>NC_030678.2:117265353-117580103 GCF_000004195.4 Xenopus tropicalis | reverse complement strand
TGAACAGCACAGGGGCAGCTCACTTTGTCGTGGTAGCCAAGTTCAGCACAGTATATACCTGAGCAAAACTCTCTTGTCCATCAATTAGGAAATAACAAAACTTTAGCAGCATCTGGTTGAAAAAGTAGGCCCAAGGATCTTTTTGTTGGATGTAGAGTTGGTGTTGTTACTCTGTAAAACAAGAAAAAGACAGGCTCAAGTTAGGCATTAGAAATAATTATTAATGTAACATATAAATTCAGTTTTAGCTCCAGCTTCATTTCTGCCTTTTAATCTGAACTGAGCTATACTGTGATGATAGACTGTTTTTTTTAGTCAACAGTTCTCAAGGGCTAATCCTACATGCTCCTCAGCCTGTCACTGCTTTCTATATTAATTTATCTTAAATACGGTGCCTAAAGCACACGGGGAACTGCAGGACCTCTGCTAAAAAAACAGTAAAGCGTGTAGCCATTTTCCTCATATCCCTGCCCTATACCTTTGGGCAGTGCTGTCAAATTTCTGTGGTACTAAGTACTAGAATTTTTCTGGCCTATGTGAAAGTCTGTTTTGGCCACTCCCTTTTTAAAATGCACCCACTTTAAACCACACCCATCTTACCACAAACATTTTTAAGACCATACCCACATTAATGGTGGTTTCACACTAAAAAGAGAAATGGTTGGTGCTTGCTGCAGGTATTTCACCCATCACTCACTTGTGAAAAAAGTTAATTAAGTCATATTAAGCCATACCCTTAAATCCATATGCCGTCTCCTCCCCTGTAGACGGCACAGTAACCCCAAACACACAATTATACACATTTGGGACCCCCTAACTATTTCCAAAGGTAGCATGGCACACACAGGGGCATAGGGCCGGCAGAGTATGGCACACAAGCAGCATAGAGCAGGCAGAGTATTCAGAATCTGAGGTGTGAACAATGCAGGGGGCCAGTTATTCAGTACTGACACCATTTAAAGCTTACACAAAAAGAAGCAGTCAAAGCAGATGGGGCCTCCGGTTGGACAGCACTGCCTTAGGCTAAATTCCCACTGAGAAATTAGTCACCCATGATAGATCTCTGCTACTGCGGGCAACTAATCACTATTAAATGCCTTTCCTCCGGTTACAAAGAGAATCGCTGGTGGCAAGGCCTACTCATTGCTTAGGTTTTATGAAGTTGTCTGCTGAAGGAAACTTTGCACAACTTCACCTACGGTAGCAGAGATCTATCATGGGCAACTAATCTCTCTGTGGGGCATTACCCTAAAATTTTAGTACAGTGCACTTAATAGTTTGCTCCATGGTCACTAATCTCAGCAAGAGAAAGCTTAAGTAGTTAAGGTGATTCCCTCTGCCAAAAGTTTTGTCAGCGCCTTGCTGCACAGACAGTATTCCATCTGGTACACAGAAGCAAAATAGGGAAATCCTGCTTCCTGTTAAATGTAATGCGTAAAAGTACTAAAGTTTACACTACTTTGTTCTGCAAATGTTGTTTGCCTACAGAGCCATCAGCTATGACACCAAAGTCAATATAACATCAGTTCTACATCATTTGTGTCCTTGATGATGTGGAAGAATCTTTATTATCACGATCCACTAGAGTTACTGTAGCTGATTCTAGTCCATTGTACTCTGCTTTGTGTTCATAAGGAGATTCCTTCAAACAACTGGCAAGTAAAAGTCACACTGCTTACGCAGGCGGGTGGAAACAGCACCACAATGCAAACACTGCTTTAATCTTTGTTTATAGATTCACTCACTCGATATAGGGTGAAAAGGAGACGCCTTAATTTAAGGAAAATATTAGCCCTTATTATAACATATTTACAAAAGGCAATGTAAACCACAAGGGTAGAATTTTAATTATGTGTTACTTAAAGAAAAAGGTTCCCACCATGTAAAGACAACAAATTAAAAGGGGTGATATTACTTTTCAGTACAGTGGTACAGCCAAACAACTCATTTTTTTAAAGCTCATGGGTGCCCTGGTAGCTTTTGGTGTTTGTTTAGATACAGCACTCCAGGATAAAAGAGCACAAGGTAAACTACCACTTCTCTGTGCTCCAGTACTAACTGTCCCAGAGATTTGGCAAGAAGCATACCCATTCCGAAATAAACATGTTGTTCAAGCTACTGCAAAAGATCTTAAGAATGCATTATTTAATGCTCCTAAGCACGTGCAAACTAACGTGTTAACAGAAGGATTTATGCCTGAAGTGTGCTGTTAAATGATGAGTGAATAAGTGTATATCTTCCTACTATGCTTAATATCTATATCAAAGAGGCAAAGGGAACCATGAAGTTCAGAGTTAATTGTCATTATGCAAGCCCTGCTGTCTTTGTTTGCCTGATGTGCAAATAGAATGTACCGGATGAGAAGTACAAACGGAAGCCTTGAATTTACTCAAGAAACAGGTGCAGAATGGGATGTGAATGTTTCCTATATTATTCAATTACAATGTGCCCTGAGTTCTTCAAAGCACAGAAAGTGATTGTATTCTATCCAATCATAAAACCAAACTTATGAGGTTCAATTATTTAACATCATGTAAAATAAACAGTACAGTCCTAAAAAGACTAGATTCACTTAGGCATTATGGCACAATTGGTGGAGTAGTCACTAGTCCAATGCGAAATTAAAGAAAACTGTTCAAGATTACAATGGAAGTTAGTTCTTTTATACATTTTCAGCAATAGTTTGGCACTCGATTTAATCCAACTGTGCTTTTACTTATGTACCGAGCCACCTGCATGTACAGCACCCCTAAAATATTTTCAGGACCAGGAAAATCTGCCTTGGCAAATCTTATGTTTTAAACAGTATTTTGACTGAAAAACAAGCTGTGTTGTGTACGCTCACTTTCAACTGTGGTTACAGAAAAGGGATTCTTAAAACTGAGTGGAATTCAAATAAACACACGCATTAAGCAAGTCAAGTCTGGCTCACATTACATATGATTTAGAGCACATATTAAGTGACTCCCTGACCCAGCAGCAGTGTACCTAGAAATATTCTTAAATGATGCTCAGCTATGCAAATATCACAACTACTAAATAAATATAAAGGAAGAACAGTATAGGACTAACATAATTAATATATACCTAAAACAAATAACAGTACTGTGGGAAACATTTTCTCAGCACAACAACCCTTTAAAGCATCCAAATGTAAGTGTGCCGTGCCAACCACCATAAAGCATGATGCTTATATTGGTACTTAAATGATCTTTTATTGCATAAAACTGCTCTAACAGTATTCAGAAATGCAATAAAATGGATTCAGATGACAGTCCATTTTAAGAAAAGACAGACAGTTGCAGACATATTATATTATATTATATTATATATATATATATATATATATATGCTTAAAGGCAGATAATGTAATGGACTGTTAAGTAACATCCCTATAGCAAGAGCAACTCTTCATGAAATAGTGATGGGATTTTTGCATATAAATAACTAGAAGAGCACATAAGTCCAATGACCAATCCAACAAATGGATATCTAACCATTCAGAGAAGTGTGGGAGTTAACGGCTGAGTGCCCTGCTGCTTAAGTCATACAATGTACAGTTTATTTGACAGAAGACCAAACAGCAGGAAGTGTATAGAAGTCAATAAATCTGAACAGAACAAAGAAATGTGGCAACAGACACCCACTGTGATCAAAATAAGGGGTGTTAGAGGTATAAAAAAAAATCATGTAATCACAATAAGGGGCATATTTATTATAGTATATAAATCAACATCACCAGCGATGTTGCCAATAGCAACCAATCAGATCTTTGCTTTTATTTTCTAACGTAACTGTAGATGCCACTTCAAATCTTATTGCTTAGTGATGTTGGTTTACACACTTAAATAAATATGCCCCTGGGTGTCCTGGGTGATTTATTTTGATTATGGCATATTTAGGGAAGACACAATGCAAGACACAGGAAGGCTTCCACCACCTGTACATTCTAGGTAACTTTCCCTGTTGATGCTAGTATTAGTCCTTTGACGTTACACCTATGTCCCATCTCTGACCCTTTCTATTAAAACAAGCCGCTCAACAATGTCTAATCCAATGCGTCACATAATCCTACTTAATGCTAGAGAAACTCATGGTGCTGTTCGGGTAGCATATTTTTCTTTTTATTTAGCAAGAACATCTCGGCCTATTTCTAATAACTTTCAGTTCTGCTAACAATAGTGTAAGCTGAACTGATCCTAAAGACTACGAGAACTCAAAAGCAAAACATTAACACTGTGAGTGACAGAGAGCAATCTGTGAGATGCACATTTACCACTGAAGTGTGAAAATACCTAAAAACTTCACCAAAACACAACACAAGCTTTTTGAAAAGTAAACATATTTTTTTTAAAAAATGTAACAGTAGTAAACTGTCAATAGCCTGCCTCCTTTAAATCCAACAATTCCTTGCACAAGTGATGTCAATAAGGAAAATATAATCACAGTGCATTGCATTGTGGGTTATGTGGTTTCTGTATGCTGTGGAGAAGTTATTAGAATTTGTAACATTAATGATTTAGTCCCTCCTCCCCTGCCAGGATTTAAAATGATGCAGAAAGAGAAGAACTGTTTTGCAGCTGCACAGAATATTCTTTATCTACATATTAGAAAATGAGTGGGAGCGGCCATGATTTTAACCATGTCCGATACCTCACTAACAACATTTCATTATGGCTGTTGTCTCATTGCAGCAATCATATGTAAATTTGCAAATATCCAAAAAGGATATTTTCTCTGCGTAAAATAAACTGCACTTCCCGAACCTACATTTTTCATTTAAAAAGGGAAAAAATGAAAAGGTGAATTTACCAAAATATGAGTTTAGAGCTTAATACATAAGAACTCACCCACGTTCAATTCATTTCTATTTTTAGAAGTGTTTTTGTCAAATGGTGAGTTCTAATTAATACTCCTCTAAAAATCCCATCTGAATGAAAAGAACACGGGTGAGTTTTTAATGTATTAAGCTCTAAACTCTGAATCTGCCCCTAAATCTCAGTACATATTAACAATACATTTTCTTTTAATTTCTTAATATGTCAGTGAAAAATACAGATACCATAGGGCATTTTCAACATGCAGAATCTGGGCAGGCAGTTATTTATCCATGAGCACTTGCCAAAATAACAAGATGGGTCTTTTCATATTCTACAATCAATTTGTCTGGATTTTAGTGGTAAATATCATGTAATAAATGTTTTGGACGGACTTATAATGCATTTGCCAATTGTGTACGTAAGGCTAAGAAAGTTGTACTAAAAACTGCCAGGCACGGATTTCCTTATTCTCACTTGTTACCACCACAAACACGGAACAGGGTCATAAGCTTATATGACTATCACTGAATCGGGAATCCCTTTCCAACCAGTTCTACAAGATTACACTTCCTGGTAATACCAACTTCTCCTGCTGTACTTTGACTAATGTTAAAGGGGTTGTTCACCTTTGAGTTAACTTTTAGTATGAAGTAGAGAGTAATATTTTCAGACAATTTGCAATTGGTCTTCATTTTTTTAGGCTGGTATATGAATAGGAGAGGACCTGAATAGAAAAAGAAGTTATAAAAAGTAACAGTAAATCTATAGCTTCGCAGAGCAATAGTTTTTGGCTGCCAGGGTCAGTGACCCCCATTTGAAAGCTGGAAAAGTTAAAAGATGAAGGCAAATAGTTCGTAAACTATAAAAAAATAGATAATAAGACCAATTGAAAAGTTGCTTGGAATAGGTTATTTTGTAACATAGTAAAAGCTAACTTAAAAGTGAACCACCCCTTAAAAAGTACATACTAAAGACAGAATGCAATAACTTGACAGACACATATTTAGGTCATGGCACAAACTACAGTAACCAGTACATATCTACAAGGCCTACAGTATTTTGCCATTTATTATTATTATTATTTATTTATAAAGCGTCAACATATTCCGCAGCGCTGTACAATAAGTGGGTTTCATACATTGGACATACAGAGTAACATATAAAGCAATCAATAACCGATACAAGAGGTGAAAAGGACCCTGCCCAAAAGAGCTTACAATTTACCATTTATAGTTAAAAAAAAAAAAAAAAAAAAAAAACTAGATAAGAAAAAAAAATTGAATTCAGGCTGGGGAAATTGCCTCTTCCCACACTGCCTACCATAGCTAAGGGTCAGCCAGCAAAGAGTGGTTTGTGCAGGGAAGTCTCATACAAACTGATTATTAAACAATATAAACAGACTACTACAAGATGCATATCCAGCAATTTACCATAATGCCAGTAGGAATGTAATTTCAAATGTTTTCTTGCCTTGCTGGAGGAGATTTAGCATGTCTGCCATAGCCCTTATAAAAACTTTCATTATTTTTACTGCTTAAGCCAACTTTAATCAATATATGCAGGTTACAAAACTGGGCACAGAAAATATAAGGAAAGAAATATACTTGTGGCAGTCCACAGATTAATTAAATAAAATTACCAGGAGAAAAAAAAGAAGTCCTCCATTATTATTTGTGATTTGTGTAAAGATATCTAAACTTTTACATGTATGTATTAATTAATTTTTATGGATTATTATTGTTATTATTTTGAGATTAAAAAGCCAAGGTCCTTGTATTCCAAATGTTGTCTCTTCGGTATCCTAATCTCAGTTGAATTGTCATTATTGTTTGTCACCAAATTCTGCTATTCCCTTGCTGGAGAGCAAATCTTTTTGTCTATTTTACACTGGGTGAGGAGGCAGATGGCATGCAATCATTAGCCTATTGTCATCAAAAAATGCTGGGGTAGATTACTACTGTGTTGCGCTTGTCATGGCAGGTGCATGGCCCTGAGGCTACCATCTGCTGAGGAAGGAAATGTTCTCCTAAAAGATATGAAGAGAACTCACAAATGTAAACAATAACAATGAATCTCTTCTGATTGGTACAAATCTTTCAGCAGCAAGACACATTTTAGTGGACCTACATATTTAGAAGCCTCCTTCACAATCCTTTATCTGAAAAGAAGCTTACCAAATCTGGTAAGTGTGGTTTGGGGTCACCTATACGGATACACATACACATGCATATGATAACTGCAAAATCCCCAATCTACTACTTACTGCAGGAATAAATGGACAAAAATGTTAAAGTGAATAGCCCATGTAATAATACAGTGCAACTCCAAAAACCAGCAGTGGCAAAATCCAGAGAATCACAGTGAATGGCTGTAACTGGGTGCAAATTACACAGATTCTCTTTGTATGTCACCATGTCTTTGCTGTTAAAATACCTTATGAATCACATGCCTTCACAATCAAATTCATTATAGTAATATTTTAATTCCTTTATCAAATGCGAATGCCATTTTTTAATGCATGTTCACAATGAATTGCCCTCAAAAATGTTACCCACAAATTTGGAAACACACAGGTGCAATGGGCACAAATTGAAGGGTGCCACAATTGTGCTGACATTTTCAGAAATATTCTACAATGTGAGTAGAAAAAACATGGCAATTTGTGTCCATAATTTGCCATTCATACCTTGCACTGTGTTCATATATGAACCTTAATATTGTTTAGGTCTTGGTCACATGGGCAATTAGCATGCACACTGTGGCCACATCTGATGAGCTATCAAGAGCATAATCGGTTATGTTGTTTCTCAGCTACTAGTTTTCAAAATTGCATACATGAGGCAAAACAGGGAAGGAATGTTGCATGATTTACCCTTTAATGTTCAGTATATATAAATGTTGCAGTATATGTAAATTGGCAGAGCACTTCCTCCCTGTGCAAGTGAGTGCCTATTTTGGAAGTGAAAAGTTGATAAAGTTAATTATCCCCAGTTAATAGCAACGTCTGTAAGGCTATAAAAGACACTAAAGCTAGCCATGCACTAAAAGATTCACTCGTTTTGTGACATCGTTTTGTGATCATTTGGTCCTTGTGCCACATGTACATTTACAGCAAACATGTCATTTTGAAACAATGTTGTAAATGTAACCTAATATTAAAACACATTCTATTAAAAAATATTTAATGTATGTGTATGTAACCCCTTAAATATCAAAATATATATCAGGCAGGAAACTTACATGCATCATAAGTGGAATTTACTTATAAAAATGACTGTGGCAACCAAATGGGTTAATATACATGAAGGAGTCAGTAATAATGAAGTGCAGTGTTTAGTCCTCACATCTGCTCACATATAATTAATGCATTACAATCAAGTACCTTTGCACCACCAATAAAACAGATTAGCTCACTTCTTTCAGGCATCCAGTGACCTTGAATACAATTTTGGCACTGTGCACATGCCGAGCTCCAACACCCACTCTAATCCTGAGCTCACAGGCAAAGCCTGGGGTCTTTTAAGGGCAGCAGCTTTTCTCTTCTTTATTAGAACTGTTTATGATAAAGGATTCCCCATTCCCGCCTTTGTAACCAACTTCTAAAGGATACAGAGTGCTATATTTTCTGCCCCTAAAGTGCAGAAGAAACTGTGCTTTGTTGTGCTATGCAATATTTCTTTACGAAAAGCTGGCATTTTTTCAAAGGGCAAATTAACATGCATATGTGTTTCCAAGCTCAATTTCCATATGCTACATCATTTGGGGGATTTATTAGAGTGCTTTAGAACCTGAAGTTATTACAGTGTATGCATACCATTCTTGTTTTGACCCGCCTGCATTCCATCTGCTTTTCTAATGCTTAAGTAAAGTTATGAATTGATTTTTTTTCTCACATTTAAAACATTCTTTTCATTTTTAAGCGTATTTGCCTCAGCTAAACAAACAGATAGCACTCATACATATAGCAAACTCCTAAAGCCATAACAATTGCCACCATTTTCAGTTATTCCCACTTGCATCCCCAGGATTAAAATACATAAGGGAGTGTTTTAATCAATGGGCACCAAATGAGCAAAAGAGCAGTAACGCCCACTGTGGTATGAATCATATGGAGGCTAGTGAAACAAGGTCCCAGACATGAGGAAGGTATTCATCTACTCTCTATAGTAGAAGTATGCATGCTGTGAACAAAGAAACCAAAAAAATCAGATATGTACACATTCTGATAGATTATTAGTTAGCAGGAGTAGTGTGCCTAAATATTTTTTCTGCAAATCTTTCTGAAACTCGATTTCTATCCTTAATTAGCCTAGCAACCAGGCAGCACTCACAGAAGAAAGATGAGCAATGTAAGAATAAAATGTAATCCTCACAGCTGATCTGTTTTTTTTGGTTGCAGGTTCTGTGACCCTGAACAATCAAATTAAATTTTTAGTTGCAGGCAAAAGATAGGAAAAGTAAAAATTCAAAATAATAGACCAGCTGAAAAGTTGCTTAGAACATGTCCACTATTACCTGTTATGTATATAGTGCCAGAACATTTATGCAGAGTTTTTTTTTTTAGAGTAAATCAGTTAACCTGTAAGGCTGATGTCAGATGTGACGTATTCTCGGCAAGCCTGAAAAACACTTTCTGAGAATACGCCCCGCCACTGTTAATGCGGCCTACCTGTGCTTGCACCGGAATGAATGAGATACGCTCTGGTGCAGGCACATGTGGCCGAAACACACATAATGCATTCTCTCGCGTTTTTATGTGTATTTCAGCTACATGTGCCTGCACCGGAGCGTATCTCATTCATTCCGGTGCAGGCACAGGTAGGAGGCGGAGGGCGTATTCTTGGCAAGTGTTTTTTGGCCTGCCGAAAATATGTCATGTCTGACATCAGCCCAAGAACTTCACCTTTAATGCACATACCCATTAACCGTTTCCCACTGTAACAAAAGACAAGAGTACAAAAAAAAAAAATTACTGTTAAAAATATTATTGTATAAACAACACCAACAGATATACATGATGAATTCTGTTCTTTAACAGAGCCATTGAATCCATTTACTTCCAGGTGGCTTACTTTTTCTGACCTGCCACAGTTAATGAATATACATCTTTGTTTAAAACATACAGGCGCATTTGAAACCTTCCTTCTCTGGTGTTCTTTCTGTTGTTTATACTTGCTGAACAAGTGAATGTAAGACTGTCTTGCTATCTTGAAAGCAATCAGAAGCAATCATCAAACTAAGCACTTCCTCTGCCCTAAGCAACAACTGTTCTTGGTTCACGCTTAGAACAAAAATGCCATTCAGCATGGTCTACAATCATGTAGCTTTAACTATTCTGCGTAACCATAGGAACTTATGAAATGGCTACTGGAGAGAAACACACAGTCCTTTATGACACTTAAACAAATATTGATGAAACATTATCCCTTACAAATTAAGAAATTATATCAAATACCCATTGATTTACAATTGTTCAGCTAGTTCAAAGTTCAGCTAGCAGCAAAACGGTTAGGAAAAAATAATCGTTTGTGCCTGGAACCTTTTACAAATCAGTTAAATCTATAGGTGTCTGTACACGAACCAAACTTTGGGTTATCCAATTGCTTGGCTTGTAGGCTGAATGAATGGTCAGGTATTGTGTACATCTCTCTGTTCTCATTGCTGCAAATGACTCTTCATCCCAGGTCTTTATCTGCTATCACAACTTCTAACCACCATGAAGGGTCATCAGCATCTGAAATTTTCATTTCAGACAGACCATCCGCAATCGATCACTTAATGGTCTAGACTGCACCCTGATGTGCCCAGGTGGTTAAGCGGTATGGTAAAAATCTGAAAAATTCTGATATGTAATGGCCAACTTAGTGTTTTGCCCTTCTTATTATGCGTTTTCCAAGGTTCAGAGGATGTCCATTGAAGATTCTAGGGGGTTGTTTCATGTGTTTCTTTAATGCTTTTTCAGGCTACCAAAAAACATGGTGCTTAGGGCTGTTACAGACGGGAAGATTAGTCACCACGCAACAAATCGCCCTTGTCGCAGGCGACTAATCTCCCCGAAATGCCATCCCACCGGCTAGAATGTAAATCGCCGGTGGGATAGCATCAGCGGTGCAGCGATTTGCCGAAATCGCCAAGTTGCCTTGAGAGGAAACTTCTGCAATTTCGGCTCCTCGTATGCCATCCCACCAGCAATTTACATTCTAGCCAGTGGGATGGCATTTCGGGGAGATTAGTCGCCTGTGACAAGGGCGATTTGTCATGCAGCGACCAATCTCCCCATTTGTCGCAGCCCTTAAAGTGCTCAAAGTAGTCCCAATATCCCGAACAAAAAGATCACTAGGCCATGATGATGATTTAAACAAAATGAATAGACAGATAAAAAAAATAAACTCAAAACACTGGTATTTAAATGTTCCTATCCTGAATTGGAAGAAAGGTAATGGGGGGAAAAAAAAGTCCCAAAGTCTGCATTTTTGTCAGATACTAGCTAAACTGCAGACACACCAGAATCATCCTGCTGTGACAGGAGCATGCGAGTCAAACCAGAATGGGTAAGTTATCAGTACTGTTAAGTAACTAATGCACTTAAATTGTGTAAAAACAACAGTAGGTCACATGCTAGCCTTTTCATGCAACACAGATTAGCGTTTCTATCAAATTCTCTTGACTGACTGAACTCACAGGGAGACCCAGCTAATGTCTGTATCCATAGGACCATTTCACACTAGGAAAGAAACACTGATCTTGAGAGGCATCCATCTACATATATAGATCAAGCTTCAAGAGACTGATGGGAATCAAAAATTGATAAAGAAATGTCTGCTAAACTGGGTATAACCTAATCTTCTGGTGGCAACGGTCTTACTATAATAAAATAGTAACTTCACTGTGACTGTGTTACAATTTATGATAGAGATATAATTGCATCTTAGCTTAATGCTACTTAAAATTAAAAAAAAAAAAAAAATGACAACAGTACTGCTTAGCTATTAAGTAATGGTATGTGAAATGGCACTGCTGTATTTTAGAGCTTTCCCATTCCAAGTTTCAGGTAAGTGAACCTATACCCGTCTACTAATAACATAAGTGATTATTGTATGAAAATATAAGTTAATTAAATAAATGTGGCTCTTCGAAGCCTTAACTTTATTACATTGATGTCTTTGCAGCTGGTGGTGTTGATTCAAAAATGTTTGGGGGGTGGGGTCTCTACAAAGTGGTGTGTTTTGTCTTCCTCAATTTATTTTTACCACAATAAGCAATATCGTATCACTTCTAAGGACTAATTTTGGGGACCCCAGAGACCCCAACCCAGATGTTTTATTTCCTGGGTGCATCTCATTGGGCATTCCCATTATGCCCCTGACCCGCACCCCAAATCACATATCCTGCTCTGCACAAAATTGCCTGTTTCTAAGGATTTCTGGTGTGTTTACAATGCTTTGCAATGGAAGGGGTTAACATACCTTCGGGTGTAAATTTCTGAGAGAGGGTGAAGGGGCCAAATAAGGGGGCTTCCCACCGAACTCGTATGAGTTGACATGTCTGCTCACTGTTTTGCACAACACTGGACTTAAACTAAACCAAGGCAGGGTGTGACTGGGAGTTGCTGCTCAAAACAGCTAGAGGGCCCACAGATTTCTACATATGTAGTGTAAGCTTTGCAAAGTTTCAAACACGTTCTCTGCTATTAACCATGAAAAATAACACGACTGTGCACTCAGCCATAAACATGATCCGGCTAGATCTTAAGAATGCACAGGCTGGACTTTGTCTCAACTGAACGGTGCCATATAAGGGCATGTTGTTGTCATACTCAGTATAATGCCCAATAGATACCAATCATTTCTAAAAAATGCTTGTGGTGCAAAGAATTTGGAATAATGCTGCATAGCACAATAATGTTGCTGGGTAACATCAGAATAAAATGCAGCAAAAGACAGTGAGCAGAGTCAATTCAGTTCACAATTTTTGGCAAGCTCTTAAGTACAGTAAAAGTACATCAGGGCTGTCAGCTATTATTAAGATCACTGTTTATAAGATACATAGCTGAGTATGCTCTGAAAACTGTACACATAACCTAACCAAAAATCTGCTGTGTTACTCTGCCCAATACATTAATGCTCAAATCTGGGTTTCAAGATTATAAGGTTGCACTTTTTAATTCATCTACAACACAGATTTCAAGCCTTGGTAAATTAGAACAGGAACCCCCTTAATCCCCCAACACACTTCAAGGCATGTTCCTTTTCCTTAATAATTCACAATAATGCAGTTATCAAACAGGGCACAGACCAAGTAAGAAGGTGTCCCATTTTCACATGCAGGCAACAAAGCTCAAGCTGTCTCCATTATGGGCTGTGCATTAAGGCAATGAACTTGTTTATCAACACTCTGATTCTAGTTACAACCCTCATCTTAAAGCAAATCTCATTCATAATTAAAACAATCCCAACACCACCACTGTCACATTATCAAGAAACCACATTAGAATAAATATGCACCAATAGGTGCTTTACGTTTTCATATTTCAGTATTTTAGTTGAATCAAGCAGTGCTTTAGCTAATGGCATGAGGCTAAGGCTGCAGATGTAATAAAAATCTGCATGTACAAAGTAAAGGTTTTCCAGAATAGACAAGAAAATATGCAAACCAAACACAAAAACCTTGTGTATAGTAGTAAGTTTTAACTGTTTACTGGTAGACACAGCGTCTACTAAACAGACAGCTGCTTTTGCTTTTATGACATTTTGGGAAATTATACATAAAAAGTCTCCCTGCCATAAAATAATAACAGACAAGCCAGAAGACTATATTTATGAATGAGTGTGTAACGATTAACAGTGTCACAATTAGATTAGAATGGATGCTCGAGTTAACTAGCTAGACACGCTGTGCAGTCTGAGGGTAAAATAATCTGTTTATTTTACCTCTTCTTTTATGGTCTATATAAAAGGGAAGGGATAGTTGCATTTCCAGTATTTGAGGGTATACATAACATGAAAAATTTAGAGCATATTTTTTAATAAAAAATGTTTTGTAAGAAATGCATTGCATGTTTGTTTATTAGCAGTGATGCTGCTGCTGCTGCTGCAATTAGTAATACAGAATATAAACTTATAATGTTGCCTATAAGGCTATGTAAATACAAGGTACAAGTACATGCACAGTAACTCACAGTTTCATTAGCTGCTTACGAAAAGGCTTACAAAACAACATACACATTGTAGACCAGCAAATGATGAGTTAAACATATATTTAGCTTTAATGCATTTTTGCAAGGTTCATTTATATTAAGCAGACACTGAGAGGCAGATAGAGCAAAGTCAACATTTCTTCAAAATGTCCATTAACAGCACCCATACTATAAGACGTGGATAAACTCTGTCCTTTCTATCAATGACTCACTAACCAAAAAGGTGCAAGTTCTGTGTCCCCCTCTGGTAAAAGGTTAAACCATATATATCCTTAATGTATCTGTAAAATGAGACCGTTCTTTTAGTGTGTGAGAGGAAAAAAATAATAAAACATAAAAAGAGAGATGTGCATTCTGTCTTCTGTAAGTGGGGAAGATGACATACAGGTCCAAACACAACCCTCTTTTAACTGTAAGATATGTCAGTACACAGTTTGAGAGAAATAATATTCCTATTCCTCTTAGACTGTTCCAAGACTGCTTTTTAAACCATGGTTATAAACACCATAGTGTTACTTTATCCTAAGGGGATTTAAGACAGAGCAAAGGTGCAGTTTTACACAAACATGCTAGTGTGTCATATGAGCTATTTTCAGATCAATACTGTTGTTTTTGTCAGAGGAACTGCCTTTAAGGACAATTATCACAAAAGTGAAAGTGCTTCATAAAATAAAAAATATAATATACCCAGTATTCACAGCAATAACTAAGTGTTTGCTCCAAATAAGCTCATTTAGAGAATTCGTCCCTGCCATACAGGATTTCAGAGGACTGTCAGGCTCACTTTCACACCCACAACATAAGACATTTAGAACACATTACAGAAGAGTACTAGTGCTGACAAACTCAGGTTAATTATTATTTATAACTTTGTATATATACACAACAACAAATGTATATTTATTTCTTAATCAACACCTCTCTGAAGCCAAAATTGGCTCCCACAATTGTTTTCTGTGGTGGTTCCCCATGTTTTTTCTATACTATACTAGCACTGGTATAATTATATCTTAGGCATTACAATCTTCTCACTAATCATAGACATACCATTCATTTAATTATATATAGTACTACTGCAGGACAATATAGTTATCACGGATGACCCTGCAAATAGCCAGAGGCTTAACATGAAAATAATAATCTTGCTAATAATAAATCTGTGCCAGTTAGGCTCACTCACCTCTGACAGTAGTTGCACCCTTCAGCCTGTTGTGCCCTAAGAAGTCAATGCTCGAATAGGACCCAATGTCAAGGCTTGCAAGTCCCAGGGCAGGTAGATGTCCCCTGGATGATGCTTGTGTTAGTAGCAGCAGGTTTCGCTTCTCAGGTGACAGTTCCATGGCAATATAATTAAGTCCATTTTGGAAACCAGCTGATGTTTCTCGGCACATGGGACTGCCACACTCAGGAGCCTCCAAAGTCTCACCACTGCGTGTGGACACATTCTCCACTGAAGCTGAACTGTGCCTTTTAGGGCTGTGTGCAAATGAAGGAGATACAGGGGTCACTTGGGTAGTGGAGGAGAATGTCTCTGAGCTATGACGACGACGCCCCCCCTGTGGATCTGCTCTGATAAGCTTTGCACCCCGGTTAGGATCTGGGGGAGGACTAGGCAGGCTAAAGTTTCCAGGTATTTTGTCCATAAGTAAAGTGAGACACTGTACCCCAGAACCTGCCCCCTCTAAAGAGGAAGTTTCATGGAGGGATACATCACTCATTGAACATGCTGAGATCTTCCTTGGACTCATCTCTGTATAATCCGAATTGGGACCTAGTGAGGAATTTATTTTTGATTTTGGAGAAGGGGGACAAAAGTCTAAATTCATGTAGTCTGAAACTGGGGAGCGCTGAGGACCAGAACCAGAAGATGAGGACGACGCAGGACTTCCACCCGCAGACAAAAGGACAGATTCTGTAGCAGTAGTGGGAGGAGGCACAGACAGGGATTCTTGCGGTCTTGTTTCCCCAAAGTAGATATGTATATATTCTCCACCTGGAGGGCTGGATGATTCTGGAGGATGTTCACTCATACTAGGAAGAGTGGGTAATGCAAGCCGAGAGGGGCGAGCTATGCGAATATGTTGAGAAGAGGAGGCTGGAGATCTCATCATGACATAAGGCTCAACCTCTGCTGGACTTATAGATCGGCATGCCACACTGTTAGTTTCGCAACAACTGTTTTTAGATTGCATATAGAAATAATCTGGAGGAGTAAAAGATGTTAGCGACTCTGCAGGAGACAAACGTTGGTGTACAGGTACTGTCCGAGATTTAGGACCACACCACATTCTCATGTAGCCATCTGGGGAATCTTCTTGAGAGCCTTCAAAAGTTTCACTGCAACAAGTGCGAGGCTGCAGAATTTGCTGGGGGGCAGAAACACTGGCTGGGCTCATAGGAACATAGTCTGAGGAAGAAACACCAACCCCATGAGACATAGGCATGTACCCATCATCCTGGCGACCAATCTCTACATCTGCATAATCCTCTGGATAAGGCTGATAAGATACCTTAGGTGATGATGACAGAAGTCCAGAGCTCCCCTTATATGTGGCACGAACAAGTGTGGCTTCATCAAGAGAAGCAGAGGAGACATGCGGTGGTGCCATTCTCTGTCTTCCTGGAGTAGTTAAGGAATAGGTCCTCTTACGAGCACACTTTTCTGCTACAGAGCCCTCAAGGTGACGACATGAACAGACACCTGGAAATTGTCTCTCCATTGACATGTAACCATTTAACTCTCCATGGTGAGGTGGAGTGGCAGAAGCAGAATCTGGAGTACCACTAGGACAGCTCAGATAAACTCTTGCTATCTCTCCAGGGCTGGAGCTGTACTCATCCAAAGACATGAAACCTGTGTCACTTGGTGAGCCAGATGCAGAGGCACTACAACTAAATGACTGTGGAGGAATTAGTGGATCAGAGGTTGAGCCATGTCCACTACTACTTCCAGATGATAAACTGATAGGGCTGGCAGCTGTTGGAGGGGATCGGGGAACAGGCATTGACATTGATCGACTATGTTGCAGTGGCCCTGGTATTGGAACCAGTTTTGTATTTCGTCCACATAAGCTCAATGTATGGGATCGGCTAAGTGGTGCTCGTAGCATACTGGGGCTTAAGGGACTTCCAGTGACTGTCCGGTTGCTTAGATTGTCACCTTCACTAGCAGTGCGAAGCCGGGAGGATGTGTTTGCTGAAACACAAACAGAAGTAGAAGGAAAATCTGTTCGTGTTCTCCTTGTTAAGCCAGTCTGACTAGGAGGCAATTGGTTCAGGTGATGCCTTCTGCCTGGCACACTGATGGGGTTTGAACTTGAGGACTGGCTTTTGCTACGAGGTCTGAACTCAACCAGCTCTCGCATAGCTTTCATCGCCTCCAAAATTGTCTCGTGTATGCTCTGAGCCACAACTGTGTCATCAACTTGCATCCAAATCTCCCCAGGTCCAGTGGAGGCTGAGCGGCCCACCTCTACGAAGAAATAATTGTCTGAATGGCCACAGCGCCTAATATTCATCAACTGCAGAGTGACTGAAGGAGTTTCACTGTTCAGACGGACAAAGCTGATACTGCGAGCAGACAAACACAGTCGGTACACTCCAGTCATGTTTTTTATCTGGCCCAGACCCCTGGGTTTTAAGTTCACTTGCCACATCTCCTTATAGACAGCATTTGCTGGAGTTATCAGTCCATAGTCCTCTGTCAGTGCAAGATGGTTAGTGCAGCTACTGCTACAGCTGGCAGTGCCTGGGCAGCAGCAGCAGCCTCCCGTACCCGCACACGCCTCCTTGGCTCCTCTGCCAGTGCTGAGCAGCTCGGTGAGGGCTCGGTACCAACTCTCCTGCTCCTGCTCACTATCTGCGGCCACGGCGAAGTACTCATCCCGGGTGTAAAGAGCAATTAGGTACTTATTCTTGGCATCTGCTCGTTTGTTGATATTAAGACAGCTGTCCAAAGAAATCACTCTCTTGGCTGCCGCAGACTTGCTCCTCCACTTCTTTTCACTCTCATAATATTCCAGTCTGGCAGCAGGGCAACCCTCGCCAGCTTCTCTCAATACAAAAAAGCGTTTGTGTCCATGCTTCTGTTTCCGCAGATAGCCACATTTCTTTACACTGCTACTGTTGTTGTTGTTGTTGTGGTTCAGATTTAAGCTGACAGGGAGTAGCGGCTGCACAGGAGAGTGCGGACTGGCCATTCTCTTTTTTTTATAAATCCAAAATGCTGCCCTTCGTTGGACTCAATAATAGAGGTCAAGAAAAATCATTTGTAGTTACATACCGCCCAACAGTCCCGCTTTTTACGGGCAGTCCCGATTTCCTAAGCAAAGCCCGCAGTCCCGGATCGCTGCTTGAACGTCCCGCAACGCCGAAGATATCCAGCTCCTTGGCTGCTGCCAGACAGCTAATCCCGACACTGTGGCGTCACCGCTACACGTATATAAGCGCAGTGACGTAGCACGTAGCCACCTTGTGGGAGTGACGGAGTACCGCTGTTACACAACCTGAAGCTGCTAGTGAGACGCGGCAGTGTGTGTAGAGCAGGGTAAGCTGCAGGCGTGAACTAAAACGGTGTTTTTCTTATCTGTTTCAAGGAACGGAAAATAAGACACTGTTATTTTCGTGTTGGTTGCTAGCCATGGCTGCTGGCACCAGAGTCTCAGCTACTGATATTTCATCACAAGTCATTTGTATTTTTTGTTTAGAGCTCCGACTTGTGGTCTTTTCTCCA
Organism: Xenopus tropicalis; assembly: GCF_000004195.4. Lineage (NCBI taxonomy): Eukaryota > Metazoa > Chordata > Amphibia > Anura > Pipidae > Xenopus > Xenopus tropicalis. Next base: position 117,561,355 of record NC_030678.2, on the reverse strand, counting down.
ATCTGACCGAAAGTGTTTAAACTTGGGTTAGGTGAGTTTAAAAGTAAGCTTTTAGGCTTTTTTGTTTTGTGGCATTGGAGGGTCCCATTGTGCAAACAAGGGCCAGATTTTTTCTGATTTGATGGACCAGAACAGGGAACCACAGAACAAAAAAAAAAATCCCCACCCGCTGCTATCAGAGCCTTTTCTGCAAATATAACCAAAAAGGAAATCATTTGGTGCAAACTGGGTTTAAGTGAAAGTAAGATCAGTTTCGTTTTCGTACTTTTAGGGTCTTGGTCCCTTGGTCAAAAGTAATATTGAGGTTTTTAGACTTTTGGACAGACTGTGGCCGGATTTTTTAGAATTCGGGGACAAAACAATAGTTAATTCACGAATTGACAACAGTTGAAATATACCAACTAATCTATTTTTCAGGCTGTTTTTATTTTTTTGGGTGGTTCCAAAGGGTTCCATTTTTTTTTTTCTTTACGCAAAGTAGCAACACATTTTTAACAATTTAGTGTGTGAAATTGACCAAAACTAATCGTTCGTTTTTTGGCTTTTTTTTAGAGGACCTTTTAAGGAGCTGATCTTTTCCTATAAAGAAGGAAACTCTTGAGTTAAAAAAAAGAAATTCAATAAATCTCTGATGCCTAGCCATGTTCTTCTGGTGTACTGACTATTATTCCCAGAGCTGGACGGGTTAACTGCAGGTGCTGGCACGGGAAGGATAGGCATGGGTACAAAAGTAAAGGTGGCCATACAAGGGCTGATTTTAGCTGCCGATATTGGTCCTTTAGATAGATTCCGCAGCTTTCTGGCCGTGTACGGGCACGAATGATAGGCCTCCCCGACTGGCATCTAGCCTGAAATCAGCCAGATCTTGATGGGGCTTGTTGATGTGGTTCCCGAACAGACGGCACCTATACCCTCTGTTTTAATTAGATTGTTTGGTCCTAGGGCCAAAGGACCGAATTAGCCTGATAGCACCCACCTGTAGGTGGGCATATCTGGAGAAGATCCACTTGCATGGCGAACTCGCCAAGCGAGCGGATCTTACCATGTATGGTCAGCTTAACAAGGCCATTGATCAATCTGCGTTGTTGTAGCAGGTCCCAGTGGAGTAATTATCACAGCAAGTCTCCTAAAAAAGGGACTTTTATTCTAACCGGTTGCAGTACCGGAAAAAGTAATGCACAGTTTCACTTCCACAAAACAGATTAGCAAAAATAATTAAGGGGGGGCATGATAGGATTCACCAGCAACACAAGCTGTACTCCTGTTATGTAATATGTAGCCCACAGGTTTGCATTGTGTCTGAAATTTGTATAGATACCTTAACTACAGATGCAAGCTTACACAAAGTGAGTGTTTAGACTGGCCAGAGAGAAAAGCAGGAAAGCACACTGTGTGTAACTGCACCTACTCAGGAGAATGTGTTAGATCCTTGCTGTGGAGATGTTGTATCTGTCTTAAAGGAATGTGTGACAGACTTTGACAATCCCCCTAGTAAACGTGTAGGAATGTAAGCGAGGTCACAAAAGAAGTTTAAAGATGGTATTTTGGTGTAAAGTAGAAATCTTACTTAAAAGCCAGAAATCTAGACCTTATGATGAAATGCCTATTGTGCCTAAATAAACATTTCAGAGCTGTCTGAACTGTGCTTGGATTCCCTTAATGTTCTGAAATACTGCTTGTAGTAAAAGTGAGAACAGGTGAGGGTGGAAAGCAGGGAGATGCATTGTGTGTGTCTGTTCCCACTGAGGCAAATGTGACTGGTGCTTATATCCAATTTCCCTTTAATTGTCTTGCTGATCTGTTTTGTGAAAGAAAAACTGCCTTCCATTTGCCTGTTCTGCAACTGGCTAAAATAAAAGCCACTTTTTCTTTAAGACACTTGCTGTACAACTGACAATTACTCTGCAGGAACCTGCTACAGTTGTACACAAGGATTGCTTAGTAGAAGGAAAAGAATGCAGAGCCGCACCATATATGGCTAAAGTGGGCTGAGTATCTTCCATCCACATAAGCACTGATCCTCCCACCCCAATCTACCTTCAGCGTGTGATCCCCTCCTATCCACCAACCCCCAGCAGCACATCAACACAGGCTGCTGAGCTGTCAAGGTCCATTGCTGGAAAAAAACAACATGTTTTCTTGAAACCACCCCCACTCGTTCTTTTCAGACTCCCTGCGTCCAAAGAAAAAAAAAATCTATACAGGGATTGCAATGGTTGCATTAGCAAGTGTTACACTAAAGAAAAACACAAGGAAAGGATGTGAATTAAAACAAGCTCAGGTTGTCCTTGAGAAAGGAAACATTTGGCATTTGCAAACCTTGTTATTGTCAGGGAGTCCTTGAGGCTGTCAGTAAGTGGCACCATTTAGCCATATACCCCTTATTGCTCTTGGGGCTAAGAACTTATTAAGAGGGGTCCAAGCAAAGGCAACTGCTGAGGACCACTCACCAAACCTTTTCCGTGTTAGCCAGTATTTTCCAGGGATAGCTGGCATAATAAGGGCACCAGGCACCTTCCTAACTCTGTAATCCTTTTACCTGTTAATAACATTGGCATCAAGTATATTGTTTACTAGCCTAGAAGGTGAATTCTGTCGACAATGCAAATTAGACAGTACTGGTTTTTTATAAGTTTTTTTGCCCAACCTGTGGTCCTTAGGTGGTTTTTGAGGTTCAACTCCCTAAACCCACAGCAAAAGGTAATTGGGTAGTGCATAGGAATAGGATCAGCAACAGCTGGAGCACCATTGTTAGGACAGTCCTATATTATAGGTAATAGGACCTACAATAGTTTGTCTTGCTCCAGGTTACTACACCATAAATAAAACCCTGTGATTTGGGTAGCTGACTGGACAGAGATGCACATAACCCTTCTAGCACCTGCTTCTCCCTTCTCACGCTGCATAGGGAGAAGGTACTTACTGACTGTCAGCAATACAGCATGCTCTGTGCCAAATAAACTGTTTTCGTCTTGCAAGCACTCTGTTATTTGTGCAGGCTGAGGTGTGCCTGGGTGTGTGTTTTTATGTACACAGTCCTTCTGCTGTGATTCATCACTATACTGCGGAATGCATCGGGGCTTTCCGTACACTATGGATAGGCTTTATTTATTTAGTTCCTCCTATCCTAATGGGCAACCTTCATCTTTATTTACAGAGACAAGCAAAGCATGGGGGCGTATAAGGGCGGCTGCAGAGATTTCTCATGCTTTCGCCCTTAGCGAAGTCCTGCAGTTAAGCTTCTCTCCTGAGTGCAAAGAAATGGGACTTTTTGCTGCTCAGCCCACAGTGCAGACAGTCAGCTATACTGTATGCAATGTGCACAATGTTATAAAATAACTAGGCAGCATACCGACAAAACAAACGCAATCAGCCAAATATTACCATACGATGGTCACATTGATACAAGCCAGAGATCGTGTTCCGGTTGGTTCACTATCCAAAATAAATGGTTGTGTTTTTTTAGGGAGAATGGGGTGTTATGTTATTAACATGGGAAAGACGTTTTCTGCAGCACTGTTTAAACAAATACTGAGGGGAGGTTCCCGTTGTTTAGCAGATCCAAGTGAGTCATGCCTTGTCACAAGCGTGCTATAGTACTACGTGCTCCGCCTTTCAGCTCAGCAGTGACGGTGCTACTTGCCATGAATATTTCAGCTGTGGGAGATCACTGGCTAAAATTGCAGATGACTAGTCGTAGCTGTAACCCTTTCAGCAGGAAACTGTGCTAAGCATTCAAATGATGATAGAGACGGCTGTGAGAGCACTGAACATAGAGACAGAAATGCACACTAAAATATTGCTTAAGAACAGTAGTAATTGGTGTATTATTTAGGGATAGGGGATGGGGGCTTTTTGATAATATGCAAAAATTTTTTTTTTTTTTTTTTTTGCTCTCCTTTATGTGTATGTTATTATTTCTGTCACTGTTATGTTATACTCAGACTTTAAATGCATTTTGTATTGTTGTGTAACCTGTGTCCCACCTTCTTCTTTCTGCTTGTCAGGGGCTTTTGGGAGTTGCGACATAGCAAAAGATGAATGCCCACTGGTTGGACGTCCCTGCCCTGTGGTTATTTTAGAGTTTTGTGCAAAGTGGCCATTAGCGCTGCTCAGGGTAATATCCCAAATTGCACTGTTTTCTAATAACTCCAGTTTGTTAAATGTACACAGAACTGGGGAACTTAAAGAGGTAGTTTACCTTTATATTAAATTTCAGTTTAATGCAGATAGTAATAATCAAATACCAAGTTTGATATGTCTTGATTTTTCTTAACCAATCAGTGATTTTAATGAGGAACTGGAATACGAACAGAAAAGGACCTAAGTAGAAAAACGAGTCAGAAGAAGAAGACAATATCATTAAAATATTTGCCATACAGAGTTTCTATATGCTAAATAATTTTTTTTTTTTAATAACACTCCCTTAGCTTACTGCCAGATACTGGGATAGGCGTCCATCGGTTCGGGGACTGCATCAAAGAGCCGATCTAACAAAATTTTAAACCTGCCCGATCAAGATCTGGCCAATTTCAGGCCAGATGTTGGTAGGGCGGGCCCGTCATTAGTGTCCATACACAGGCTGACAAGCTGCCAAATCGGTCTAAGGTGCTTTGGGCTGATTGATCATTTGCATTGCCCATCTTTAGCTATGCCTTGCAGTTGTGCCCTTTGGAACTTGTCTCACCTCCTTACGCTTTCTAGTATGTAACCCAAATTCTCACTGGCATTTTTAAAAGTTTTTAAACAAGGCTTATATAGGGTGCCTATTTACAGAGTGGAAACATTTTTAGCCCAAATTCTGCCTATACTGTCTTTTAAAGGAACAGCAACACCAAAAAATTGAAGTGTATAAAGGTAATTACAATAAAATGTACTGTTGCCCTGCATTGCTACAACTGGTGTGTTTGCCTCAGAAAGACTACTATAGTTTATATAAGTAAGCTGCTGTGAAGCCATGGGGACAGCCATTCAAAGGAGAAAAGGCACGGGTTACAGACAAAGCTCAATTATATGGGGCTTATTTACTAGTTATCTGCTATGTAACCTGTGCCTTTTCTCCTTTTTTCCAGCTTGAATGGCTGCCCCCATGGCTACACAGCAGCTTATTTATATTGTAGCTTTTCTGTAGCAAAAACACCAGTTTTTTGCAGAGCAACAGCACATTATATTTTAATTACTTTAAAACACATTCATTTTTTGATGTTACTGTTCCTTTAAGACACCTTTGTATAAAACACAGGTAGTGTATTTGCGCTGCAACTGCAAAAAAGTCACAAAATGTACTACTAATGTGCCAACATATGATATGGTTCAATTTCTGCCATGGTACTATCTTCACCGAGCTTTAGCTATTCTCCCTGAAAGGGTTTTCTTGGGTTCATCTAGTTCCTTCATGCCAAATACATACAAGCAGGTTAACTGGCTCCTGATAAAAACAAAATTATGTGTGTGTATGCATTAGGGATCTTGGATTGTGAGCTTCACTGGTGCAGAAACTGATGTGAATGATGTATAATAACAGCTGGTGAATACATTGATGATGTAGAAATAAAGGATAATAACACTACTGTACAGGAACAGTTAATACTCCTTTGCTTTTCTAATTACCTTAATCTAAAGGGTAAAACAGAAATACATACATTTTAATACACAGAATACTGTCAAGTATGAAATGACGCAGCTTCTTTATATGGAACAGTGTCAAATCACCCAGCCCCCACAGCTGCTGTAAAGCATGGTCTCCCACAACGGATGATAAAAGGGACGCATACTGAGTCATCGTGTTTCTTGTGGGATGTTTACTATGACACACTGCTTTATATTGGCTTTTTGTCTTCTCTTCGTATAGAACTGATCTGTTTTGAATGAGTGTAGTTTCCACAGGAGGGGTGGGCTGTTCTTTCATCTCCCACACACAAGGTAAACAAGCAGCCTGCTCTCCATGCAAGGGCTCAGAAAGGCAGCAGCAGCAGCCCTCCTCATGAAAACAGGCAGCCTTGTTATTGCGTAGAGAGGGGTAGCACATCAGCTTTCCCCTGTGAAAAGCTTACAAACCAGTGGATTCTAAAGAATTCCATATATGGCAACAGATATGCCTCAGCAGAACAATTTGCTGTCAGGTTATGTACTGTCTATGGTAGACATAGACATAGACAGTACAGCAGAGCTAACTATCCAATATTAAGTTTTAAATATACATACACTTTAATTAGTATGTAAGGTATTTTGCTTATGTATGCAAGTACCTTGACCACTAGCACCAAACTACGACTCCCAGTGTCTGTTCTTTAATGTCAAGGTTATCCTCACAGATCTCTATGGAAAGTTAAAGAAGAAGGAACGGTACCATTATTGAGGGGTGCCAAATATAAGCCACTCCCTTCCTCCCTGATTGTAATAGCTTACCTGATACCCTGGGATGCTGCTCCTATTAGCAGAAAACTGCAGCAGCCTGGGGTACATGCAAATAAGTGATCTCCTTCCTCCCTACTTTCTTCAGAATCCTGGGGCCTGACACCTGCAGTACAGTGAAAAAGCTGCATTTTTTGTTAAAGTCCGGCTCTTCACCCTGGAGCCTATTGCACACCTCACGCGTACGTGCCCATGTCCTGTGCAGTTTTCTATTAACAAGAGCACCAGCCCAGGGTATCAGGTAAGTGATTACAGTCACTTGGGGGTGCACAATATTTCGCACCCCCAGTGATTGTACCTTTCCTTTAATGTGTATATCAGTTAATAAGTAAAACTAATCTCTTTAGATGGGTCTGCAGACATGCTTTCTGCACAGTCTTTGAGATATAACGTTGCTTTCATCATACATGTGAAACAGAATAGCAAACTTCCCAGAATAAGGATAATTGGCCAAGTTCCAAAGCAGGTTATGTACATTGCTGCAGTGCAAAAGGTAAAACAGCATCTGCCAAGCAGAAGCACACATTGCTACTCAGTAATCCTCAGTGTAGTGATGTGCAGTGATTCTCAATCTTGTTCTCAGCTTACAGAATATGCAGAGGAGCACATACCACATACCTAATAATGCATTTGTCTTTCAGTGATGATATCCAAAAAATCTATTCTCTGGGAGAGGAGTGCAGGTCTGGGAACCATTATAACAGGGTGTCCTTCCACTTCTATAAATAGGTGTCTTTTATCTTCAAGATTGTCACTTCTTGCCTGTCGAGTACAGGTGTGCTTTTTAAGAATGAATCATACATACTGTTTTCACATGGCATTTTCCCAGGTATAGACTACATGTTAGAGTCCTAATCCATTACTAGATTTAAGATTTTTAAATCCCTCAAAAAAGTTTGATAATGCAAATACAGGTCCTACTCAAAAAATTAGCATATTGTGATAAAGTTCATTATTTTCTGTAATGTACTGATAAACATTAGACTTTCATATATTTTAGATTCATTACACAGAACTGAAGTAGTTCAAGCCTTTTATTGTTTTAATATTGATGATTGTGGCATACAGCTCATGAAAACCCAAAATTCGTATCTCAAAAAATTAGCATATTTCATCCGATAAAAGAAAAGTGTTTTTAATACAAAAAAAATCAACCTTCAAATAATTATGTTCAGTTATGCACTCAATACTTGGTCGGGAATCCTTTAGCTGAAATGACTGCTTCAATGCGGCGTGGCATGGAGGCAATCAGCCTGTGGCACTGCTGAGGGGTTATGGAGTCCCAGGATGCTTCGATAGCGGCCTTAAGCTCATCCAGAGTGTTGGGTCTTGTGTTTCTCAACTTTCTCTTCACAATATCCCACAGATTCTCTATGGGGTTCAGGTCAGGAGAGTTGGCAGGCCAATTGAGCACAGTAATACCATGGTCAGTAAACCATTTACCAGTGGTTTTGGCACTGTGAGCAGGTGCCAGGTCGTGCTGAAAAATGAAATCTTCATCTCCATAATGCTTTTCAGCAGATGGAAGCATGAAGTGCTCCAAAATCTCCTGATAGCTAGCTGCATTGACCCTGCCCTTGATAAAACACAGTGGACCAACGCCAGCAGCTGACATGGCACCCAGGACCATCACTGACTGTGGGTACTTGACACTGGACTTCAGGCATTTTGGCATTTCCCTCTCCCCAGTCTTCCTCCAGACTCTGGCACCTTGATTTCCGAATGACATGCAAAATTTGCTTTCATCCGAAAAAAGTAATTTGGACCACTGAGCAACAGTCCAGTGCTGCTTCTCTGTAGCCCAGGTCAGGCACTTCTGCCGCTGTTTCTGGTTCAAAAGTGGCTTGACCTGGGGAATGCGGCACCTGTAGCCCATTTCCTGCACACGCCTGTACACGGTGGCTCTGGATGTTTCTACTCCAGACTCAGTCCACTGCTTCCGCAGGTCCCCCAAGGTCTGGAATCGGTCCTTCTCCACAATCTTCCTCAGGGCCCGGTCACCTCTTCTCGTTGTGCAGCGTTTTCTGCCACACTTTTTCCTTCCCACAGACTTCCCACTGAGGTGTCTTGATACAGCACTCTGGGAACAGCCTATTCATTCAGAAATTTCTTTCTGTGTCTTGCCCTCTTGCTTGAGGGTGTCAATGATGGCCTTCTGGACAGCAGTCAGGTCGACAGTATTACCCATGGTTGCGGTTTTGAGTAATGAACCAGGCTGGGAGTTTTTAAAAGCCTCAGGAATCTTTTGTAGGTGTTTAGAGTTAATTAGTTGATTCAGATGATTAGGTTAATAGCTCGTTTAGAGAACCTTTTCATGATATGCTAATTTTTTGAGATAGGAATTTTGGGTTTTCATGAGCTGTATGCCACAATCATCAATATTAAAACAATAAAAGGCTTGAACTTCTTCAGTTGTGTGTAATGAATCTAAAATATATGAAAGTCTAATGTTTATCAGTACATTACAGAAAATAAGGAACTTTAACACAATATGCAAATTTTTTGAGAAGGACCTGTACAGCTATTATCCAGAATGCTTGGGACCTGGGGTTTTCCAGATAAGGGATCTTTCTGTAATTTGCATCTCCATAGCTTAAGGGCTGTGGCACACGGGGGAGTTAGTGGCCTGCGACAAATCTCCCTTGTTGGGGGCGACTAATCTTCCGGAAATGCCATCCCACCGGTGAAAATGTAAATCGCCGGTGGGATGGCATACGTGGCAACTCGATCTCCCGAAATCACGGAAGTTGCCTTAAGAGGAAACTTGCCCGCGACAAGGGAGATTTGTCACGGGCGACTAATCTCCCTGTGTGCCACAGCCCTAAAGGCCATGTAAAATCTATTTCACAGGGGGTGCCAAAATGTTATTGATATAGACCACTAATTTTTTGCCCAGGCTGGTGCTCCTGTTAGGAGAGAACCCCACCAGCCTGTGGGAAAAACTGTATGAGCACTGCACCAGCATCTTCTTACATTAGTTTCTTTTTGCTTGGCACTTGGCATTCTTCGTATGCACAGTACAGTAAATCTCAACAGGTATACGCTACTGTAAATGCAGGAACAGGAATTCATGCAGGGGTTGCCTTTGTCACAGGTAGAAAACTAAATAAAATGGTGATGCAGCACTTAGATAGTTCTTTTCACAGGCTGGTATGGTTCTCACCTAACAGGTGCACCAGCCTGGGGAAAAAAACATTTAAAAGCCCCCCAGTGACATAGACTTTACATGTCCTTTAAGGCTGCTAAAAATAATTTAAACATTAAACCCTATATGGATTCATGCAGCTTAATTACCATCAAGTACAAATAACTTTTTTTATTATTACAGAGAAAAATGGAAATAGTTAAAAAAAAAAAAAAGTTAAAATTGAGTCTATGGGAGATGGCCTTCCAGTAATTTGGGCTTTCTGAATAACTAGTTTCTGGATAAAGAATCCCATGCCTGTACTAGCACATTTGCCCTATCTTAATCATAATTATGCCATCTCTGAAAATTATAGAGGAAATAATAAATACAGTCTAAGTTAAACGTTATATGCGGCTTCATACTATCTCACGTGCATAGCCTCACACATGCACACTGTCACCTGACTAACCAGACACTTTGCTTGAAAGTTCAAATTTAAACTCCTTTACAATGAACCCTTTCTAGTCCCATGAAACATCATTGATATTGAGTTTCTGAATTCCACATTCCACAGAGATACAATTCTGGAACTAAATTTCCAAAGACAGATCTCTTCCCCAGTATCCCTTGGAATTGGCTTATAGAGTAATATAGATAATGATCTGAAACCTTGCCTTTCCTATATTAATAAATAAAAATGTTTTACTAATTGGTACTGAGAAGATATTTGCAGTCTTTTAAGGGCAGGGGTACACGGGGAGATTAGTTGCCCAGCGTTGTCGTGGGTGACTAATCTCCCCGCAATGCCATCCCACCAGCTAGAATGTAAATCACTGGTGGGATGGCATATGCATCCCTGCGATGTCCCGCAGTCGCCTGAAATTTCCTCCAACTTTGGGCGACTGCGGGACATTGCAGCGACACGTATGCCATCCCACCGGCGATTTACATTCTAGCAGGTGAGATGGCATTGCGGGGAGATTAGTCGCCCACGACAACGAAGATTTGTCGCTGGGCGACTAATCTCCCCGTGTACCCCTGCCCTAAAGGGGTAGTTCACTTTAATGATAACTTTTAGTATGTTGTAGAATATCCTGTTCATGGCAAATTTTCAGTTGGTCTTCACTCTTTTTTTAGTTTTTGAACTATTTGTCCTTGTCTGTTTCTTTTCATATTTCAAATAGGGGTAACTGATCCCAGCAGCTAAAAAAACTATTGCTCTGAAAGGCTGTGATTTTATTGTTATTTAACCTTTTATTACTTATGTTTCTGTTGACGTTCTATTCAGACTCCTAATTATCCACCAATCTTTCATTCAAACCACTACCTGGTTGCTATGGTGTATTGGACCCTAGCAATGAAGTAGCTGCTGAACAAAAACATAAACTACAAAAAATAATAAATGAAAAACAGTACTCCGTTACATGGGAGTATGAGAAACAATTGGTTATCTGAAAGCATTTCTAAAGAGTAGCGCTGACTCCCTCTAAAAGCTCAGACTCGGGCACATTGCACTGAGATAGCTGCCTACATACCAATATTACAATTAAAAAAAAAAAACATTTGATGGTTTAAAGGAGAAAGAAAGGTAAAAACTAAGTAAGCTTTATCAGAAAGATCTGTGTAAATACAGCCATAAACACTCACAGAAACGCTGCACTGAGTTCTCTGTCAAAAGATTTGTTGTGTCTGTAATTCATGTGCCAGAGACATGCAGCTCTCTGCTCTCTCCCCTCTTCTGCTCCCCCCTCCCTGAAGAATGCTAAAAACTCACTCTACCCCCCCTTAGGAATGTGGATCTGAGCCAATCAGCAGGAAGATGACTCATAGTCTTACAAACTGAGCATGTACACTTGGTCTGGGTCTCGGTGCAGGAGTGAGGCATTATGGGAACTTTTTTTTACACAGCTCAGCGTTTTTTCTTCCTGTTTGGCTTCTGATCACCTGAACAGGTAAAATCTGGGGAGACTTAAGGGCACTATTGAGACAACTGAATGTATGCCTGCAGCTTGAGATTAACTCTTTATTAGCATTTCCTTCTCCGTTAGACTGAATTATTTCTTATGTAAACAGTGTAATATATAAACAAAAGTATACCATAAAAATCACGACAGAATCCCTTTGAAGGTAAACTACCCCTTGAAAACCTTTCCAGAGTTAATAATATCTGTCATGATGAGAGTTTGTCATTTTTAATTAAAAAAATGCTTGACAAATCACTTCTTACTATGTCTGACTATGTCAGGTATTAGGACTTTAAAACCACTGCATTCAGCAACTTGTTGATGCATTAACAGACATCAACAACAAGCTCTGATTGGAATAAACCATGTGCATTAGATCTGGGGGGGGGGGCATTGCATTATATAGGTCTAGTTTACTCTATCAAAAGCCTTTTCCCCGTCTGTTGAAAGGAGTAGTGTTTGTTTGGTGGCGTTTGGCTATGTATTATAAGTTAAGAAGTCTGTTAGTATTGTCGTGGGCTTCTCTACCAGGTACAAAGCTGACTTGTTCTGGATCTACTAGGTATTGGATACAGTCCTATAGCTATTTTTAGCAATTTTAGCTAATGCCTTTACATCACTATTTATTAATGATATAGGTTTGAAATTTCCTGGTTCTAACACATTTTTGCTTGGTTTTTAAATCAGTGTTATATCTGCATCCAGTGATTGAGAGCTAAATTGTTGTTTATTTCTAAATTCGTCTATGGCCCTTATAAAGTGTGGGATAAGGATTTGCTAAAAAAGTTTTATAATATATAGTGGAGAATCCACCTGGGCCTGGGCTGTTTCCGGTGGGGGTGTTTTTGATGGCATACCTGACTTCCTCAAATCTTATATCTGATTCTAGTGATTGTATGTCTGCTTTGTTTAACTTGGGGACCTTAGTTAAGCAGGACTGGATTATGTTTGACTGGTTTGGGGTCAGATTGGTGCGGGGATCTAAAAGCTGGTAACGTTTAGTGTATTACTGTTGAAAGGTTTCTACTGTTTTATCTGTGTAGTATTGGGTCTGGCTTTTATTATCTTTGATAGCTGGAATATAGTTCTTAGTTTTTCAGGATATGGGCCAGAAGGCATCCAAATTTATCCCTGTGTTCGTAGAACCTATGTCTAGATATTGTAATTGCCTGTCTAGTAAACGCATCCAAAGTGTTGTTTAACTCTTTGTGCCAAAGTAGGGCAATAATTGGCTATTTCGTAGCCCCTTTATGGACTGTCACCCTATCGGAAATACTGTTTGGCAGTACACTGGGTTTTATGCAACCGACACTAGTGCCTCCAAGCCAGAAATTCAAAAATAAGCACCTGCTTTGGGGCCACTGGGAGCAACATCCAAGGGGTTGGTGAGGGACATGTTGCTCCTGAGCCACTGGTTGGGGGTCACTGTCTTAGAGGGTCCTAAAATAATATAAATTGTTGGCACATATTTACCAACACTTAGTCCTTCTCATCTGAGGGTTGTCGGTTTGCTTTTTATCTGCTCCATATATATAGTCTCTCCATTCCTGATTCTGTAGTGTAGGTAGGCCTAATTGTTCACAGAAGGCCCGTACCTCATGGATCTTTTAGGGTAACATTCTGGTTCTCTTGTCAAGCAACCAATGCAAACAGGAAAGGTTATTTATATTGAATATCCTTTTCGTGGAGAGTGGTTAGAATAGGACGGAGGAGACGCCTCTGATATATAGTTGAGTGAGACAGGTCTTGGTAGAGCTCAATTTTGTCATCTTCCAGCGTGACTGCCAATTCCTCTGGCCTGTTTGAAGATTTTCTTCCTTGTGGTGTAGTGGTGAAGGCAACACAGCACATCTCTCTGCTTCTCTTCCTGTGGTTGGGCCACTCTGTGGTGGTAATCAATGGGGATGGCAGCGTCACATTCTTGTTCTAGCAGTTCATTGAATGGTTGCATTGTCAGCGTTCGCTGCTCCGCATCTGCAATGTTCTCTGGTATGCCTCTAATGCAGATGTTGCACCTCTGACTCTGGTTCTCTGCATCTTCTAACATGCATCTGTTTTCTTAGTGGTGGCCCGGAGAGAGGAAGACAGCCTCGCCTGGGAGGTGTCAAGTTTGTGTTTAAGTTCTGCCGTGTCTTGTTCCTGTGCCATTTTTATGTCAGTTAGCAGTTGAGAGAGGTCTCCTTTCTGTGGTAGTGCGATTAGGCTTTTCAAGTCTGGTGGAGACTCAGTGGTTGTTTGTGGCTGTGTCATAGTACCTGGAGAGTCTCTATGGAAGTTATCTTCCTTCTTGTCCGCCGTCTTGGAATTCTGTGTTGTGTTAGAGGATTGCTGGCTCTCTTCAAAAAAGGTTTTTGGTTTTTTTTTTGGTTGGCATTGTTTTTCGGTTGCCTGGGGGGTTTGTTCCTTTGTTTAGTTTACCCATTTCATTGATTTAGTCCCATAGTTATTAGGTTTTAGGGAACCGAGAGCATGAGTGTTCTTTAACTCTGGCCTAGAGCGAACAACACTTTTAAATGTCTAAAGTGTCAAGTCACCTCTAACTGAAGAACTGTTAGGATATTAATAAGAAAGCATTATAGAATTGGATTCCCATGGCTAGAGGGGCAGTATGGAGTAGATGATTACTGCTATATTTTTTTGAATGGTAGAGAAGTTGTTGTGTACAGCAGCATAGGGGAAAGCAACAGACAGGTACTGCTGTCAGTAAATAATTTAAACAAGCAACTTTTAATCATTGATCATTTTTAATACTAGGGGGCAGATTCATCAAAGTACGTGTTTGAACCCTGAAATGGGTAAAATTCGGATTAGATACGATAATTTCTGATGATAGAAAATGTCACGAATATGCTTATGAAAAAATTGTAATAGTCACGGTAATATTGTATTGGTGATCCGAAAGCCACTAAATTTTTGTATCGGAACGATTGTTAACGGCGGGAAAACCTTTCTGACTTTTCTGCATATTTTTGGCCTCCCATAGGACTTAATGGCACTCTGCAGCTCCAACATGACCCAAGGAAAGTATAATGAAGCTTTAATGAATCCAAAACTTTCGTACTCTGCGAGACAAATGAGATTTTGTTGTGCAAATTGTCACAAGGTATGAAAAAGTTGCACAAATTAGAATAGTTTAGAATTATAATTTACTTGCTTATGCTAGGGTTGAAAAATAGGGAAGCTGTTGGGTAGGATTTAATATCACTACGTCTATGAAAAAAGTGATTTTATAGTTTATTATCTTTTACAGCAGTGATCCTCAGCCAGTGCCTCGCGAGCAACATGTTGCTCCCAGTGGCCTTAAAGCAGGTGCTTATTTTTGAATTTCTGGCTTGGAGGCAAGTTTTGGTTGCATAAAAACTCAATGTAATGGCAAACAGAGCCTTAGGCTGCCAGTAGACAAAAGGGCTACCAAATGAGCAATCATAGCTCTTATTTTCCACCCCCAGGAAATTGCTTCATGCTAATGGACCTTCCCCACACTTTTTCCATTTTAATGTGGTTCACAGGTATAAAAGGTTGGTATACCTATAGTGGGCATAATGCAAGACGCATGCACCCCATTCACAAAACCACCTCTGCTGCACCTTTGTGCAAGCCTAGCACTGGCTACCATTACATTCCCAAACCAATTTAAAACTACTCACTCTCACCAATGAAGTTCTCTTCAAGCCTCATTTCCAGGTAAAATCCAGATGAAACACTTCGCTTCTCTAATGATCCTTCAGCCCTAGTAACCTCATCACATGCACACCACCAAGACTTTAGCAGACCAGCTCCCTGCCTTTGGAATTAATTACCCCACAGTATCAGCTACTTCCTTACCCTGAGTGTTAAATGTTCCCTTAAAACTTCTTCCATGAAGCTTACACATTTACTTGCTAATCTAACAGATATGGGATATTCATCAATGTCGGCATGTAACGGTCTGCTGATCCATTACCTCCCACCAACACTGTTATACCGCTGGCAATATTTTCCCAACCAACTCATATATAATAAAAGGCACAAAGTTTGCTCAGGAGCAGTAGCCCATAGCAACCAAAATGATGAACAAGGTGACCAGGAAATGCTACCTGTAAATTGATTGCTATAAATTACAAGAAGTGTAGCAAACTTTGCTCCTTGTAATACTTAGGGGCTGATTTACTAAGACACGATTTCGAATCCGAATTGGAAAAATTCCGATTGGAAACGAACATTTTGCGACTTTTTCGTATTTTTGCGATTTTTTTCGGCGTCTTTTACGATTTTTGCGTAAAAACGCGAGTTTTTCGGCGTCTTTACGATTTTTGCGTAAAAACGCGAGTTTTTCGTAGCCATTACGAAAGTTGCGCAAAGTTGCGATTTTTTCGTAGCGTTAACACTTGCGCGCAAAGTCGCGCCTTTTTCATAGCGGTAAAACTTAAAAGGCGCGACTTTTCGCGCAAGTTTTAACGCTACGAAAAAATCGCGACTTTGCGCAACTTTCGTAATGGCTACGAAAAACTCGCGTTTTTACGCAAAAATCGTAAAGACGCAGAAAAAATCGCAAAAAAATACGAAAAAAATCGCAAAATTACCGATCATTACGAAAAAAACGCAATCGGACACATTCGGCCCGTTCGTGGGTTAGTAAATGTGCCCCCTAATCTCTCTATACTTATCCAACAACCACACAGTTTTATACTTTGTGTATCAATTATTCCAACCCTATGGGGCACATTTACTAACCCACGAACAGGTCGAAATGAGTCCGATTGCGTTTTTTTCATAATGATCGGTATTTTGCGATTTTTTCGTATTTTTTGCGATTTTTTCGGCGTCTTTACGAATTTTTCGTTACCAATACGATTTTTGCGTAAAAACGCGAGTTTTTCGTAGCCATTACGAAAGTTGCGTAAAATCTGGCGATTTTTCGTAGCGTTAAAACTTGCGCGAAACTTCGCACCTTTTAAGTTTTAACGCTACGAAAAAGGCGCAACTTTTCGCGTAAGTTTTAACGCTACGGAAAAATCGGGCGATTTTACGCAACTTTCGTAAAAAAAAACTCGCGTTTTTACGCAAAAATCGTATTGGTAACGAAAAATTCGTAAAGACGCCGAAAAAATCGCAAAAAATACGAAAAAGTCGCAAAATGTTCGTTTTCAAGTCGGAACTTTTCCAATTCGGGTCGGATTCGTGGGTTAGTAAATCAGCCCCTATATGTTGTAAGCTTTTGCGGGCAAGGCCCTTTGTTACCTAATGTATTGATTTGTTTGTAAATTATGTATTCATATGTACCACAGTGTAAAAAAAATTGCTGCTCTATAAATATATGTAGTAATACTAATAATTCTGTATAGTTGTTTATTTCAGAAAGCAAATCCTGTACAATGCATATGTGACCAAGCTCAGATACACCTTTACTGTGTATTTTCTGTAAAGGTCTCAGTATCTGATATCAGTATACTATATCATGGTTTAGGCATAATCTTGAGTATATTAAAAATTATTATTATTATTATTATTATTATTATTATTATTATTATTATTATTATTATTATTATTATTATTATTATTATTAATAATAATAATAATAATAAAAATAATAATAATAATAATAATACCGATAATAATAATAACATAATATATGAGTGTTTATTATTTTACATATTTTTCCACTGTACATGCTTTTTAGTGATAAGAACATACTCATGTTTGCTGTCTCACATGTTTGAGGAAGCTAGGTACAGTGACATTCTTTGCTTTTTGATTTTTATGATAAACAATGTTTCACACCAGTGGAATTGTCCATATAAAGACAGAAGGTTCTCCATTTTTGACTTAAGCTTTTTCTATTTAAAAGTTAGACAGTATCTTGTTAACTTAGCATAAATTCACATTGGATTGTTATATTTTTATCAGTAGCCTCTACATTAAGGAAATACTTTTTTTAAAAAAATTAAATATGCTCTTTGTTTAATGCTTTCACAGTTGTGCATAAGAAATCATACACTGCAGGAGAACAAATAATTTCATTATCATGGCTAATTTTGCAGTGACCTTGCATTATGAAATAAGCCACTCATCATTTAGCCATGTATGAGTGTAAAATTATATGACAATAATTACAGAAAGCATAGTTGTACTTCATTCATATTTTAAAGCTATTACTGAGATGAATCTTCATGTGGTGAATGAAACATACATAGTTTGTTTATTATTTCTAATACCAGGCCCTTAAATGTAGTAGCAGTACAAGTGTCATCAACATGTGGAAAAAAACTGCTTTTTTTTCATAATGACTCTTCCATGCCCATTTCCTCAAAATGTTTAGCATGGCTATGGTTATTACATTACAAAGCTGAAAGGAATACTGTCACATCAGTTAATAGAGCTTCTCCAGTAGAATCCTGCATTTAAATACATTTTTTAAGAGTGGAAACAGATTTGTTAATATGCAACTTTGGTATTTCACATAGGGCTATCCATATTTTTCATTTCCCAGGTGCCCTCAGCCATGTGACTTCAGTTACACTTTATAGCTGCCCTGCAAGTTGGAGTGATACCTCCCTTTCCCCCAGCAGCCGATCAGCAGAACAATGGGAAGGTACCTGACACCAAAGGTAGATATCAGAATAGCAAGAATAGTCAAAAGAATAGTCAAAAGTCTTGAGTATCTTCTAGTTACATGGGAGTAGCAAAAGCAATAGGTTATCTGAAAGCAGTTCTAATGTGTAGCACTGGCTCCTTTTCAAAGCTCAGACTCAGGCTCAATGCACTGAGATGGCTGCCTACACACCAATATTACAGGTAAAAAAAATACATTTGTTGGTTAAAGTATAACATTATAAATGATAGAGTAAACAGTGTAAAAAGTACACCATAAAAATCATGACAGAATCTCTTTAAGCAAAGCAAAATTGGCATTGTGACAAGGACACGTAAAGCAGCTGTAATTGGATTCTGAAACTTCATTAGTGACAGAGCAAAAAAAAAAAAAAAAAACTAATGATCAGAGAAAACAGTGTCTCTTCTCTTCATAAACATGTGGGTGTTCATGCCTTAATGTACTTTTTTCGTGTAATAAGTATTTTTTTTTTTATAACCTCCTACAATGAGTTATTCTGGAAAAGATGATTAGTGCTTTGAAAATTTCCATCGTCATAGAATACCCTTAACAGATATTGCTGCATGGCTTTAATGTAATCTAAAGGTGAAGAAAATTCGACAATCACTGGGGGGTGCCAAAAATTAGGCACCCCCCTAGTGATTGTATTTACTTACCTGATACCCTGGGCTGCTGTCCCTATCAGCAAAAAAATGCACTGTCCTGGGGTTCTTCCAGCAAGCACCACAGAGCAACCCTCTTCCTGTTTCTCCTTTCTTTGTACAGTGGCCAGCTTTTTTACTTTACTGAGCACGTGTCAGTCCCTGGATTTTAAAGAAAGAAGAATAAAAATAGGATTGCGCCATGGTGCTCGCAACAAAGAACCCCGGTTGGGGTAGTTTTTTTGTAACAGGAACATCGGCCTGGGGTATCAGATAGGTGAATACAATCACTGGGGGGGGGGGGGATGCTTAACTTTTGGCACCCCCAAGTAATTGTGACTTTCCTTCTCCTTTAATTTAATTTGTAGGGCCGGAACTAGTGGTAGGCAAAAGAGGCATATGCCTAGGACGCAATGCAGGGGGGGCGCTAGGCACATGCCTATTCTACTCCCCTATTCCGTGCCCTTGCCCCATCCCCCAGTCTGCTTCTTTATGGTTATAGCGCGGATGTCACGCTTATCCTAGCGCACTCAGCACGATCCCCTCGCTGCCAGTGCGCATGCGCATACCGAGGAACGAGTGTGCGCATACGTGCTGAATGGGAGTAGGGTTACACGAAAGGAGTGGTGTGGTGGCCGAGCTGGCACTTACCCCTTGAACTATACAGGTCTATACAGAAATTAAAGCTACTTTATATCTGCTCATTGTAAGTATAGTTTTTTGTGATTTAACAATAGGAAAAAGCATGTTCAGCAAAAGAACTTTGAAATAGAAGTGATAATTTTACTGTACAATTATAATCACTGTACTACATAAATACCAAAGTAGTTAAAAAAAAATATAAAACTAATCTGCGGTAATCAAATTAACAATTGAGTACTTAAAAGAATAGAGTACTTTCGCTGTGGAATATGTTGCCGCTTTATAAATACATTATTAATTTATTATTATTATTATTATTATTATTAATAATACTTCAATTATCTGTTTAGCCTGTTGAGCTCAAGAAATAAGAAAAGCTTATAGTTTATTTTAATTAAAGCAAAAAGTATGTTCGGCACAAGCCCTCTTCATTGAACCCATTTCGAACAAGGTGGTGTACTGACGCTAATCCAATTATTTACATAGTTACATAGGGTGAAAAAAGACGAGAGTCTATCAAATTCAACCCTTCCAAGTAAACCCAGCACACACAAACCTATACTGATCTATCTATACACTCACATACATAAACCATATATACAAACATTAATACTAACTGTAGATAATAGTATCACAATAGCCTTGGATACAATGCTTGTTCAAGAACTCATCCAGGCCCCCAGAATCTGCCATCACAGATTAAATTTGAGATTCTCAGATTCTTAGAAACATTACAACCAGTCGGCATTTTACATTTTTTTTATTGTTTTTAAATTATTTCTCTCTCTAGGTATACTGTATATATAAAATATATATCAATGTATTGTATGACTCTAAATTCACATTTCTATAAATTAAATAAAGGCATTTTGGGAGCAATATGTATGTAACAAAGAAAGTATACGATGAAAGCATCTCCTTTGGACCCCTCTGACTGAGCAGTGCATCTTGTTAACAAGGTGGGGATAGCGGGATCCCAGCAACTATTGGATTTTTACGTCCTCACTCATGAAACATATGATAAGGAAAGGTAGTCAAAGGCTTTTTGACTAACAGTATCCTGGAATGTTGTACCACTATACCAATTAACCTTGAAAGGTATGTGGTGGTAAACAGAATTGTTAGAATTGAAAATTGTGTGGCAGACTATTCCAAATCACTCAGTATGCTGGTGACCTATAGTTACAGGGAAGAATGGGTTAATTTTTTTGGAGTAAGAGAGGCTAATCTAGATTACAGGTTGGGCCCCAGATACCCTAGTTTTATGGTGTTTACTTGTGTATTCTAAGGGGTCCATTTACTAATGGACCCCTACTAATCTTACTAATCTTGGTTTTTAGTGCTTAAAATCGTGGATTATACTAATTACACAAAAACTTAAAAAATACAATGAAACTATGCCATCTAAAAGCTGTCAAGGTCATGTAGAAGTCAGTTGGGGCTTTCCTATGCAAATTGTAACAATTTAGAAGTGCACAAAAATTCTTACAAAAATGAAAAATTCAAGGTTTTCGTATTCATTTTTGTTCTGCATTTAAATTTATTTGTGCTTTTTAAATTTGGATCTTTTAATAAATGGGTTAGGAGACATTCGTGCAATTGAGTTTTTTTCATGGTTTTGTGCTTTTTGTATTTTCTCTAAAACCACTAAATTCAGAATGTTGATAAATGACTTTGGTCAGTGATCTGCAACTGTGTACAATGGCATAAATCCTTTTAGAAACACCCCCACTGGAATAACAATATTTTAGGGGTACATACAGGTGAATTCAGTGCTTATGTATTGTGCAGGAGAATTGAGCAAAATATTGACCAGGATAATAAACCATTTCTGCATTTTCTTTCCTGTAATAAGATGAATAACGATATATTATAAATGGGTTAGTAATCACTCTGTAAAACCTGTAGTTGAATCTGAATGTATTGTTAACCCCAATAAAATTTTGGTTTAACAATGGGTTTCTGTGTCTATCGTATCTCTGCAAATTCTTTCATGGAAAAAATATTGTTTCCATGGATACCATCCTCTTTATCCTTTGTTGTATTCCTGAATGAAGCAGTGTGTGACAATGCCTTGTTGCTTCATTTTAGCAAGTTTCATTCAAATAATTCTTTAAAAATGACACATTTCCTTTATCAAAAGAGGATCACACAAACTCAGTCTTATCTTTCTTATATTTTCTAATTTTCTTACTTCACTTATTGTTGTCCAACACTTCCAACATGGAATAGCACAGTCTTTGCTTATTTCCCCTATATTCTTTATATAATTCTTTAAAAATGTCTGCTTTGAAATGCCAGTTACATGTATGGGATCCGTTATTCGCAAACCCGTTATCCATAAAGATCCGAATTATAGAAATCCTGTCTTCCATAGACTCCATTTAAATCAAATACTTCAGATTTTTAAAATTGATTTCCTATTTCTCTGTAATAATAAAACAGAAGCTTGTATTTGATCTCAACTAAGAAATAATTAATCCTTATTGGATGCTAAATAATTCTATTGGGTTTAATTAGTATTTATTGATTTTTTTAGTAGACTTAAGATATGGATATCCAAATTATGGTAAGACTCCTTTTCTGGAATACCCTTGATCCCGAGCATTCTGGATAACAGGTCCTATACCTGTACTAATATTCCTCATTTCTTGTAGGTGATGACAGCTGGTTAAGGTTAGATGCCGTGGTGGGGAAAACCTACCTAAAATGTACTATATAAAAAATAAGAAATGTATAATCATATAGAGAGGTACTTTTAAATGATTGATTGATAAGATAGATAACCTGTATATGTTGATCAACAGGATATTGGGTTATGTTAATGGAAAAGTAGAAATCTAAAAATAGTGTTAGTGTTCCTTTAAAATGTTTTGAGCTTGAAAACAGATTCACAAACTGGAAATGGTTTGATTTTAAAGATATGTTCATATTGATTTAGATGCTAATTAAGTTTTAGTTCAGAATAAACTGGTAGTGTTCTGTCTCTGATTTGATGAGTAGAGTATGCAAAGAAAAAATGTGCATGCTGAGTGGCAATCACTGCCTTTAAAGAATGGAGTTCATATGAAATGAAATATATTGGTAGTGTCACAAAAAGTAATGCTTTCCTGCATTTTTGCGTTTGGTAACCTAGCTAGCAGCCCTCTTTTGACTGACTACAAGATGGCAACATCCTGACACATGTGAAAAGCACCTTTTATTTGTTGCTGCCACCCTATGGGAAATGCACCTTTAGAAAGGTTGGACATCATTGGGTTAAATATAAACCTAGGGGGAGATTTACTAATCCACGAACGGTCCGAAGTCGTCCGAATGCGTTTTTTTCATAATGATCGGTATTTTTGCGACTTTTTCGTCGCCGTCGTGACTTTTTCGTATGTTCCGCGACTTTTTTGTCACCGTTGCGACTTTTTCGTATATTTTCCGGGACTTTTTCATCGCCGTTGCGGAAAAATCGGATTGGTTTTTCCACCGATTACAATCGCTCAATACGAAAAAATCGTAACGGCGACTAAATAGTCGTGCAAAATACGATACAGTCGCGGCGGGGACGAAAAAGTCGCGACAAATACGAAAAAGTCGAGACAGCGATGAAAAGAAGGCAAAATTTTCTTTTCTAATCCGAATTTTTCCCTTTCGGGATTCGGATTCGTGGATTAGTAAATCTCCCCCATAGTTAAAGGCTATGGACCAAACAGTCAGATACTGCCTTAATTCAACTGCCAATCCCCTTTGCTTTATAATCTCTTTACTAGTCTTAACTTATAGAAGGTAGTTCCTATCTTATCTGTTCTTAAATACCTGCTTAATTCCTGTACATTTCCACCCCTTTCGATTCCTTTTTACAAAAGATAACCCTTCCAAGTGATCTTTATAAAATGTGTCACAGATAACTTTTAGAGCTTGCATTTTCTTTTTGTTTCTGTTACTTCCTTTTGGGTCCATTAGTAGTTTTCTGTTTATTCATATAGGGGCAGATTTATCAAAATGTGAGTTTAGAGCTCAATACATAAAAACTCACCCACGTTCTATTCATTCCTATTAGATTTTTAGAAGCATATTTATCAAATGATGAGTTCTAACTTTCACCCATTGATAAATACACTTCTAAAAATCCCATAGGAATAAATAGAATGTGGGTGAGTTTTTATGTATTAAGCTCTAAACTCACATTTTGATAAATCGGCCCAATACTGTAAAGCTTTTTAAGTTTTTCAGGTAGGGGTTACACATGTAAAGGAAAAACATTTACCATTTGCTTTCATTTGAAAATTAATGCCTGCAGCTACACGTTAATAATTTCCATCTTAACTGAATGAACACATTTTATTTCTGATGCAGTTTCTAGGAGAAACAGCTAGCACTGTGTTCTTGATAGTCTGGACAGCATGGCTATCTCCAGACAGATTTGCTTAAATACATTTTACAGCAGTGTAGACTGCTTTATGTATAAATCACTATTCATCACTATACACATTTATTGTTTTGAAAATACAGGAAATTGTATAAACTATTCATTTTTCATTAACTAGTTTATTTTATTTTTCTGGGAAATGCAGGAGTACAAAGGTATAGTTATGGCTTTATTGTAAACCATAGATAATGTAACTTACATTACAGTTGGGTTCATTTTTATTGATTTATTAAGCACAGCAATCTATATCATTGATAGTAACTTGTGTAGCAAAATAGTACTGAGAGTTTTAACTAATACTCTGATTAGATAAATGAATGCTCCTTCTGACATTTAAAGCATATTTGTTTATTTGGCATGTTATCATCCAATGTACAGGGTGAAGTTGCTTTGAGCCTTCCTGCTCAGAATCTGTTTGTATTACAAATGATATCAATAAATTTTCTCAGGGTATAATATAGTCAAGCAGACTTTAAACTAGGAAAGGGAAAACATAAAATTGGAAATATGGAGATGGGAAGATAGAAATGGAGAGTAAAAGATTAGATTATGAAAGTGTAGTATCAGCAGACAGGAACAGAAAGGCAAAAAGTAAGAAACATGAGGATTGCAGGGAGCAAATAGTGAAAGCCACTAATAGTAGGGAAGGAGGGATACAGAAAAAATAGGAAAGAAGGTCAGGAATAAGTCATGGTAGGGAGAATGAGAGATAGATGGAGGAAGAAAGTAACAGGAAAGGAAAAGGATCACTTAGATTTGTTTCTAGAAATACAGGAAAGCATTACTCTTTTTGACACTAACAATATATTTCATTTTTTTAATAACATATAAACTCCATCTATCTGTAGGGCCACCCTGTTTATTTTCTTTTATCATGAACAAGAGTAATAATGCCAAAAGCAATTATTACCATAGACAAAGATAAGTCTAGAGAATGACCCTGTCTAGTGCCTTGCTGTTTGTAGCTGGTGGGATGATAATTGGGGCACCCTGGGGTTAGGTCCCAGATACAATTGTAATTTTTTTTATCCATAAGACAGGGTTTTTCCAATAATTATAGTATCATCGGGTTGTTGAGGGGTGTTCAGATGGACATAATTGCATCAAAACTGAAAAATCTAGTTGCCATCATTGCCAGTGCTTAGCGTAAAAGATGTGTGCACCCATTTTTTTTGGCATAACTTTGCTGAGGAAAATTACACAGTCTGTTGTAGAACCTTTGAAGGTTTTGCCTGGTTCACACAGTGGCTTGCATCTGTTGGTGCAACTGCACATAACTCTTGAGGCAGAAGGAATGCAGTGGCTCAGAGTGCAACTATAGAAATGAATGAACTGCATATTGTTGAAAGTACCTTGAATGGGACTTTTTACGCAACTGACTGTGGCCAAGTGAAACCGTGGTGGCCTAAGTGAATTACCCCATTTGTGTTTTCCCTCTAGACTAGATAATGTTTTTAAGTTTGTTAATGCTTTCCCCAGAATTCTAAGACCTCCCCTAGTTGTTTTTCTTTCTAGAAAGTGATCTCCAGATTTAAGAAATCGTATGAAGGTAAAAACTGTGAAAAGTTTGGAAGTCTAGGGGAAATTTTTGCAACTTTGTAACGTTTTTACTTATTTCCACATTTTTTTCACTGGTGTGAAAAAGGACCTTTTTGCTACTTTTAGTGAATATGCCACTTAGATACTTGAAGGTGATATTTTCTTCTAATGTTAATGGACATTCTTTTGTTCTTTTAAAATAACTGTTCTTTTAAAATAACATTCGCTGGTCTTTATTTATTTACTTTTACTAATATCCATAATGTATACTGGAGACCAAAACAGCACCTTGACTCAAAGTGAAGCCCTACCAGTACTTCAGAACAGGTCACTTCTTGGTATATACAGGTATGGGATTTGTTATAAAGAAACCCGTTATCCAGAAAGTTCCGAATTACGGAAAGGTCATCTCCT
Source organism: Xenopus tropicalis (assembly GCF_000004195.4). Classification (NCBI taxonomy): domain Eukaryota; kingdom Metazoa; phylum Chordata; class Amphibia; order Anura; family Pipidae; genus Xenopus; species Xenopus tropicalis. The sequence goes on along the minus strand of NC_030678.2, from coordinate 117,535,605 downwards.
ATAGACTCCATTATAAGTTGATAATTCTTACTATTGAAAACTATTTCCCTTTTTCTCTGTAATAATAAAACAGTACCTTGTACTTGATCCCAACTAAAATATAATCAATCCTTATTGGAGGCAAAACAACCCTATTGGGTTTACTTAATATTTAAATAAATTACAGCATTTAAAATCCTGTGTTTATCCTGTGTTTTATATACTTATTATAGCAACCCAGAGGTCCAGAAATCCATGCCTTCAAAGCTGTTCACAGCCCAGTCCCTTCTTCTGATCTTGATGGGGCATTTTCTGAGTGTCAGTGACACTGCATATGCTCAGTGCTCAGTGCTCTGGGCAACTGTAAAAAGTTAAGCTTAGGCTTCATCAGGGACTCATCAGAATGCAAAAAAAAAAATAAGGGTACATCTGTCATACAAGCTGATGCTACAAGGGAGATTGTTAATGCTGATGCAGAATGTTAATGCTGAAGCAGAATGCACTGAATGCTATGGTGCCATCTAATGTGAATTTGAAATAATTACTTATAATGAATTATATATTGTATATATACTGAATATTGTCTATCACTAAGCTCATGTAACTGACAGCAGCAAGGCTGTGAAAAAAGCAGAAAAGAAGACAGATAGCTACTAGGGGAATCTTATCTTTACTGCTAAAAAGCTGTGTTAGCCTTAGGCTGGTACTGATGCCCAGACATAAGATTTATTATTTCTAGCCTTTAGTTTTAGTTCTCCTTCAAGGATCTTTTTAACAGTGATCTTATTTTGCAGTCAGTTTTTAAAGTTTGTGCGAAGTTATTACAGACATTGCAATGTTTGTGGATGTATACCTTTAAATCTCCACCCCAAAACTGTATTTTCATATGAAGCAAAATGTAGTTTTAAGCAATTTTGGTAACATTTTTTAGTGGATTTAAGTTTGTTTGTAAATGATACTGAATGTAATATCTGTATGCCGGTATTTATGTACTTTTGGTTCTGACTCCTGACACCAGGACCTGCAGAAGAACGTTTTACAAATAATTTTAAAACCACTATGTTTAATATAAACCTTTCAAGTAGCAGCTCAGAAAGCCAGGCTCTCTAAACTGTTTTTTTTATTTGATAAATAAAGCTGATACATCTCTACAACTTCTTTCCATACTGAGCCTGCTCCACAAACTTTGCTCAGATCTGTAACAGACCATCCATTACAATCGTTGCATTAGTTGCTGCCATTTATCAGATGTGTACTAATATATCAGATTGTTGTTTAAAAAGTCAGTAACCTTGCTTGTAGAACTTATATAAGCATTTTTTTAAACCTAAATTTTAGAAAAATAATAAATATAGATTGTAAGCTCTACGGGGCAGGGACCTCCTTCCTCTTGTGTCCTCGACTCTTAACTTATTGCTGCTGTATTTATCTGTATTTATTATTATACTTTGTATTTATCTATTATCTTATTAACACCCTGTTTGTATTAATGTATTCTACTGTACAGCGCTGCGTACATAAGTAGCGCTTTATAAATAAAGATATACATACATACATAAATAGAAAGCAACTGAAAAAAATGCTAATTTTCAGTATGCTTTTTAAAAATGATAACTTTTTAAAAAAACGACCCATTTAAGTTTGCAGTTTGAAATGATGATCCAGCATTTATTAATACTCTAGATATCTTATATACTTCAGGGAGATATAAAAAGGGGACAAGCACAGAATCAGAAACCATCTGCCCATTATACATGAGCATCTGAGCTATCCAAAATTCATCCTTATGTGAAGTCTTACCAATCTAACTAGTGGAAATTGAGTACATTCTGTACAGCATATTATTACTTTTTCTAACTAATATAACTTGCATTCCCTCTTGCAAAACCTCTCTTAAATGACATGTCAACCCCCAAAATAAGTTTTAACATTATTCTAAGCAACTTTCCAATATGGATTTATTAAAATTTTTCAGTGCTTTAAAGGTTATTTGTAAATGAAATTGCTGTTGAAAGCAGCATTTGCTGAACTCCTGGTTGTTACTTTGTAAACAATGTTGCAAATGCCAGGCTCCTCCAGCAAGGCAGGTCTGTAAAATCTGCTGCCTTGTGTTACATTGTTTCAAATGCCAGCGCCAACTAGGAAGAGAATAGAAAGGACAGACAAACACTGATTTTAATAGCAGTTATATATACAAATTTGAAATGAATGTATATTGCAAAGTTGCTTAGAATTTTGTTTTCTTTTTCTAGGCAAAGATTATATTCTGGGTTGACTTGTCCTTTAATATAATTTCTAATTATGGAATTGATTTTGTTTATTAGAATCAGTTACCCTTATGAATGTGGTACTTTTTTGTGCCCAGACATGTTATTCTATATATGAATAGCATATAAAGCAGGGTACTTACTGGGCTTTTAAAGTATGTGGGAAAAAAAGTTTGTTTTTCCTATAATTTGGTCTTCCTTGAGGCCTTTGTCAAAGGTTTCAGTCTACCTTGAGAAAATGTGCCTCAGATGCACATTTGCCTTAGAAAACATTACTGAACTTGTATAGGCTAAACTGTTAAATACTCTGCAGAAAACAGACTTTATAAAACGCAATCAGTAGCTTCCTAAGTATATAGTAAATAATGTACCTCCTATTGTAAAACATAAGGGTATTATAAGTCACAGAGGAGTTCCAAGACTATATAAAGGTACAAGTGAAAGGCCAATTGCTTTTATACAGGCCATTGAACTCTGAGATGACTTTAAATATCATCCTATTTTACAAAATGGGATACATTGTTTATTATAATATACAAATGTCAGTGAGTCATGTGACAGAAATGACATATCTAAGCACCAATTATAACAGCAACAGGCACTATTTATAAGGATAGATCCTACAGGATATTCCTGGCTCTTGTGTATTTTATAATAATAGATTATTTGTACTATTTTAATCAAAGGAATTGTTAGTAAATTTTGTCTGATTTAGCCATGGTTGGTCTGAATTATTAGATAAAATGCGAAATGAAGCATTTGGTCTGAATTATTAGATAAAATGCGAAGTGAAGGGAAACAATGAACAAACTTGGATCTGATGGGATCATAGAGCACTTTTTGGAAACTGCCTCCTGAGGAGTATACATACAAGAGCAGCTACGGAAAAGGCCAGTAACTGAACTATATCTTTGAATCAAGTGCTTTTTTCTATAATGTCCTGATATTGGTGCATATATATATATATATATATATGCAAGATACCTGGGTCCTCTTGTGAGAGGCAATGACAATTCTGAATTTAATTCTTCTGTTATGTCAGGTCTGGACACAGGTAGCTGCCACTTAACACAATCCTTGGAGGATTGTCTTATATGCCATTAAAATAAATTTGTTGGCAGATGATGACTAAATGTACCCAAATAACTGCATAAGTCTATTATAGATTAGCTAATTATGAATACTTAATATTAGGCTTTGCTTAGCCAATTCAAGTTTGATCTTTTTCTCAAGGACAGTTGCATAAAGATCCCTATCTTGCACAAACCAGCAAATGTACGAGTATGTCATGAGACACATTTTGAAACCCATATCTTATTCAACTGGAATTCTCTAAGTCACATTGTACTAATAATCTTTTTAAAGGTTTTAAAAGTGTTACACAGAGCAAGCTTATGTCCCATAAAATAGCCATTATGAGTGTGTTTTCAACACTCAGCAGTGCACTAAACACAAGGCATATGACTTACTGCTGCATTTGAAGTTAGTAAAATGGTAAGGGCAGCTACAGTGTGGTTTTGTCAGTTGACCTTTGAAGTTTGTTTTACATTTTTAGCCCATTGTGCTTGTTTATTGTTGTTTTACAAGCTGTAACCTCAGTGGTTAACTGTGTTAAAAAAAAATCAAAGTCACTTCATCTTATTGATATATGCCCTGACTGCTTCCAATAACTTTCTAGAATACTGTTTGCTAATATGGATTTTCATGCAGATATGTATTATACCTGTAACTCTTCTTCTTCCTCGATCTCTATAGCTTTACAATATATGCTTTAACCTAAGTTCACTATTGTTCATTAAAAAGCTATAGAAATAATAATAAAATTTATTTTACAGTAACAATTCTGCTCCTTTTTATATTAAATACAAAATGTAGTTAATACTGTGCTAGGTGCAGCTGCTTAAAACTTAGCATTTCTAAAGGGGGAGTCAAAGTACATCAAAATTAGTGATAGTAACAGTATGCCTTAATAAACATGTTCCAGGCATTTGACAGGAGCCTATATACATAAAACTAAGCATCTCTTCAGTTGTGACAATATTCGTTCACTAGCAATATTCTACACACTCTAAGCTGCTTCCATGGTAACTGTAGTGATTGGTGCATGTGTCTATAATTTTACCGGCTGAGGGGGAAAGCATGCTTTTTTTTTTACTATTCCATTAAACTCTAAATGGGGTATCCTTTACTGTGTTGGCATATATAAACTAAATTATCACTTTATATGAAAACATGCATTCATTGTGTTACTCTTTGCTGTTTATACTGATAACAGCAATATGAGATGTACCAGTGCCCTTTTGCACACCGCACCATATGCCACCCCATAAAATGCACTGGCTGTAAAAATATATTTGAAAACTTTCATTCATGTGATTACACTTTTCTGTGTGCAGTGGTAGAAGGAGTATGACGGTGCAGTGTCAAGAGCCAGTGCCACCACAGAATGTTCACCAGGTGCAACCCCTGCCCTGAGAGCACAGTCTTCTGGCAGATTAACAAAAGAGCATTTGATTCATTTAAGGATGGACTTGCCCTGGGGATTACAGGTTTGAAGCGGTGTTAGAGCTTAGTGCTGCTGCTGTGTTCTGACACCACATACACAAGAATAAAACACATTGACACGATTTTTTAATTTTATAAATGTGTCTTCATTGCCAGGAAAAATGAAGAAAGTGTTAAAGGAAAGCCCAAAAAATGAATAGGGCTAGAAATGCCATATTTTATATACTGAATGTATTGCACCAGCTCAACGGTCCAGTATATCTTTTGTAGTAATAATCCATGTCTTCAAAGTTTTCACAGGAGCTTCCCATCTTGGATTTTGTTAAGTGTGTCTGCTACAACTAACAAATGCTCACTGTGCTCTGAGTGGCTGTTGAGAAGTTGTGACGGTTAAGGGGTGGGTGTGACGGTTAAGGGGCGGGCGGGGGGTGGGTGTGACGGTTAAGGGGCGGGTGGGTGTGACGGTTAAGGGGCGGGGGGGGTGGGTTTCATGTTGCCGGGGCTAATGACTATAGCAACCAGTTAATATTTTATATTTATGAACCACAGACAAAAGTGATGTTGCTAGTAGCAACAAATCAGCATTTAGCTTTGATCATTCCTCTAAGGGGCATCACCATAATTTCTTATCTACTGATTGAGATTCAGCCTCTTCAGTAGTAAGAAATAGTAAATGAGACCCTGTGCCTATAATAAGTATAAGTGCCTGTTGGAGGCAGAAAGGGAAATAACAGTTGGGCTCATTTATCAACACTGGGCATGATTGCCCCTAGGCAGAAGGTAGAACTATACAAGCAATACTGCCCAGTGTTGGTAATTGCCCCTCTGCCATAGGAAGCAATTAATGCGGGGCAAGGATATAACAGACAGAGGCCAAAGTCCTGGTATTTATTCCATTACAGTCAGTGACATGATAAGGTTGGTATATAAGGGCAGGGCAGGTACCCGGGGACAGAGGGGCACAATTCTGTGGAGCCTGTCAATTCTGGGAACAAAAAAGAAGGTATTTTATGATGCAGCAAATGTTATCTTTTTATGGGGATTTCCAGTGGGAAAAAGTGCCCTGCATACAGTCACTGCCAAACCCTGGCTCTGTGTCTCCCAACCAGATTTACACCCAGCCCTGCCAACCAGCGCTAAGATTAAAGACATCTCCAAAGCCCATTTTAGGGGAAAATTCTCCAGATTCACTAAAACCAGTAAAAGAAACAACATCCCCTAGTCTGGGGGGGCGGCATCCATCTACTTATCCCCATTTTGTTAGCTAAAATTAGGGTTATTTGGCCAAAAATCTCTCAGAAGGGCTGTGCTCTTACCTTTCATCCCAGTGGCAACCAACAGACTGAACTAACTGTCACACCCCTAAGTATGAAGTCAGCTCCCATCACACGACAAGTGCTGCTATTGAAGGGGAACCAGCGCTAAGATTAAAGACATCTCCAAAGCCCATTTTAGGGGAAAATTCTCTAAACTCACTAAAATCAGTAAAAGAGACAACATCCCCTAGTCTGAGGGGCAACATCCAACTATTTATCCCTCTTTTTTAATCTAAAATTAGGGTTATTTGGCCAAAAATCTCTCAGAAGGGCTGTGCTCTTACCTCTCATCCCAGTGGCAACCAACGGACTGAACCAACTGTCACACCCCTAAGTATGAAGTCAGCTCTCATCACAGAGCCAACCCATTATTATCACTCTAATTGTGTCTAATAGCTTCTTCTTCTTAGCGCCCCCCATTTTCTAAACGCTACTCCTACAGTTTTAGGGGTACAGCACCCAAACTCCCCACACTTCTTCGCCCTATAGCGGAGCAGGTTGCTTGTGCTTTTCTAAGCGATCCGGCCCCCCGTCTTTTTGTGGCGCCGCTCTGAACACCCCAATTTTCCCATTGACTTTGACAGGGAAGATTTTCAAACTGCTGCCACAATTACAGCTTTGAAGCTACACCCCCCAAACTTGAATAACATAATCATGGGCTCAGCCTGAATGAAAATGTGATGATTGCTGGATGCCCCAAAGTGGGCGGAGCTGTGAACAGCCAATCATATTTTACCTATTGATTTCGCGGAAATTTAACCTGCTGCCATTCTCACAGTATTAACACCAGGGTCCCCAAACTTTTTACACTTGGTCACTAGGGGACTGCAGTTTTAGATTTTAAAAGTGGGCGGAGCCACCAAAAGACAATCAAATTTCACGTATTGATTTTTATTGGTTTGATGCCAGGGTTCCCAAACTTTGCACAGTCAGTCACTGGGTGACTACGCATTCAAGTTTTTTAAAAAAAACAAAACATAAAGTGGGAGGGGCCAACAATAGCCAATCAAATTTTACCCATTGACTTTTATGGAGAAATTGAAACTGATGCCAATCTTACAGCTTTGAGGCTACACTCCCCAAACTTGAATCACACAGTCATGGGTTCAGCCTGAATGAAAATATGATGATTGTTGGATGTCCAAAAGTGGGCGGAACTGTGAACAGCCAATCAGATTTTACCTATTACTTGCCATTCTCACAGTAATAACATAATCAGATTTTACCTATTGACTTTCAATGGGGAAATTCAACCTGCTGCTATTCTCACAGTAATAACACCAGGGGTAAGAAAAAGTGGGCAGAGCCACCAACAGCCAATCAGATTTCACCTATTGATTTTTCTTGGTTTGTTGCCAGGGTTACCAACTTTGCATAGTCAGTCACTACGCATTTAAGGTTTTTTGTATTTTTGTAAGTGGGTGGAGCCACCAACAGCCAATCAGATTTTACCTATTGACTTTAAATGAGGAAATTCAACCTGCTGCCATTCTCACAGTATTAACACCAGGGTCCCCAATCTTTTCACAGTTGGTCTCTAGAGAACTGCAATTTTAGTTTTGAAAAAGTGGGCGGGGCCACCAACAGCCAATCAGATTTCACCCATTGAATTTTATTGGTTAGGTGCCATGGTTCGCAAACTTTGCACAGTCAGTCACTGCGTGACTTCGTACTCAAGGTTAGAAAAAGTGGGCGGGGCTGCCAAAAGCCAATCCCTTTTCTTTCATTGTTTTCAGTGGGGAAATTTTAACTGCTGCCATTCTCACATGTTTAATGTTAGGGTCCCCAAACTTTGCACAGTTTGTCACTGGGTGACTACGCATTCAAGTTTTTTTTTGTTTTTTTTTAAAGAAAAGTGTCACTAGGGGACTGCATTTTTAGGTTTTTAAAAGTGGGTGGGGCCACCAACAGCCAATCAGACTTCACCTATTGATTTTTTCTTTGTTTAAATTTAAAAAGCTGCCTTTCTCACACTGTTTATGTCAGGGTTCCCAAACTTTGCACAGTCAGTCACTGGATGACTACATATTCAGGGTTAGAATAAGTGGGCGGAGCCACCAACAGCCAATCCATTTCCACCCATTAAATTTCATTGGTTTGTATTTAAATTGATGCCATTTTTTAAGTATTAATTGCAGGGTTGTTAAACTTTTTAGAGTTAGTCACTGGGTATTTGCCATTCAAAGTTAGAAAAAAGTGGGTAGAGCCACCAACAGCCAATCACATTTCACCTATTTACTTTCAATGGTGAAGTATAAAATGCTGTCCCCAAACTTTGCACAGTTGGTCACTGGGGGACTGCAGTTCAAAAATAGGAAAAGTGGGTTGGGCCACTAACAGCCAATCAGCTTTCATCCATTGAATTTTATTGGTTTAAATTTAAAATGCTGCCATTCTCACACTATTTATGCCAGGGTGCCCACTGTTTGTCACTGGGTGACTTCGACTCAAGGTTAGAAAAAGTGGGCACACCCACCAATCACAATTTACCTATTGACTTTTATTGGTTTAAATTTAAACTGCTGCCATTATTTAACTAAACTTTGCAGAGTTGCTGGGTAACTGCAGTTCCAGGTTAGAAAAAGTGGGTGGAGCCACCAATCAGATGTCACTCGTTGACTTTCAGTGGGGAAATTTAAATTGCTGCCATTCAGACACTATTAAAACCAGGGTCCCCAAACTTTGCACAGTGGTTTTTACTATATAATTGTGGTCCAAGGTTAGAAAAAGTGGGCGGAGCCAACAACAGATCCGATTTCATTCAGTGACTTCACGTTGTTCAACCCAACACGAAGTTTGTTCTCAAACTTCCCTTTCTAGTTGTTTATATGATTTTTTTAGTATACTTAAAGTAAGGAGATCCATATAAAGGAAATATCCTTTATCCAGAAAACCCCAGCATTCTGGATAACAGGTCCCATACCTGTATACACAATTCTTTCAAATGTTATCAATACAAACATATGCATTAAGTAGGGTACTGATAGTACAAATGGTGTTTGGTGTGTGCTGGGGACCCCCTGAGGAATCTTTGCCCTAAGACCAGCCCTAAGGGGAAAAAATCACATAGGGCAGACACATGCATACCTTGGAATAACTCAGAAGTCACTATGAACATGAAGCAAATACCAGGAAGGACAGCAATACCAACGCACGAAAACAGTATGCACTGCAATTCACATAACTTTATAAAAACTAATACAAAGTGATGATCTAGAACCAATAGTATTCAGATGCAAAACAACTTGCTGATCACGCTTTGACTGTATCAAGTTGAGGCCAGTAGTCAAGTGAAGGGAAAGCTATAAATTACCCATCTGTTGTATGGAATTGCATTCATTATTGGATATTAGAGGGTACCATCCCTCATCAAAATCACATATTCAGACATCAGTCTGTAGTGATGGGATTGCATTGTATCCATCATGCCGGATTTTCTTAACTTAACATTTATTAACCAGCATAGATTCACTGCCCAGTGTGTTATGTCTGTGTGCTTGTGAATGACACCAGTTGTCTTCATCTAATGTGGTACTCCCCACACAGTTTTTTTTTTTATAGAAGCATGTTTTTAAATTGTAGGAAACAGAACAATTTGTTCATTGTTTCTGCCTTTTATAAAATTTAACATAGCATGTTATTGATCAAATTATAAAGAAACTCTAAGATTCAAGGAAAGTGATTTGTTCAGAAGGAGACTGGGAGATGCTTTCTTTTTAGGGGTTCCTAGAATAAACCCCATATTCTTTTCAATTTATATGTTCTACCATCATTTATTGTTCATGCCCTGCATCTGTAAAAATCACAAATCACTGCTTCTTAGCATTACTATAAATATTCTGCTGCAACTTTCTATAATACAGATATGGGATGCTTTATCCGGAAACCCTTTATCCAGAAAGTTCCAAATGACGGAAAGGCCATCTCCCTTAAAAATTATTTGCTTTTTCACTGTAATAATAAAACAGTACATTGTACTTGATCCCAACTAAGATATAATTAATCATTATAGGTGTGTAAAACTATCCTATTGGGTTTATTTAATGTTTAAATAATCTTTTAGTAGACTTAAGGTATGGAGATCCAAATTACAGAAAAAATCCCTTATCTGGAAAACCCCAGGTCCCGAGCATTCTGGATAACAGGTCCCATACCTCTAGTACTTATAAACAAGAGCCTTTAATATCCTGCAACGTATTTCCTTATAAATGGCGCTTAGTGGTCATCAGCAGTTATAATGGTGCTTAGTAATTTAAGTTCTTTCATATAACTAACTGAAACTTGTACCCCTGTTGTAAAATATGAGGATATTGGAATTTTAGTTCTATGACCTGTATAACATCACTCAGTTTCATTGTGCCTTAATATGGTCATGGATCTCCCTGGTGACTTTTAATATCCTTATATCCTACAATAGGGGGTACATTATTCACAATTTAATTGTCTCTGTTTTGTACAGCTGGTTCAGCTGGATGCAGTGTAAATATCCCACTGAAAAGTAAAAATATTTATACAGGGTTATTTTAACAGGTTAGGCAAATTCCCATTTAGGGATCTCAAAAAGGCATATGCTAACTAATCAACATCTTTGTAACAGAAAGCTCATTACCTTTAAATTCATGCAAAAGATCCAATCTATTTTTCATACTCCCTTCCAAACCCATGTTATTAACATTCTTATCATTTATATTCTCAAATGGAATATATGTTATTAATGCTAAATGTAAATCTGTTCAAATTAATTAATTGCATCTGACATTGAGATGGGTTAAATTAACCACCATTTGTACTATCGCACTCTTCTATATTCTACAAAAGTCCTTTTTAGTCCCAAAGTGAATTTGTCGTTTTGGGCAACTATTAATGTCACAAATCAAAGTTTAGGAGAAGGGAACATGAAAACAGTTCAAAAATTGACTTTTATAATAGTTTCTTTATTTCTTATGTAATTAAATAAAAACACTTTTAAACATATGTCCATAATTATATTTATTGGATATCAAGAGGCATTTTGATAAGTAAATTAGGGAAGAGCATCTGTTTTTATGTACTGCCTTCTGCCCCTTAAAATTGCTATGAATAGGGGGTTGACAAATGAGTAAACCCTGGAACAATAGTTTGAGGTTAGAGTCTTTCTTCCTTATACAGACCTTTTGTTTATATGATGAAATGTTTTATTTAACCCAAAACTTTGTAAAAATGAAATGTTAGCTGCAGTTTATCTTGTTAAAGACATCTCTTTATTTTATTTAGCCCACTATGAAATACATTTATGTTATTAGTTTTTCAGTAAACCTCTTTAGAATAGCATGTTTTGTTAATGATATAATATAATATGATGTGATTTTATCAATATATAGAGGTATGGGACCTATTATCCAGAATGCTCACGACCAAGGGTATTCCGGATAAGGGATCTTTCCGTATTTTGGATCTCCATAGCTAAAGTCTACTAAAAAATCAATAAAACATGAATTAAACCCAATAGGATTGTTTTGCGTCCAATGAGGATTAATTATATCTTAGTTGGGATCGACTAAAAGGTTCTGTTTTATTATTACAGAGAAATAGAAAATCAATTTAAAATTCTGAATTATTTAATTAAAATGGAGTCTATGGGAGACGGGCTTTCCGTAATTCGAAGCTTTTTGGATAACGTGTTTCCGGATAAGGGATCCCATACCTGTATAGGACTTAGACATTTTGTGCATTAAGCTAGTAGGAAATGACCTTCCCTTTAAACAAAACAGGCATTGTTTGTCCATATATTGCAATATTCAAACTGACCAACTATATCAAAGTCATCCCTGGTCTGGCCAGTCCTACACTCACTTTCTAATACATAAACAATTCTACTGCTTTATTATACTTTTATACAGGGACTGAGTTTCACCTGCAACTTGTTTGATTTCAAGGTTTAAACCCCCAAATGGTTGCCCTTTTATTAACTCCACTGGGATCACCTGACTGTAGCTGGGAAGGGTGGGAGCTACAACATAGAGCTGGCCACTGCTCCTGTATAAACTATAGCAAAAAATTGAAACAAAGTTTTTTGGCAGAAGACAAGAAATCCTGTGTTTCTTTTGATAGAGGACTCAGTGCAGCTTTTCTGTGAGTGCTTATGGCTGTATTTACATAGACCTTTCTGATAAAGCTTACTTAGTTTTTACCTTTCCTTCTCCTTTAAAGACATGAATAATTCATACTCAGAACATCATCTAAATTTAATCTTGTAAATCTCATAAATCTAAATAATATTTAGAGCTACATTTATTAAGAATGCTAAATATTATCTAACATAGTACCTAGATATCATTATGTATGGAGTAGAAATAGTACATTCATGTTTATTGAAAATATGCTTAGAATTGTATTTTACTCCATTATGTAAACTTTCTTTGTTTTTGTTCTACAGATTGTGTTCACAGATTGTACACATTCATCAACTTTGAAAAGGTGCTTGTATATAGGGGGCCTCACTTAGCCATCATCTGTGTTTCGTACTGTATTTCTTAAAGGAGAAGGATGATAGTTACTAATCCTTTATCTAAAATGCAGCATTAAAGGACATGTAACGCCTGCATTTTCCTACAATGTACATAAGTTGGACAGGACTTACTTTGATAAAAAGTTCTGCTTTGATTGAGCACCATATTGTTAAGCGGAGCTCAGGATAGGAGTTCAGGTGAGAAGAAAAAATAGGAGCATCCAGCTAGAGCAGTGTTTCTATAGGAACCAGCAATGCTATCTCTTCATTGGCTGCCAGACTGGAAGGCGTTTGGTAATCTGAGCTGAGAAGAACTGAGCATGCTCGAGTGAGGAGGGAGTGGGTTAGAGGAGGAGAAGGAATCCTAACTGATTAAGGGGATGCTTCAACCTCCTTTTTAGCCTTTGAACAACCAAAGTGGCATGTATTTAAAGATTTCAAAGAGGCTGTTCACTGGTTACATATATAAAATTTATATTTGTTGTCTTTTACCAGCATTGCTGTGTACTACTTTTTCTATAAACTGAACTTGCCACCCTTTTATTTTTACTTGTGACTCTTCCCCTAGATCACTCCCAAATCTGGACTATTAAAACAAGCAAGTGGGGAGCTTCTAGGCAGATCTAATTGCTATAGTAAGTGGACAAGATTAGTCCTATTAGTGGAACGCATCAAGTAGGTGGGTGAAAAAGTCAGCATTTGGGTAAGTTAGTTGACCGAACCTCACAGCTACATATAGAGAAACCTACTCATTATTGTGCATGCACAGGGCTTGAAGAAGATTGCACACGTGTGTGCCCTTAGCAAGCTCTTTTTGGCAATAAGACACTGGCAAACATTCTTTTGGACTTAAATAATGGTTAATAAACACACAGGGTATTGTTGAGCAAATGACTACTGGCAATCTGAGCAGTATTTATTTCTTAACTTTGATTGTCCTTTGAACAAAAGGGGAATAGGATGGGCTATATACGAAATGGACAATGGTCAAGTGCTGAACATAATTACACATTTTTGCATAGGGTCTACTAAACTCCTTATTAACTAGGGAAATACACCTTGGGGACCAGCCCAAGGCAACTAAAAAAGATCTTGTTTACATACACAGCATTCTTACAAGATGGTTATTACATACTGTAAATATAATGCACCCAAGATACAGAAGGAGCACAAACAGATTTATTTTCTGCACTTAAACTTCACTCCTAGCAAAAGCAGTGTAGCTCCAAATGCCTTTTGATGCTGCACTTCTCTTTGCTTGGAACCCTTACTATCAGCTTACACACTTGCTATGCAGAATGTGTGTGAGATTTCAAAACCCAGTATTTGTGCCGGATTAAAACACTTTGCAGATTCCTGTCTATGTGCGGTGTCTTTTTTTTTTTCATGGAGCCAAGGGATAAAAATCAGCTTAGCAGCTTTTCAGTCACCAGTGGTTGTTCATCATGTAATTGCTAAGTGCTAGATGCCTTTCTTCATTTTTGTGTTTAGCTTGGATGACTGCGGTTTCTCACCATAGTTTAAATCATATCATAGGAATTACTGTTCTCTGCATAGTTTCCTGCATTCTATTCTGAGCTTCACCTTTTGGCAATAGAGTCCTAAGCTCATATGGTCTAAATGTATTAAGGAGGAATCATTGCTATTATACAGAAAATGCACTTAACTTTAATGAATGATGCTATCGCCTCTTTATTCTTTGCCAAGGATTATCGCGAATTTCAAAAGATTGCCAGACCAATGTAGCCTCCAAAGAAGATGTGTTACAGCATGACTTATTGTAAAATATATGCACCTATCTATATTTGAAATTAAAAAAAAAACATTATTGGAAAAAAATTACAAACCCACGTAGTAATTTAGTGACAACAAGCAAATTTAGAGCATTGCATTGCCACATAGCAACCAAACAAGTAGCTTAGATCAGTATTCTTCATATAAAATAATGAAAGAATATTTCTAATCTTTTTAATACTGTTGGTTGCTCAGTTAATTTAGCTCCAACTGCGCCCAGCAATGCATATCTGCAGCTCTAGTGTATGATCTGTAAATTTGCTCAGAAAAAGCTTGCCATTTTTCCCATGTCAGTTTGGTAAAAATTGACAGGCCAGGACAAAGAGGTTCCTATTCACTAAGTTATTGCATATGCATCCAGTGATTTATGTCTAGCTATTTTACTTGTTTTGGCACGTAGTTAAATTGAAATTCGTGTTAAAGGAAATTGTTATTTGCATTATGACTATTATTTTTTTATATATTCACACATGAATGGGCATCCTTGTTTATGAATTGCACTTAGATTGTATTAGATACACAAGTGCAAGCAATTGATGCCCTCTAAGAAAGCATAACTGATGTCAGTTAAATTATTCTGGCTCATATCTGTATAATTTAAAATGTGAAATATTCACTATACCGTCAAATGTGTATATAGAATTGTACTTATAAAAGAGTTTAAACTGGCATTGATGTATGAAGTGTTTTTACTATCTATAAGATAAAACAGCAAGTTTTACCTGCAAAAAAATAAAGCCCAATTTAGCTGCTCATGACCCCAATAGTATCTAACCATAGCCCATGGCGTGCATTTTGCATTTAGTCAGGGTATTATAACACTATCTGTGGGTAATAGAAAACTTGCTAGTTGAGCTAGTAACATCTTCACAAAAGGGGCTAAAATGGAAATAGAAAAAGAACTTTGCTTTTATTCTACTCAGAATAATTGGTATGTAATGTGTGAGAAAGTGTAAAATCAAGGAATATTTAGATGGATTTGGGGTTCTTAGGATGAAAAAAACTGGGGAAATATACATTTAAAGTAAGACTTAACACTTATTTATATAAAACACACCTTTACAATTAGAGGGCCTAACTTAAATAAAACAATGATAGTGATAGTATATTTGCATTGATTCATTTGGGGGGTGGGGTGCTGTTATATTCCTTTTGAAGTATTAGTTAGAATTAAATAGTTACATGGTCAAGTTGGGTTGAAAAAAGATGGGTCCATCTAATTCAACCCCTTAAATGAACTGCAGTGGACATATATACCCACATATACACACACTCATACCAACCTATCTATGCAACAATTCTTCTATTTCCTTTTTGGCTACGTGAGAAAAACATTTTTTTGTGCCATATTTTAAACTTGTGTGCATTTTTAAAAACTAGGTGCTCAGGTCAGATTAAATACAAATTTTTATTTTCACTACAATTTTATGAGTGCGCTGGCCTCAAAATGTTTGTGCGAGCACATGAGTGCACAGATTAGAGGGAACATTGCCATATACTCACATATATATTTAGATATACCAATATCTGTGCTCATTTTTGATTTTTAGTATCACAGTTGCCTTTGCTAATATGCTAGAATTGCATTTGCAAACCCAAGCATTTGATTTCCCCTGGCCCTGACTGAGATAAAGCAATGATAGGCTAATCCTAAAAGCAATTCTAATAAGCAGTGTCATGTCCAGTGCTAACAGTAACATACAAATCTTCAAGAGGCTCGAAATGCTCTTTGCTAAATATATTGGTTTATTTTATTAACCACAGTAGAAGTGAATAAAATGATTTTAGAACAGCAATAAAACATGCACCATGACAGTCACAGTATGGCTCTTCTCTTAGAATAGTCTTATCCACAGTGTGGGAATAGGAAACCCTTTACAGCAGGGAAATCTGCAATGGTAATGTGTTCCCTGACACAAACAAAAATACAATTTTAGCCCCCTCGGTACCATATCACAAGAGCTTGCTGGCTAATATGCCTACTCCTCAGTGCAGGTAAATTTACACATTTGACTATTTTGCTAACTGTACTACTATTATTACTACTTCAGTAATAAAGGTCTGGAACAGAATAATTATCCTGCCAATGAAAACAAATTGTTGCACTGTCCTTGAAAATGTTCTGTTAAGGGCAATATAAATGACAAATGCTACATATAATGTTTTTTTTTATTTTCTTACATCCCAGAATTCTCAGAAGGACTTTGTCTTGATAACCCTTTTATGGTATGATTATATGCAAATATCTGGTACATCATAGATATTATAAGGGATTTGCATTGAAGTAGTGTATAACACCCACATACACTGTTGTTCAACAAGCAAGTGTTGAATGTATTCTCACCATTCTTTTAATTAAAAATCCATGGTTTTAAATTTTATGATCAATGTCTTTACCCTTAAAGGACAATGAAAGGTTAATATAAATTAAAAGTAAGTCTAAAGGCATTCTTTTTAAATAGTTACTGCATATCTAAATTCCCAGATCCCTGCTTGTTTCTCTGAGATATTCTATCACATAAACAAGATTTTGGCATGATGTAAAGCTTGCCTTAAAGAATAAGTAAACCTTTTTTTTCTATTAATAAAATTACTCTAAACAGCTTCCCAGAATTGCCTACCTTTGTCCCTCTGTTCTTTCTGAACTGGTTCCTCAGTTACAAGCTGCTCAATTCCTTTCCTTCCATGTTCAGAGTGAAGCCCCACCCCCACTTCCTGTTCAGGTCTCTTCAAGAAAAAAAACCCTGCTAATGCACAGACTGGCTCCTGCTGCCTCCAGGCATGCGCAGAAGGCTCTCCACTTCGACTACAGGTAGTCGATGTAATGAGAGACCTGAACAGGAAGTGGAGGCAAAGCTTCACTCTGAACAAGGAAGGAGAGGAATCAATTAGATGGTGAGAAAGGAGGAATGTAAGGGCTGACTGGAAAGTGAAATTATTTGTCTGCACTGTGCGATTAAACTATACACTATATATCTCCTAGTGCGGCCGCCATGTTGGATGTTTAAATTAGTCCAACATGGTGCCGCTTAACCAAATGCGCCTGCACAAATCTCCTTCCTCCCCCTAGACACAAGCACTGTTTGTATCCCTTCCATGTATTGCGCGTCACCATAGCAATCAGACAGTTGCTATTGGTACGCACTCGTAGTGGGAGGGCCATATGTGCACTTGGAAGATGAGCGCTCCTGCTTTAGATACTGCAAGCGCGCTCACACACTGTGCAAAATGCGCATGCGCTTCCTCATAGCCTGCATGTCACTGGTCTTGGTCTGGGTGCAGGAGCGTGGAATTATGGGAATCTGGAATACACAGCTCAGCATTTTTTTTTTAATAGCTACAGCTAGGGAAGATCATTCTGTAGGACCAATTGCAGATACCATGAGCCTTAGGTAGCAATAATTGAGACAAGGATATTGGGTTTATCTTGTCAGGCAAGTTGTGAGAGCTGAAGTTGATTGCATGTACAGAAAGTTAGGATATAATAAGTAAGTAAGTACGTAATTAAGTAGTAAGTAATACTAAGGGGCCCATTTATTAAACAATTTTGAGAATGTATGTGAAAAGTTTGTTAAAATTCCGCAAGTTTTTCGTGGTTTTCATTAAATTTCCATGAAAAATTGTACTTTGCGCAAAGATTACGAACATTTCAGAATTCGTTAACTTTTTGGTTACACTTTCCTAGGGACTATCTTTTCACCAGGTTTGATCTGTCGACTACCATTGAGTCCTATGGAAGGCATCAAACCCAGAAAGGTTTTCATGGCATAACAAATTTTTCGGCACAAAAATATCTTTTGGAGTGCAATAGCGATATTTTCATATGAACGATAAAAGCATTTGAGACATTTTAGAACTTCAGAAATTGTCGTGGTTACTCCGAATTTATACCATTTTAGGGCCGATTCACTAAAGTGCGTTAAAACATGCGCTATTTATAGCATGCGTTAAAAATTTTATTGCGTCTAATTTTTCGCGTTTTAACGCATGATTCACTAAAAGGATACTTGACAGTATTTGACAGAACGAGCGCTAATCAACGCTTCGCGCACAAATAGTCGCCGTGTGCGAAAAAACGCACGCCATATTAGCAATACACGGCATTACTTTCGTAAAACTACTTTTAAGAAAATGACCATTTCCCTGCAAACTGGCGGCTGCATCACTCTAGGGCCAACACAGACTTGAATAAATCACACTGCAAAGTCCATGTTGTGTTGCCAAAAGCTCCTTAGCTGTACTTTTTCTATAATTACCATCTGCCCCAAGTAGGTGTTAATTTTCGCATAGACTGATGCGATATTTAGCGCGTCTAAGTGTTTTTGAATCATGCGTTAGTATTATTTCTACGTGCAAATTAACGCAAAACGGTGAAATTAACGCATGCGGTAGCTCGAAATTTAACGCATGCAATATGCAACTTAACGCACGCGATAATACTTTAGCGAATCGCGCATTTTTTTTCTGGGTCAATTTTAACGCAAAAAAGCATGCGATATAAGTTATAGAATTAAAACTATGCATTCTTTTCCTTATAACAACAAAACATATTCAGTATTCTACTAGAATAGTTTGGAGAAGAAATCTCAATAATTTACTTAGGGAAAAAAGTTTGCAAGAAAAAAAACATATATATTACAAATTTCATTAAAAAGAATAGATTATAAATATATAACAGAAGTTTCTTAACGCAGCTCCAACACATAACACCTACAGTGAGAAAATATTGTATGCTGATTTTATTTGTAACACTGAATAATTTATTTATGTTTGTGTTTTAGTATGTTAATTACAGTACAGTGTACTGTGCAGCAATGTTACAGGAAAATATCATGCAGATAGACATAGTATATGCAATGGTAACAGACAAGCTGAATAAACTGCTAATGATAATTACATTAAAACTGATGCTCTTCTGTAATTTCCTGCCTCGGTAACATAAGCCACAAGGCATTTCAATCGGTCTTGTCAACCATTATAGTGATTGCATTTTAAGATCATTTTCCTCATGCTAATTCCCTAAAATAGCTTCTTTATGATTTACAGATTAGATTGAAAGGTGGAAAAATGATCCTAAGTGTTTTCCTCCTCATTGACCTCTGCATGCATAATTGTTTTTATTTCTACAAAGGTGCATACAAGGTGCTGAATGTAGCATATATAAGGTGCTAGAGTGTAAAAAGGGGCAAATGTTGCATGTTGTGCATATATGTGTGTGTGTGTATATATAATATATACATTGAAAATTTGACACTTTTATACTGTACAAATTGTATTATTTCAAATTTAAATGCTAGGAACACCATGAAAACAGAGATTATAGTCTAAGCCTTATAAATATAATCTGCAAAAGCAGAAGCTGTTTCCTAAAATTATTATATTAACTGAATCATATTTACATTCACAAACATCCAGAACATTCAGTTCTAATAGCACAGTGCAAAGCCCCTAAGACCTGGGAGCACATTTACTAATCCACGAACGTCTGAAAAGCGTCCGAATGGGTTTTTTTCGTAATGATTGGTATTTTGCGACTTTTTCGCGAATTGTTGCAAATTTTTCGAGCGCTCAATACGAAAAAGTCGTTATGGCTATGCAAATGTCGCGACAATTCATGAAAGTCATAATGGCTATGAAAAAGTCGCGACAATTCACGAAATTTGTAATGGCTATGAAAAAGTCGCAACAATTCGTGCAAGTCGCAACGGTTACGAAAAAGTCGTGACAATTTACAGAAAAAATCGTAACGGCGACGAAAAAAACGCAAAAAATACAAAAAAGTCGCAAAATGTGCGTTTTCCAGTCCGAATTTTTCTCATTCGGATTCGTGGATTAGTAAATCAGCCCCCTGGTGTACTGTTTTTATTTTATGTGACTTTTATTACCTTAAACAATAGGAATGTTTTTTTACATACATAAAGCACATAGTAAGCAAGGGTAGCTATTGCTGACTGAAGCTTTTGCGGAGCTGGTTTGTGGAACTAGATATTAAAGCAATATGCTAAAAGTAATTACTCAAATGGCATCTACAGTTGCCTAGAAACCAGTTTCAAAATATGCTCCATTTAATTTCACTGTGGTTAAAACCCAAATTTTTTTCTTAGATATTTTACCTTCATTATTTGTCAGATCCTTAGTAGCTTTAAAATGAATATAAATGATTTCTGACTCAATCCCTATCAAAACACTTCATGAATCCTGACATCTTTTCCCACAATTACTTGTATATATGTCCCATTGCCTTTACAGTACATAAGGGTTGATTCACTAAAGTGCGATAGCGCTTATCGCATGCTTTTTTGCGTTAAAATGGATACGGAAAAAAACGTGCGATTTGCTAAAGTATTATCGCATACGTTAAGTCGCATATCACGTGCGTTAAATAGGGCGCAACCGAATGCGTTAATTTTACCACATTGCGTTAATTATCGCGCAGAAATAATACGCATGATTCACAAACACTTAGACGCGCCAAATATTGCATTAGTCTATGCGAAAATTAACACCTACTTGGGGCAGGCGGTAATTATAGAAAAGTACAGTTCCCGAGCTTTTGGCAACACAATATGGACTTTGCAGTGTTATTTATTCAAGTATGTGTTGGCCCTAGAGTGATGTAACCTCCAGTTTGCAGGGAAATGGTTATTTTCAAAAAAAGTAGTTTTACGAACGTAATGCTGTGTACATTACATGCGTTAATTAGCACACGCGACAAGTAGCGTGCTGCGTTAATTAGCACGTTTTGCGTCAAATACCGCACAAAAATAGTCTTTGCGACTTAAATAACGCAAACAGCATCACGTCTAAATTACCGCAAATATCCTTTTAGTGAATCGTGTGACGTAAGATGTATGACGTGAAAAATAAGACGCAATAACATTTTTAACGCATGCTATAAATAGCGCTCGTTTTATCGCACTTTAGTGAATCAGCCCTATAATGCTAGCAGCTAGAATTCCCACTTATTATTCCTGCTTACACTGAAAGTTTGAGTTTAGCAAAACAATTTTAGAAGTCACATTCAATGATTCCCAGTTCTGTAAATTCTGTAAGTTCACCATCAAATGTTTGCAAAGTCAATGTTTAAATAAAACAGGCCTATAATGACAGCAGAAGGCTTAGAGAAATCCCAGCCTTTTTAAACTGCTAAAATAAATTTATCACAAACTGTGAGTTTTTTTTGCCATTTTAAGAATTAAGGGCGGCCCCCTTGGATCGCAGGATTCACAGTGCTCACAAACAAGCCAAGGCACACTATACATGCTAGGCAACATGAGCCAATTAATGAACAGAGCTTTGTCTTTTGCTCCCACACTTCTTCCTGTTACAGTTAGAGCTGCATTATTTCATGTGATCTCTGAGGTAGCACACAGCCCATCACTAAATGGTAAAAAGGTAAAAGATGTTGGAAAAAAAGGGTATTATTTAGTGATATATATATTCCATTTTGGTAAGATTTGTGAATAGGCCACTTAATATGATTTAAACTATCTGTTAAGTATTCATTCTGGGGGTATAGTTTTCTTTCAATAATAAGTTTTACTTTAATTTTTCAACTTTTGCTTAAGAAAAAAAGTAATAAGCAGACCCATGGAGCTTGCTTCTTTCTATTCCAGCTTTTATTTAAACTTCAAGACAAGTAGTGCAAAAGTTTAGCCCTGCGTTCTTCCATCAGCCTGATGGAAAAATGCATGGCAGAAAGAAGTGGATCTACGCCTCATGTAACCTCGTCCTAAGCACTTGTTCCTACCCCTACCCAGCAGCAGATTCACATCTGGTGCTGCCCTAGGCACAGCCCAACACCTGACTGTTTCCTGATCAGTGCATGCACAGGACAATCTTTCCCATGTGGCAAAGTCAGTCTACTAGTTTCTTTTCCAAGTACAGAGGAAGGTAACTGCGGCAGAGTCTGATACTGTTCCATGGATGTTAGGAGATACCCTAAGGACCACTGGTAGGAAAAAGCCTGTATGCTACATAACCTTGTAGATGTTGAGTAAAGAAACCTGCAGCAAAACAGCAATTTATTATGTACCTGAATCTGCAAACTGGAATAGCACATACATTTAAGTTAAACAAGTCCATAAACAGGCCAAAGGTTGAGGTAAGTGGCAAGAAATATAAGCCCATAAGCAGGCCAGAGCTAAATTCTTTCAAGTAGCTAAAGTGTTAAGTATTGATTTCATGTCTCACAAAACATTGCAGCTATTGTAGGTGAGCTATAAGCGTAGATAATGAATTTGTCCTTATTCATCTGCCTTAATGAGAATCTAATTAGACTCTTACTAGGATTGTGCCCTAGAGAATATATAATTAATTGATAGATAGAAGGTATACAATTAATTGGTGTGGAATTACCAAACGACTAAAACTGAATAAAAATTATGTATATTTGAAAGCTTAAGAAAATATATAGGGACATTTTATATAAATCAGCATGACTTGTGGCTGATTACTTTTACTGGCATCAGTAGTACTGATTTCTCTGGCATCACAGAACTGCATTGTATAGACTCATAGGGGCACATTTACTAACCCACGAACGGGCCGAATGCGTCCGATTGCGTTTTTTTCGTAATGATCGGTATTTTGCGATTTTTTCGTATTTTTTGCGATTTTTTTCGGCGTCTTTACGATTTTTGCGAAAAAACGCGAGTTTTTCGTAGCCATTACGAAAGTTGCGCAAAGTCGCAATTTTTTCGTAGCGTTAAAACTTGCGCGAAATGTCGTGCCTTTTAAGTTTTAACGCTACGAAAAAGGCGCGACTTTGTGCGCAAGTGTTAACGCTACGAAAAAATCGCGACTTTGCGCAACTTTCGTAATGGCTACGAAAAACTCGCGTTTTTTCGCAAAAATCGTAAAGACGCCGAAAAAAATCGCAAAAAATACGAAAAAGTCGCAAAATGTTCGTTTCCAATCGGAATTTTTCCAATTCGGATTTGAAATCGTGTCTTAGTAAATCAGCCCCTTAGCGTTACCTACTAGATTCTCTCTCCATCCACTTCTGTTTTAATAAGGAGAGTGGCATCCCAAGACATTAATGCTGACTATTTACAAACATGAAGAATAAATGCTGATTCTAGAGGGGTCATTTACAATCTCAAATGCAGTGGTTTTTTTTACCCATAATGTAGTGTTCTTTCCCACAATTCCAGTGTCATCATGGCTGCAAAGAGAAGTTGTGCATAATGCACTGGTGCCTGATGAATAAACTTGCGTTTTGATTCAAATTAGGTACAACAGCCTTTTAAATTTCTGAATGTTAACATCTGCCTACGATTCTTTAGGTGCAAGTTCCGTGCACATATTGACACAGGCCGCTGTGGGAACCCTGGAATTACCACAAGCTTGAAGGTGGCAGTAATAATTATGAGTAGTAATTCAAGGAGTGCCCTTTAAGCTTCCCGTTTCACTTATTTGAAAAATTTACTACCACTCTGTAATGCTTGTCTTTAGTGATGGTCGAATTTGTATTGTTTTCTTTGGTGGAAAATTTGGAAAACAGCAAAAATTTGCAAAAGGCATTGAAGTCAATGGGCGTTTTTTAGTGGGAACTTTTTTTTTAGTGCAAAATACATTGGAGGTTATGGGCATTTTTTACTAAAATTTGGTATACTATTATTGCTGATGTGACCAAGTAAGCCCTGGAAAATGCAACCTAAGTGTTCCTTATATATGTGTGTGCAGAATTAGAGCAGCTAAATGTCATAAACAAATGGCCATAGTGTCCTTAATGGGTATTAAAGGTTATTATCTGCTTGTCATTGTGGCTTATCCCTATAAAACTGTGAGCTCTTTTGACATTCAGATACATAAAAGATTCACTGTCTTATATTTACAGATACTACCTTAACTGGCAAAGGAAGACTGAAAATGATATGAAAGTGGAATATTTGGTCCCAAATATTTCTAGTTCTCGTTTCCTTACCTTACATTAAGCTCTGACCATTTTGTTTTTCATCAAATGAATTCTAGAACTGGCACAACCATAAAAATATTTTTAAAAGACTGTTTACAATTTAAACCCTTAATTTTGGGGAAGCTTTATTAAGCGATTTTCCTACATTTGGAACAATATTTAGGCTATACCGACAAATGGACTTCATTATAATCTATTTGGTGTTGCATTAATGTGCCTTAGGATGTGCAAAAGCATAGGTGATGTCCCTACTCACAAAGGTGAGGCATTGATAAACCAGATTTTCTAGACAGACTTGGCTCTAATGGGATTGCAGTAATCTTTTCTCTGGCTGAGATGGTGTATACACCTATTGCTTTCATCCTCTCTAGCCAATTTTTCATCCTGTCTAGTGCATTTTATTTTCCCAGTGGGCATGAGAATAAGCAACCCCCTCCACAGCTAACTATCACTGTTGCCACAAGGTCTGGCACCTTTTTGCTATTTGACAAGATGTCTGTAACATAGTGCTACTTGTCTCTAATTGTTCTGTTTCTTATTCCCTTCTATTCAGGCCAGGACTTCATCACTTACCAACAACTCTACAAAGGTTATTTATTTACTGCAAGTGCAGTGTTTGCCCACAGTGAAGCATTTTATTTCCATAACTGCATCCATGATGGGGGAATTACTGGAAGCATTTGTGACTGCTGTGTTAAAATAAATGCCCTTGCATAAGTGCTTAAAACTGGACATGACTGCGCTGAAATGTTTCCTAATAGAATCAGTTGCAGCAAAATTTGTAACAGGAGGTGGGATTAAAACAGTGGCAATGAGCAAAAGGACAAGAATGTGGAGGTGGGTAGCAAACTTAGGGCAAAGGCAAAGGGCGGGAGCATGTAAAGTATATTCTACTGAGTAGAGGAGCTAACGATATAACATGTTTAGCAGATCCTTAGTACCAAAGGGACATAAGGTGACGTAAATCCTGCTTTTTAAAATCATACATAATAATCAACTATGCTCCCTAGGTACCATTTATAAAAGAACAGCAAAATCAGACACTTCCCATAAATGAAACTAAAACAAATAATGCAGAGCATTGAAATGTACTGACTTCAATGACTCTGACAGCCAGATAGCGATTTTGAGATTGAAAGAAGATGAATGGAAAGGCAAATAAATCTGAGACAATGCAAAATAAAAATGGAGATTTTTTAAAAAATCATAAAAAAATCAACATTGTGCTTAAAATTAATTGAAACCTGCTTTAAGAGGGAAGATACATGGGGCAATTAGGAGGAAACTTTGCTCGACTGGATTGGATTACTGAAACGATGCAAAGGGCTTTCCACTGGCGACTTCTGTTGTTGCTGGTGGGAAGCCTTTCCAGAGCGGTTACTCACCCGCAATAGTAGCGATCTATCGAGGGTGACTAACTCACTCCGTGGGTTCTTACCCTCAGAAGGGATTCTTTATTTTATCAAACATTTAAGCGACTCAAGCTCTTATCTGCCAAGTGAACAGTTTATCAACATATGTGGGAGGCCCATTATTTTGGCCATCATTTGAATATACTGATCCCTAGAGAGATGACCCCTTTCATGTGCTGTTGCCAAAATGATTTATGATAATGGATACATGGGAAAATACAAATGTATTTATCAATTGTTTTTGTAGGTAAGGTATCAAAGCCTCCCTCTGTTACCTGTACAGTAAAATGAACTGTTTCCCCCTGTACTGTACACACACACATACACATACATACATACATATATATGTGTGTGTGTGTTTATATGTATGTATGTATGTATAACTTTATTTATTAAGTGCCACAAGGGTACGCAGCGCTGTACAATCTTACAGAATACAAAATTACACACAGGGAGGACAAGTGATATAATAAATAAATACAATATATATATATATATATATATATATATATATATATATACATATATATAAGTGCCATGTGGTATGAGACACAGTAGGAAGGAGGTCCCTGCCCCGTAGAGCTTACAATCTCAGTGGTTGGGTAACATACAGGCACAAACTGGAATGTAAGAGTGCACCAGGTATGGGCATTAGCCCTTAAGCGCAGGACTGGGCATATGTGTGTTTTTCTTTGAACTATTACTTATTTCTTGGAAGGATTGCCTTTTAAAGAGGGAACAATCTGTATTTTCAAGACTATGATTTAAGTATTTGTTTGCACTTTTTTTGGAAGGGCATCTTCCTGTTACCTGATTCATTAAAAGATCCTGACCCTGTTCCTCTTGTTGATCCACGGGGCAAGTGTTAATGAGACTTACTGTATTATAATTCAAGTACAGAGCATTAAAGGATAAATTTAGATTAGGAGAGAACATCCATTTCAGAAATACACTCTCCTTCAATCCATTTATGGGACTAACACACTGGTGCGGAACTCAAGGCTTGGAGCAGTACAGCTTGGACAGATTTTTGTTCCGACCTCATTAATTGTAGGCTTTCTTCATGCACAGAGTACAAATCAAATGTGATTAATCTCACAATTTAGGTCTCATTACTTCCTTTGTACGCAAGCTTGTGTCTATTCTTGTGACTAAGGCTACTGAAATCCACTCTATGTAAAGGTAGTAAAAGTTCCCTGAGTCTTATACAATCACACTGCAATGGGATCTTTAAGAAGAGAAGCAATTCTCTTTACAGTTGGCAGGAAAGAAACTGAAAACAGTGCTACTCAGAAATGCGCTAGGTACAGTGCCGCTTTAGTGACTGCTTATGGTCTTCAAGAGAAATCAGAGTTTCCTTGCTTATACTTTAATTTTGCCATGCTAAATGTTGCTTTCTTTTACAAAGTCTGTTCTTCTCTTCTAGATGTCTGTGCCCAGGTAGCATGCAGCACATAATCATTACATACTATGCCTATATTGTAGGTACAGGTATGGGACCTGTTATCCAGAATGCTCAGGACCTGGGGTTTTCCGGATCTTTCTGTTATATGGATCTCCATACCTTAAGTGTGCTAAAAAAATTTTTTTAAATTAAATGAACTTTTATTGAAGGTTTCATTTGCATCCAATAAGGATTAGTTATATCTAGTACAAGCTACTGTTTCATTATTATAGAGAAAAAGCAAACCATTCTTAAAAACTGAATTATTTGGTTAAAATTGAGTTTATGGAAGATGACCTTCCCATAATTCGAAACATTCTGGATAACGGCTTTCCGGATAAGGGGTCCCATACCTGTACATTGTATCATGTAACACTGATTAAATCAAACATTATCATAATATAAACTTACATAACTTACCTGCAAGCCAGAAATGTAAAAATGGGCACCTACTTTGAGGCCTCTGGGAGCAACATCAAAGGGGGTGGTGACCAATATGTTGTTCTCTGGTCATTTTAATAAATGCGAAAAAGGGGTGTTTGCCCAGGGCCCACCAGGATAGGTGGCCCACTATCACACATTTCATCTGGAATAACTTTTGGCAAAAGCATCCTGCACAGACCTCTCATTTTAATCAACTGAAAGAGCATTATATACATTATAGTTATTTTAATTTCTTTGATGGTTTTCTTGTGGCATGACCAATTTGTCATTTTTGTGCTCCCATGGATGTTAGTCCAGGGCAGCACACCTGGAAATCATGTCTACTTCAGTAAACGCAGGCCATATCTTAACAGCTAGCCTTACTACAGGTATGGGATCGCTTATCCGGAAACCCGAATTACAGAAAGGTCATCTCCCATAGACTCCATTATAAGAAAATAATTCTAATTTTTAAAAATGATTTCCTTTTCACTGTTATAATAAAACAATTCTTTGTACTTGATCCCAGCTAAGATATAATGACTCATTATTGGAAGCAATCCAATTCTAATGGGTTTAAATGATGTTTAAATTATTTTTTAGTAGACTTAAGGCATGGAGATCCAAATTATGGAAAGATCACTTATCTGGAAAGCCCTGGGTCCGAGCATTCTGGATAATAGGTCCTATACCTGTATATTGAACGTCACATGCTTGATGGTTATTCTATCACAAGTTTCTTGGGGTAGTGGGGGCCCATAAATAAAATAATGCCCGGGTCCTACTGGTACCTTATAGTGGCCCTTCTCTTGAGCCAATGGTTAGGGATCACTGATATAAGACATCACTGGATTTATCAATAATGTGGCAGAACTATAAAGATGTTGTCAATCTAAACACTCAGGCTTGTCAGAATCTAGTTTGTTCTAATTCAGTGTCCTCTTCTAGGAAATGCACGTTTGTCTATGTGCAGTGTTTTCCCAAGAAACTGCTTTTGATTCTCAGATCAGGTTGCAGAAATGCTGGGAAATGCAATGAAAGGCAGAGCCACACAAATAAACCCTTTTGTTTCATGGCCTTTCTAAAACCTATTCGCACACACTAGACAATAACACTGGAGTGACGCACATGGCATAGTAGCTATGCTCCTATTATGTGACATGTGAGTCATAACTGAGAGTGAACCAGTATTACATTGGGAAAGTAAACAGACTGCCTTTGTTTATATAATTATTATACAACAGATATGCTACATTAAGAACAAGAACTGACCAGCTAACACTTTTCTGCATAGCAAAGTACATGCTAGCTTTTTGCTTATTCATATATATTCTTACATTTTTCCCACTGATTAAAGCATTGTTGACTGAGAGCTTGCCTGTATTTGTGAATTGTGAGTTATAAATAGAGCTGTCTAGAAAGGAAGAAAGTTTAAACCTTAAAGCTTTCTATACTTGCCAATGTGACTATTGGAATTAAATTGCACTGTACATGCCCCTTGTGCCTGTAAGGTTACATAGTACCGAAATAGTTGCAAAGTCGTCTTTACCTCAGATGACTACACTTTTCCGGGAAGATAAGAATGACAAAAGCCTGCCTGAGAGGCATAATGTCCAGACAAACATGATCCTTTTGAGCCTATCTGCATGAAGGCATGTTGCAGACATTCCCAAAGGTTATCTTGACAAAAGCCATTCAGGGTTTTTGTGTTGGAGAAGGAAAACAGTGCAAGTGTATCAAAACACTTGCTGACTCTCCTGTACATAGTAAAGAAAAGAATTTGATGTTTTTCTATTATAGGCTTGGGTTTATTCTGGATTATTTACTTACTGCAAGTAAAACTGTTTCTGTTGGGAAAATCCATGCTTAATGGCTATGATAGTTTTTTTGTTTCATGATGTATCTGCTATTTTCATAATGTTAAACAGTAGAATCAAAAATTTGATTTACTTCCATCATTAATATATAATTATATAATAATTTATCAAGTAGCAAAATAGTGAAATATATTTTGAAAATCGAAATTTAAGGATAGAATATATATATATAAGGTAAATATATCCTGGCATGTATAAAACCTGGTCAAGAAATAAATACAGAATTAACGTATGACATGGCCCTACAACTGTTGTGTAAGGGGCTTCCTATTGGTTGTGTTGAAATTTGGAACCATAGCCTAAACTTCTTTTTAGCAGTACAACAGAAACTATACTGTACATCTTGTCTAAATTCAACAAAAGCTGGAACGATACAAGCTGAATATCACTGCTGTAGAAAAGCTATAGATCCATGTAATATAAAATGAATTGTGCATTACATGCATTAACTTTGGGTCACCAAAGAATGTCTCGGAATAGAACCCAATGAAGTGTTGTTGTTCTGGCAGATCAGCTACTGTCCTCCTTGCTTACATATCGCTATTTACTAGGGATATCACCTATGATACACATGTGACACATTGTGAGAATCATTTCCATAAAAAGGTTGATTGACTCCATGAGGCCTTTAAGCAAGAAGCTAAGCTGAAGGACAATTAGCTTTAATTAGCAAGATTAGGGAGACAAGGTTAGGGTCTATAGCACTATAACTGATTCATGTTTAGAGGATGAAGCAGTAATACTGGAAAAGATTGAAAGGTTTGTGGGTTATTTGTTAGAGTTAAAAACATTGATTTACATTCATACTCTTAAATGTCAAGGATAGTACAATATTTATTAAGTATACAGAATCGGACTGGTCAGTTTACAGAAATATGACAGTATGTAAGTAACATATCGGTATTACGATGTATGGCGCCAACCTCCAGTCTGTTGTTAACTCATACAGCTTCTCCCTGTAACGTGTCTCAACAGCTTTGACAGAAGCCATACCAATGGTATACAATTAAAATCTGCTTAGGAAATGAAATTGGCTAGGTTTTTTTATTAGCTTCCCATTTGTTGGTCTGGTTCTCCAAATCCAATGTACAATTGTAACCATTTGTCCTGTTCTTTTTACCTGTGTCTTTTCACACCTATCATTTTATTTCCCTTTTCACAATTACTGCTGGTGAAAGTGATCCCTATTGAGCCTAGGTATATTTTGTTACCGTGATGCCGTTTTATTAACCGTTGCCATTCATTACGAGTTGCTAGCTGTTCCCCATGGAAACAAGGGTAAAGACCAACCAATGCACTCACCGGTACAATTTGTAACTCTCAAGTGCTTTATTTGCACTTGGACATATCAGTATTTACAGTATAACCAATAATGAGCGTAAGGCCTTAGGAATTCCTCTGTAATCTATACATGTAAATAAAAGAAGCCCTACACCCTACTTTCCATATGTGTGCCACTTGGCAGTATGCCTAGAATAATGCATCACAAACAATGCATTAATAGAAACAACAACATTAAACTTGGCCGATCTCTTAGGCAGTTTGAAAAGCATCTTAATTTGAGATGTACATAGACAAAAAGCCATGGTGTATATCTGTAGTGAATTTCACTTTATTTTAGCTGCACAATATGTTGTTCCCTTTGTAAAGGGGTAGTCTTTTAGTGCCAGTTATATAATATAATTTGCTCTATTAAACCTCTGTTTTTTCCCAACACTAGCAAAAAAAGGAATTGTTTCTGTCTATAAGATTTTTCCCAACAAGCCAAACCCAGGTTGTAGATTGTAAGCTCTTTTGGGCAGAACTCTCTTCACCTCTTGTATCGGTTATTGATTACTTTATATGTTACTCTGTATGTCCAATGTATGAACCCCACTCATTGTACAGCGCTGCGGAATATGTTGGCGCTTTATAAATAAATGTTAATAATAATAATACATACAGTCCTCTTTTCTTAATATCTGTTTGCCCCATATGCACTTTGTAGCACATGCATTAATCATACAGAAAAATATGTATGTATATGTGTGTGTATATACTGTATATACAGTGGCTTGCAAAAGTATTCGGCCCTCTTGAACTTTTCCACATTTTGTCACATTACAGCCACAAACATGAATCAATTTTATTGGAATTCCACGTGAAAGACCAATACAAAGTGGTGTACACGTGAGAAGTGGAACGAAAATCATACATGATTCCAAACATTTTTTACAAATAAATAACTGCAAAGTGGGGTGTGCGTAATTATTCAGCCCCCTGAGTCAATACTTTGTAGAACCACCTTTTGCTGCAATTACAGCTGCCAGTCTTTTAGGGTATGTCTCTACCAGCTTTGCACATCTAGAGACTGAAATCCTTGCCCATTCTTCTTTGCAAAACAGCTCCAGCTCAGTCACATTAGATGGACAGCATTTGTGAACAGCAGTTTTCAGATCTTGCCACAGATTCTCGATTGGATTTAGATCTGGACTTTGACTGGACCATTCTAACACATGGATATGTTTTGTTTTAAACCATTCCATTGTTGCCCTGGCTTTATGTTTAGGGTCGTTGTCCTGCTGGAAGGTGAACTTCCGCCCCAGTCTCAAGTCTTTTGCAGACTCCAAGAGGTTTTCTTCCAAGATTGCCCTGTATTTGGCTCCATCCATCTTCCCATCAACTCTGACCAGCTTCCCTGTCCCTGCTGAAGAGAAGCACCCCCAGAGCATGATGCTGCCACCACCATATTTGACAGTGGGAATGGTGTGTTCAGAGTGATTTGCAGTGTTAGTTTTCCACCACACATAGCGTTTTTCCATTTTGGCCAAAAAGTTCCATTTTGGTCTCATCTGACCAGAGCACCTTCTTCCACATGTTTGCTGTGTCCCCCACATGGCTTGTGGCAAACTGCAAATGGGACTTCTTATGGTTTTCTGTTAACAATGGCTTTCTTCTTGCCGCTCTTCCATAAAGGCCAACTTTGTGCAGTGCACGACTAATAGTTGTCCTATGGACAGATTCCCCCACCTGAGCTGTAGATCTCTGCAGCTCCCCCAGAGTCACCATGGGCCTCTTGGCTGCATTTCTGATCAGCGCTCTCCTAGTTCGGCCTGTGAGTTTAGGTGGACGGCCTTGTCTTGGTAGGTTTACAGTTGTGCCTTATTCCTTCCATTTCTGAATGATCGCTTGAACAGTGCTCCGTGGGATGTTCAAGGCTTTGGAAATCTTTTTGTAGCCTAAGCCTGCTTTAAATTTCTCAATAACTTTATCCCTGACCTGTCTGGTGTGTTCTTTGGACTTCATGGTGTTGTTGCTCCCAATATTCTCTTAGACAACCTCTGAGGCCGTCACAGAGCAGCTGTATTTGTACTGACATTAGATTACACACAGGTGCACTCTATTTAGTCATTAGCACTCATCAGGCAATGTCTATGGGCAACTGACTGCACTCAGACCAAAGGGGGCTGAATAATTACGCACCCCCCACTTCGCAGTTATTTATTTGTAAAAAATGTTTGGAATCATGTATGATTTTCATTCCACTTCTCACGTGTACCCCACTTTGTATTGGTCTTTCACGTGGAATTCCAATAAAACTGATTCATGTTTGTGGCTGTAATGTGACAAAATGTGGAAAAGTTCAAGGGGGCCGAATACAAATTTTGCAAGCCACTGTATATATATATATATATATATATATATATATATCCGGAATACCCTTGGTCCTGAGCATTCTGGATTACGGGTCCTATACCTATATATATCTATATCTATATATATATATATATATATATATATATATATATATATATACAGGTATAGGACCCGTAATCCAGAATGCTCAGGACCAAGGGTATTCCGGATAAGGAGTCTTTCCGTAATTCATCATAAAAAATCAATAAATCATTAATTAAACCCAATAGGAATGTCCAATAAGGATTAATATCTTAGTTGGGATCAAGTACAAGGTACTGTTTTATTATTACAGAGAAAAAGGAAATCAGTTTTAAAATTCCGAATAATTTGATTAAAATGGAGTCTATGGGAGACAGGCTTTCTGTAATTCAGTGCTTTCTGGATAACAGGTTTCCGGATAAGGGATCCCATACCTGTGTGTGTGTGTATATATATGTTAATTAAAGGATCAGCAAGCCAATCTTCTGGTTATTATACATATACTGTACTATTATATATACTATATTCTGTTACATGCATAAGTTGCATAGTGTTTTTAATGTAGTAAGTCAGATTTAGCAATCAAAATTGAACAAAGATGTGCTCCTAGCGCACATAGCAAAAATAACACGTGAACCTGTGGCAGCCAAATTCAGTTGGGCAGTAACACATGGAGAACTACAGCTTGCATACCTTTTACGCAATCTAAATGATTCTTTGGTTGGAAAATTTCCACATAAATATAAGTATTACAGACAATGTTAATATCTAGGACATCAGCTACAATTATTATAGAAAGAAGTACTTAATTAAACTGTTTGTACATAATGTATGATATCAGCAAAAGAAATCAAGGAATTGCAACAACTTTTAGACCTTAGAAGTTATTACAGTTACACAAGGGAAAACAGTGCGCTATAGAGGAGAACAGAACTGCATGGACATGAAAAATAATGGCATGCTGGTGTCATCAGCTGCAGCCTACATTTTAGAATTAAAGAATGCTGTTTTGATTCGTTCTGGACTCTCTGTACTTACGTCTCAGTGATTTAATGATTTTTAAAACAACAAACTGTACAAACAGGTTTAATAATCCAAAACAGATTTAAATGTACTGAGTTGGCCTACATTAGATGGATTATTGGTACAATGAAGTTAACAGTATTTACAGAGTGTCACAATATTATTTCTCATGTTTTTTCTAAACTTTGGGTGTATTATCTTGTAACTTACTGTTTTTTGGCTATGCAGGGAATTATTGATAAACCAATTTTGATCCTACAGTATATTATAATGCATTTTGTAACATTAAAATAAATAATGCCTGCATAGACTTATACATCTCACAAGCATTTTCTTGAACTATGATCAGATTCAGTAGGACGGAATCAAGTCAGATCACCCTAAAGTTAAACCTTATAATTAAGTGAGCATCAAATGACTATTTGATACATTTCATTTCTCTGACCAGCTGGACACCTGCAGCAAAACTTTTTTGGATTGCCATTGGATTGCCATTAATGAAAACACGAAAGGACTCATGTGTATCTTACTTTCCCTGTAGTCAGTTGCACGTAAAATACATTCTTAAAAGGTATGTGCATCAAAATACGCTCCTTGTCCTTGCACTTCCATATAGTTGCACTCACTGATGCTGAGTCCTTCCTGACTTGCTTTCCACCTTGAGCACTGCTGTACCTATTGACATGGAGAACCCTGGAGCTACCACAACCTTTGGACCAGGTGTTATCTTCAGGGTTCCCTCTGTGTCCAGAGGAGCAGCGCACTGGTGCTGAAAGAATAGGGCACACAATTCACTCATATGTTGAATACTGGAAATGACGCCTGGCAGACCTCAAAAACATTTGGTGCAATTGTTCTACTATGCTTCAAAATGCACCTTTTTACCCCATCTGCCAAAATTACAATGTTCCTTCCATGCTCTGCTAAACTCTTTTGTAAATTGTATGTTTCGTGTTCTCATTTCTTCCTCTCCCACATTCCAGGTCTTTTTATCTTGTTTTATTTTCTTTCCTGCTTTTTCTGTTTATGTTCCAAGAACAAGCCATCTGTAATGTTCCTGGCTCCCCAATGGGCAAGTCAGATCCTTAAAGACTTGCAGTAGCATCCCATAATTTCAAATGGCAAGTATGTTTTGATTACCATGTGATTAGTAGGATGTGAACTTTTATTTTACATGTAAAAAGCAGTATTATCCTCAACAGCAGTTCAACAGGGCATGTGCTGGAAATACTCTCTCCCTATAATTTCAGTCTTTCAATCTATAGTGTTTGTCTTGCCCACACATAAACCCCTGGTATAATGAACTTCTCTTTATATGTAATCCTCAGACACAGGCAATAGATAGGGAAAGGGAGGGGTATGTTTATATAGGCCTTTTTAGGCCTTTTATGAAATGTAGTAGAGGAAACCATTTTGTATTAAGACTAAAAGCACATAAAGAAATATTAAACAGGGTAAGCCTAGACTCAGTACTTATTTCATAGACAAGACTGAAAAAGTGAGCTGATTGGACCATGCCATAGTAATAAGCAATACCATGTAGTGCTTTTACAAAAAAAAAAAACTGTTTCTAACAATGTATATTGTTGTGTTCCAAGATAACATAAATGATGTTGCATTATCTCATATAGTGTGTATTCTACAAAAGTTAGTGATGATGCAGAAGGTTTAAGAAGATTGGTTGCACTTTACCTTGGCACATACATGCACTGTTCTATTATGGCCACAATGTAGGTCATCACAAGCTATGTGCCTATAGTGACACATGCCCATTTTCCTACATGTTCATTAGATAAACGCTGTAGGGGACATCTAGATACTTAATGCCAGCTTAAACACTGTGCGGTACTCTCTCCTCTGGCCCTAGTCTTGTCAACAAAAAGATATAAAGAGTTATGAAGTTAAAAATTAAGGAGTAAAAGTAGTTTAGATTTATCATCCAGAGGGAAGGGGTTAAAGTGATTGTAACACAGTATACAGCATTACAGACCAGACTTCTCCAGCTGTCTATGGGATATGTAATAAGATTCTCTCTGAACATTGCAATCTTGTTATAGAATTTATGGATAGGTCTTAACAAGTGAACCTGGTGGAGATTGCTGCTATGAGGTCAGGAAGAAGATCAGGCATATAAAAGGCTTGCTGCATTGAGCTACTGTGTAAATAAAAGAGGGTGGAAGTAAATTAAAGGGCCTGCAACTCCACAAAATGAAACTATTTTAATATACACAAATACTTTATTTTCTGCCAGTGAGAAGTAGGTCTGTGTAAACATTAATTCTGTATTACCACTTAAGTACTAAAACCACTGAATAAACATATAACTGAATAACAGACCCCATGGTTACAAAGTAGCTTATTTATATGAACTATATTAGTGCTTGTAAAATATAAATATGATTTCTAACAATGCAGGATAACTTTATTCTTTTTTGGTGTTTATTATAATTAGAGTCATTTGATGAGAGAGAGAAAAGCAATGAAAATGAATTAGCCACAGTAAACACTGCTGCTTTTGGAGTTCTTGCATAGGGTTAGAACTTGAGGGATGCACAGATCAAAAAGGGAGCCTTTTTACTTAATGGGGATATCCACCTAAAAACATTTTTTTTTGAATAATGAATTATACATTAATTAAAAGTGTTCAGTAGTTTTAACGTTATGTAGTTGCTATTGAAAGCAGTATTTGATTTCTTTCTTTATATTATAGCAGAAGTCACTTTACATCTATACATTTTTAGCAGCTGCTAAACGGCCAGACACAGATTAAATGTAAAAATAACATTACAACCATTGAACATTATTATACATTATGTATTTGAAAGCTATTTAGAATTACACTTTGGAGGGGATGTATTAACATTCAGACATTTGTGGTTTTATCTTATTTTTAAACCATGACTAAACTCATTTTTACAAATGTCAGTCATTTATCAAAAAATCCAAAGATCAGTTACTGTAGTACATGTCAAATATATCATACTTGTTATCATATGAAGGAATAGTTAATTAGATGTGGGCACATATTTATAAGTCCATATCTTGGCCTGGAAATCCAATATCAATAAAAGAATGTTTTTATTTCTATTGATTTTGTCATGGGCTCTAGTGTATCAATTCAGTTCTGATACCATAATGGGGCACTGTCACTATAAGCAAACAATTCAGTAACTGATCTGTAGAGAAGAGGGCATTCATGGCAATTGGAACTAGAAAGATGAGGAATCAAGGATAATGCCTCCTGTAGCATTAGCTTGGTCCCTGCACGCTGTGGTGCGATGATGGTGCTATAACATACCATGGTGGAGAAATGATTGCAATTTAGGGGGTTTTTATCTGCCTTCTTATGTATCCACCAGATGTTGGGTAGAAATTATTACATGATAAGGTAGATTTTCAGCATAAACCATGTAATTATTTAACCCAAACAGGCACAGGCAACCTCAAACCTATTAGCTGGAACAGAGGCTTTATCACTAAATCTGATGTCATCTTTTAGTACTGTTATGAAGATCATAAACAATCTAATGTTGCTCCTATGGTTGAAGTTTGAATAGAGACTGCATTTATCTCCTCCATATCCCAGTATTACTTTCTTTTCCCATCCCCCACCCCTTATTTTTTTCTCTGTTCCTCCCTTGGTTATCTTTTCCCACACTTACTTTCCTCCCTTTTATTTCCTTCTTCTCTCCTTTCCGTCTGTAGTCACTATGAGAAGAATCCTCCTCAGTGTATCTTACCAACTCTTGTGTGGAGCTTTTCTTAACTTTTTTTCAGCATTAGATATTTATTATTTATTATAAAACCTATTGCAGTTTTAGGGTTTAGGGTCATACTATGATGTATTTAAATGGATTATGGCGGGTTTGAGCTCCCTAATTTTTAAACACTGACACATATTCAACACCATATCGGTATTTCTACAATGCCACTCCCAGCACCTGTTACATTTTTTTCAAATTTTTGGGGCAACAGCTACAAAATACAACAATTATTAAGAAATAATTACACTGAATGTTAATATATAGATATATAGACATTTGTGTGCGTATTATCTTTAGCATTTTCTGTAAGGTGCCATTTTGATTCTCCCAATGTTCTAAACCTTGTAGTCTTGTATAAATAAAATAAAAATAATTTTAATGGCTTTTTAAGCAGTTTAACGATTACAAAAATTATGTTCAATATCATTCAAACTGTAGTTCTCCTTTTTAAAATTTAATCTGCAGAACCCAATTTTTACTGTATTGGGTTGAGCAGTTCACGGTTTCCTGTTTGACTGTTCCATGCATCATAAAATAGGAATATAGGTTCACAGACAATATTTAAACAGGTGATGTATCAGTAAAGTAGCATCAAATCTTGCCAAGATAGCATATTGCAAACTATTTTTAAAGCTGAAATGCAAGTTAGTCTTTATAGCCTATATTATTTTTAGTGTTAGTTTCAAACAAGTGATTTAATCTTCTCCTCAAGGGCCTCATATATTCGTTTTTATTCATTTCATTTATTTATATAGACCTGTAATGGGTCAAAATAGTCATCTTATAGATATCTGTGACTAACAGAAACAGAATCAAAATAGTGTATGTCCGTTATAGATGTATTCTGGGATTATTTGTATTTTGGAATTTTATCCTTGTACCTTGATTACAGAATTTATGTACTATTGCCAATATTAAGTTAAATGTTTTATCTGTGTTTTTCAGCTACTTATCATGAACATTTACTTTGTGGTTTTAATGTTCAATAACCATATATATTACTTTTATGTTTTTATTTACACCTTTCTTATTAACTCTCTCATTAACATTTAGAACAATGACCAGAAGAGCAAAGTTGTTTTGTTTTATTCAAGAACTATAATCAATGTAGACAAGGATATATATATATATATATTGTCTTCCAAAATGTGAAGATTCTTGTTTGTCTCATAATAACAAGCAATTTCATCTTTGAACTCCCCCCTTCCAGACCAGGAGGCTGAAAGCCTCTATACCGTAACAACACACAACAGGAAGTAAGGAGATAAGAGCTGGTTTAGCTTGTTTCGAAGCAATATATCACAGCTTAATTTCTACCAAAGCAACTTTTATGCTTGACTCTGTAAGTTACAAAAGGTTTATCTATAATAAATTCTAAACTAGACATGTTCAAACTGCTGCCCTCCAGCTATTTTTCAACCTCAGTTCTTATAATCATAATTCTGGAGTTTGTTCTTTACAAACAGCAGGTTGGCATTCAGGGCTTCCTTGTTCTAAAGGGCAGATGGGACTCTTTTGCTTCAGTAAATCAAGGCCTAAGTAATATCTACTAATTACAAATGATACAGAATAGGCACATTTTTTGTGGTGTATTATGTGAAAGTGAAAGACAGTTCAGCTGTGGGTTTAGTTATTACAGGTAATTATTTCTTCTTCCCACAGTTGCTGTGAAGAACCAAGAGTATGACATTAGCAGGCTCAGATTTGTGGAAAGGCCTGGGCCTAGGGCAGCAAGATATTATGGTGGAGATTTATCAATCCACGAACGCTCCGAATGCATCCGAATGCGCTTTTTTCGTAATGATGATTATTTTTGAGACAGTTTCGTCGCCGTCTGGACTTTTTCGACGGCGTTGTGACATTTTCGTATCTTGCGCACATTTTTCGTTGCTGTTGCAACTTTTTCGTACTTTGTGATAAAATTTTGCGACAAATTCGTATTGTAGCGCTGAGTACGAAAGTTTCGGATTCATTCAAGCTTCGGTATCGTGACTTTCCGTGGGCCAGGTTGGAGCTGCAGAGTGCCATTGAGTCCTATGGGAGGCTTCCAAAATCATGCACAGAAGGATCAAAGTCGGAAAGGTTTTCCCACCGTTTACAATTGTTCAATACAAAAAAGTCATGACGGCAACGAAAAATTCTCGCAAGATACGAAAAAGTTGTGACGGCGACGAAAAAGTTGCGATCTTCAGAAATGACCATATCCAATACAAATTTTTCCCATTCGGGATTCAAATTCGTGTCTTAATAAATCTGCCCCTATGTGTGGCAAGCAGGCAGCCACTAACATCTATAAAGCATATTGTAAAGAAAACCCAGGTCCACAGCATTGTGTAACATTTCTGTGCTTGTATATAAATCATATAAAAACTTAATTCAGCTAGAGAATATTGTAAGCATTTAATTATGTTGCATCCCTGATTCCCACACAACTGCACTTCACATATACTCCTTATCTGATCTAAGCTGATAGTTAAAATATTAGCAAATTCAATTTATTATCCAGCCACATACATTGACGTCACCACGTTGTGCGTGGTCACATGGTAATGTCACTGATCACTGGCCGGGGCCAGATTAAGATTTGAAATTTCTATTATTATGGTTGTTCGCTCAGCTCAGATAAGGGTTTATGTGATTTTATATAAGTGTGGTTGTGCAGGGATTCAACATAATTAATTACACAAACTATTCTCTCGCTGAATTACAATTTGTGAGCATGTAACAAAGTGCTGTAGACCTGGGTATTAGTTCTCTGGGTAACTGGCGATGAAAGGGGAGCTGCAAAACAGCTGGGCCAAGTAGGGTAAGAATGTAAATCTGGTGCAAAAAAGTGCAACAGATAATACCTTTTTTAAATAAAACAAAAGGCATGAGGCTTAGGTTGAAACCCAGTTATTTATTTCTCGCTTAATAAAGTAGGTGTTTGGTATCTAACATTTTGTACAACAAATTGGAAATGTTCATTTGGGACTCAAATCTAAATGTAGAATGCTGGCTGGATAGTAAATTAATTAACAACAAAAGCATAGGTAATGAGTCAAGGAGGCATAATTTGGAAGGTAGCAAGCAGGGTAGAAAATTTAAATATTGATGCTTCTTTGTGTTAATCTTTTTTTACAGTGCCTTAACTTAAAGAACCCATTTTTCCTCATTAAGTAAACATGCTGTGGGTCATTATCCTTAATAACAAAAATAGTAGTAAAGTGAACTAGTAAAGAGGGATAACCATAAACATTAATAATTCACTTACATTTACAACCTCTTAAACTACTTCCTTTTCCTTCATTTATTATACATCATTTTGAATGGGTCAGATAATTCGCAAAGCTAAAAATCATCTTAACTTTTCAATTTTTTTTCAAATAATTCTTTCTAAGTTGTTTCTAGCTACCAAATGTGCAAATAATAAAACATACATTATACAAATGTAAAATTCAGTTTACAGGAAAGTTAGCTAGGAGATTTGCATGCCTGGGTCTATCCAGATGAGTTCTTCAAAAAAAGTCCATATATCACCTTTCTTGTGGTGTAATTGTGCAGGCCCATGTCTGTGAATTATTAGAAAAAAACATAAATATTAGTGCAGCATTGAAAACATTTGCTGTTTTCTGGGCTATGCTGCTGTGGTCAATGGCTCTATGCGACTGACATAATAAATATTTATATTAGAGAAATGATAATGCATTCTTGCCCTTACAAAGCAAATATATTGACACAGTGAACTTCCACTTCTGTAGCTGATACTGCAGAAGAAATTCCTCCTACAGATGCATCTTTTACTTTATCACTATCTGTAATGACATACTTACAGTAGGTCTTTATTAAAACAATATGTCTCAAGATACAATAAAACCCACAGAAACATATGCATAACTGTTAACCCTTCTCTGACCCTTGTATATGTAATAAAGATCACCGCTTGTTGGCCAGTGCCATTAGGATCCAAAGTACTGTAGGATGAGGCAGTTTAAGCTCTACTTTATAGTCTTGCTCCAGCTTTGGTCATAAGTTGAACAACTGTCTGGATATTTACACAAGTATAAAGTATAAGTTGTAGATATAAGAAATACCAATATGTATACTAACTTTAGATCTTGAGATCACATACGCCATGGATATTATGCTTGTTCAAGAAATCATCCAACAGAATCTGCCATCACAACCTCTAGCAGGGAATTCCATAACCTCGCTGCTCTCACCGTGAAGAACCACCTACACAGCTTGAAATGAAAGTTAATTTCTTTAAGCCTAAAGGGGGCACCTCTTATTCTTTAATCTATTGTAAGGTAGAAAAATTCCCCAGTATCTGTCTAAAACGCCTTCACACAAAATACTTTTAAGGAGTAATCCACTCTCAAGTACATTTTCTGCAGGGAAAACAACCCCAGCCTCATAGTTTGAATTATCCATCCCCTTAACCAGTTTAGTTGCACGTCTCTGCACTCTCTCCAGCTCATTAATATTCTTCTTAAGGACTGGAGCCCAAAACTGCACTGCATACTCAAGGTAAGGCGTACGTACGTACGTACTTTACTTGTCTTTGTATGAGGCTTTATAAACTTTTTATAATCCACAAATTTAGAAAAACATTTTTAAAGGAGCAGTTCAATGTAAAAATAAAAATGGGCAAAATAAAAAATGTTTTCAATATAGTTAGTTAGGCAAAATGTAATCTATAAAGGCTGGAGTGAGCAGATGTTTTATACATAATAGCCATAACACTACTTCCTCCTTTACAGCTCTGTAAGCTGTTAGCAGTTAGTAGCGAATCTGTGACTTGAGGGGGGGGGCAGGGATATGGGACAAAATTGTTCAGTTAGTTTGTTTTTTAATTTGACCTGAGTGCTCACAAACTAACTGAACAGTTATGTCCCATGTGGTCCCCCCTAAAGAGGTTAGAGAGCTGAAAGCAGGAAGCAGAGTTCTGACTATTATGTTAGACATCTGCTCACTCCAGCATTTATAGATTACATTTTTGTGTACCTAACTATATTGCAAATATTTTTTATTTTTCAGTCTATTTTACCCAGTTTCATTTTTACACTGAACTCTTCCTTTAATGGGTACTGTGACTTACTTTATCCTCCAGACCTTACATGCGTGTGTGCTTACCATTAGAACTTGGCTTAATATTGTTGAGATAAATGATAAAGCTCCATATTTTTGTAAGTATTATAACTAATGCAAAAGCAAAATGTAATTATAGCCACGTGTACTTTTTTTAATAAGCAGATAATTATAGGACATAGTGTACAGAGTGTGCAGAGAACTTTTCAGCTCTTCTTTTTTTACATCTATACATATGAGTGATGAGTGAGGAGTTGCTTATCTTAACTGAAGCATTCTTCATGGACAGTTATAAGCCAGCAGACTAGCGTTATAAATAGATGGTTCTAGCACTATTTTCATCTAAAGGAATTCAAGGCTGTTTTTGGACATCCCTCTAGTTTAGTATGTGGAACTGCAAACATCCATTGGCATTAAAACCTATAAGAATATGACTTGGTAATACTTTCTTACCTGCATGTTACTGAGATTATGGACTTAAATAGGTAACAAATGACACTAAGAACAGGAGAAACAGCATAAATATCAGCCTTTGTTGCCTATTGTGACCATTATTTTTTCATGGACTACGGTGACAGCAACTAATATGGGCTTCTAAACAGATTCAGCAGGCATTTATGTTTATGTATCAAAAATTTATATACCCTAGTACTTATAAAACTGCATGATCTCTTTTGTTATATAGAGATTTTATGGCCTCTAGGCAAAGGGGCAGTTGAGAACTATGAAAAGAGTACTACATTACAAACTTCCAGATTTGTCAGGTATTCAGCCCCCCATTCACTAGCTGTTTTTATGCTCTGCAAGTGCAATTTCTTCAGGCCAAGACATAAAGGGGCACATTTACTAAGCAATTTTGAGAAAGTCATTTTTTTTTACTTCTATATATTTTCAAGATTTACAAATGGGTTTTTGCTAGTACTCAGTTTTTCCTATATTGAGACTTCTAGGTTTTTTGACATTTTCCTTGAAAAATGTGTATTTTCTTTTTAAAAAAAACTCTTCTAATTTGAGAATGATTTCCGCCTGGGTTACTTTTTTTTCTGAAAAGAAATTGGCAGGTTTGATCTGTCAAGTCCTATGGAAGGCTTCAAATACGATAAATGTTCGAGTTTAACTTGAAAATAGTAAAAAAAAGTGAACATTCATTGCCAGCCTT
Organism: Xenopus tropicalis; assembly: GCF_000004195.4. Classification (NCBI taxonomy): domain Eukaryota; kingdom Metazoa; phylum Chordata; class Amphibia; order Anura; family Pipidae; genus Xenopus; species Xenopus tropicalis. The sequence continues at coordinate 117,491,509 of NC_030678.2, read as the reverse complement.
TTCTTTTGCTCCCCCTTTAAGGGGAGGTTAAAAACATGATTTTTTTTTAGGTTAATCCCATCATTGTTTTCTGTTTCACACATTTTCAAGGGGAAATTAATCTCATCATTGTTTTCTATTTCACACACTTTGAAGGGGAAATTAATCCCATCATTGTTTCCTATTTGTTTTTGAACAATGAGTGCCAATGCTCCTTAAATGTCTGCTGGGGCAATTCCTGTTTGGGAAAAATAAAGAGGATTCATGAAAATGGACGCCCATTTAAATTTAACGTATTTCTCTAATTATGAATTTTCTGAATTTTTCAGATTGAAAAAATCATGATTTTTGGACAATAAACAAAAATGTTCATTCTGCCTCACCAACATCATTGTGACATCGTTGTTATTCTGTGTCAGTGGTGAAGTAACTAAGTTTCTATAAATTTTGCTTTTAGACGGCCTCTAGTAGTATTTCTTATGTAACTTATTTTGCTGAAGGTTGTGTTGGCAAAAATTAATGCTTTAGTGGAACAAACCTTGAGATATTTGCTCAGATCTACTTTTTATGTCTGTGTTGCTGGGCTGATTTTCAGCAAGCGTTTTTCCGCTTGCTGAAAATATATGCCCTACGCCTCGTCTAACTCTATGTTCGATGATTTACGTCAGAAAATGTTGTAAATTTTACATAATTTTACAAGTCAGTTGCAAATATTCAGGCGGCCCATACATTCCTGTGTAAGTAACTACAATGAATCCTCAGTTTTACAAACCCGATTTTACGTTTTCCCTTCATTTTACATTTTTTTATGCTCTGACCAATATATAGTGCATAAGACATTTCCAGGATTTGTTAAATTATTGTACACAAGTTGTAGAGTACTGAGTGATGCTAGGTACAGATTTGTGGCACTCCTGAACTTGTGCATCTGAAGGATATGCAAGTTAGGGTGAAGGAGGTGATTGACCCATTGTCTTGCCCCATTCTGCTTTTATAAATACAGACTACAACAGTGCAGAGATCCTCTGCACTAACCCATTATCAATATATACTGTATATAGGACATTAAGATATTATTTGCATTAAGCTACAAAGAAATGTCCTCCCCTTTAAGCCTATGTTTGTTTATAGATTACAATATACTTCAAGCTGGCCAACTACATCACAGTTATCCCATATCTGGTCAGTCCTACACTCACTTTTATCTGATTCATTAAGAATTCTACTGCTTCAATATACATTTAACAAAGGAACTGAGTTTTACCTGCAACTTGCTTGCTTTCAAGGTTAAAACCCCCCAAATGGTTGCCCTTTTATTGGCTCCACTGGGATCACCTGACTGTAGCTGGGAAGGGTGGGAGCTACAACATGGAGCTGGGTGGGCATTTCTTGGTAGCTTAATGCACAGAATGTGTTAATGTTCTATAAATATTGATAATGGGTGAGTGCAGAGAATCTCTTGTTGCTGTCTATATGAACTATGTGGTCACAACCTCAAAATTTAGTGGATGAGCATCACTTTCCCTTGTTTGCTATAGTTTATACAGGAGCAGTGGCCAGCTCCATGTTGTAGCTCCCACCCTTCCCAGCAGAGGTCTTTAGATGTGTTAAAATGGCTTTATTATATTGAAAGATGCAATGATGTTTTATCACAGGTAAAGCAGCACAAAATAAATCAAGAGCAATCAGAATTCATATTGTCAGATCAATGTTTCTTGTCGTAGAAAATTATTTAGTTTTACACTACACCAAAAACCAACATGAGGGCATAGATTGCCTAGAGAAGGTGGCAATTTTATGCTTTAAAATTTGCAGTCAGAATATGGTGAATCATGAGTTCTTTATTATAATTTATGAAACAATAGAAATTATATTCTCTAAACTGCATTTATTATTCTGAAACAGTAGGGGTCATTTACCTATGGGAAGACAATGTGCATAAAATGGGTGCAATCAGACAATTTTTGCACACTGGTTTCCTCTCTTTCTGAATTTTTCACTGCCCTCGCCTACAACTGCAGCGTGGTATTCTTACCCTCGAAATGTCCCCGTATTTATATATGCTATAAAATCTGAGACCACGTGAATTGTTATAATGGTTGTCTACTCAGACAGAACAAAATATTTTTCTGCAAATGCTGTTCTTGCCATCAACCTTTTATAAATATGACAGCTAGGTATCATTCTGCCCAAAGCTGGAAATAGTTATAGTTTCCTAACAATCATAAAATGGCCTGCATGGAGTGATATACATTTGCTGCTAAAGCAATAATAGTAAGGCTCCAAGGCAGCTTGCAGGGGTTTTGAGCCTTTGCACACAGATTCTGCAAAAAATGGACCATTGTATTTATCTTGTGAATTGGAGAAAAATTCCAGGACCCTTTCTAATCAAAACAATGCAATAAACAGATTGAGGAGAGGATTTATTAATATTCTGTATTTTATATTTACTGAGGAGTAATGATTACTCATGTAATCATTGGCAGGGCCATGGCAGGGCTAATTTGGTCGTTGGGTATTCTTGCAGTGTGTTTATTTGACTTTATATGATTTAAGGTAAATGAAATAGCACACTGTGCATAGTTAAAGCACTCTGAACTTCTTCCAAACCCGTCAATGCTTAGGGGCAGAAATGTGAGATTAGAGCTCACCACAGAAAAATTCACCCACTTTCTATTCATTCCTATGGGATTTTAGAAGAGTATCAATAAGTTAGAGTTTACGGTTTTATAAATATGCTTTTAAAAATCCTGTAGGAATGAATAGAAAGTGGGTAAGTTTCTCTCTTTTGATAAATGTGCCCCATATTATACTGGAACAGCGCCACCTCAGGTATTCTGGCCACCTGAGGCAGCCAAGTTCGCACGTAGCTTTATCACATCAGAGGGGGCGAGGAGGGCCACATCGCTAGTGCATAGAGTAAGAGTACAGTAGTTTTTTGCTGCCCCTGGTAACTTATCCGGTGCTGCCGCCTGAGGTTAGTGTTTCAACTCACCTCATGGCAGCAAGGCCCCTGTACTGGAAACATAAAGTGCTAAACATAAGAAGAGCTATTTATAAAACCTGAATATGTCAACATGACCTTTGCCTCTATACCCATGTAGTACAAGTGAGCAGGCAGATGACAAGGCAGGAGTACAAAATAATTTCCTGCAATGTTTAGGGAGATACAGTTACAAACCTCGTCATCAGCTTCCCTGCCAGACATTATTTCAGCACTATGTACTTTAGGAACGAAATCAGTGCATGTTCTCCGAATGCTCAGTGACTGAAACAGGTGCACATCTGCCGAGCACAAACTGAATTTCTAATTCAGGAACACATGCTTGCTAATTTAAATACTATGCTTTTGTCAAGGAAATTCAGCAAAGCACTGTTATCCTAGGCTAGAAAGCAGATAGACACTACATAATAATATCACCGTAATGATAATGGTGCCACCGTAAACACAATGTACTTACATATAGTATCACTCGCCTATGTAGCTGTCATATGAGCCACAATAGGAGTGACCTATAAGAGGGTTAATTTGAAAATGTAAACAGCTGTACCTTAAAACTAGAATTAAACATGCCATGTTGCCATAAAGAAATGCCTAGATAAGATATTTACAGCTGTTGGTTTCAATAGTCTTTGACATTGGCTGCTAAATTTTACAAGAGAAAAATGGAACTAAATGTAGAATCAGAGGAAAGGTCTTGTTTGAGTGTCAAGATAGATGTCAAAACAGAGAGGGAGACTGGGATTTTTTTAATCCAAGGTTTAATTTATTGCAAGTTATAATACGTTTTTTTTTTTTTGCTTCCCTCTAAAGCAGCTAGCAGTAAGGCATGTTTCACCTGTCACGTGTCTTCTTTCAGCCGTATCTACTATGTTACTTAAGATGTTGCTTTCAAACAGGTGACTAGTAAATGCTGCCTGCTGATTAGGTTACTGCTCCTGGGAAAAACTTAGAGGCAGGTTTAGCAAACTGGTAAACTAGAGCCCACCATGGGGTTACCATCTCACCCCATCAAAGCAGGACACTTATTGAATACACTGGCTGCAAGTTAGATGCATGCCCACGCAAATCCTTGATCCATGTGTATTCAATAAGTGCCCTCTTATAAAGGGGTGAGATGGTAACCCTAGCTCACCACAGAAAGATTTTGCTGATCACTAGTCATTTCTATGGAATTTTTCGAGGCATAATTATTAATGAGTGAAGGTTAGAGTTTACCGTTTGATAAATATGCCTCTGTGCTTTTTGTCACAGTGCTTGATGATACCTTATTCTAGGTTTCAATAAAGACAGGAAGGAGGCCCAAACAGCCCCCAGCAGCTCAATAAATAGTGACTGTGTTTGGCATCTTACATCAGCCCCTCGGGTATTTGCCAGAACCCACATATTGCCAGTCCAGGTCTGCCATTGAGCCATAATAATCATGTAAAAATATATGCTAATGTTTCTGCTTATGTATGTGTATAAAGGATGGATGAGAAACAAGGTCATAAGAGTAGAATAAGCAATAAAAATAAGCAATAAAAAGCTCAGATTATATTAATAGTAAGTCTTTAGTCTCACATTATATTTACAATGTTATCTCGACACTGTAGGATGGCATGTACAGTTTCTTCAGAATGTCAGTGGGGTGCCAGGCATTTCGTGTAATAGGACAACGCAGCACTGGTAGCATGCCAGAACACATCGAGTGCCTTTTGAAATGATAGGAAGAGGAGGATTTGCAGCACCAGCAGAACATCATCAACCTTCTAGAAACAGTACCATTACAGAAATGAGCATTTTGTTCCTCTGTGGCATCATGGAATAATATGTTTGTAATAATGTCTATTGGAAGATTGATTGCAACAGCATACTAATTTTGTAAAGAAAACAGAAACACAAAGCCAAAACAATTGAATAATCTTATCAACAATGTCATTTTTGGGGGTAGGATGCTAAAATGAAGCTGACCAAGAAGTAGATGGATAATGCTATAGAGCAAGTAGAAAGTGCACTGAACAGGGTTCTAGCCCAGCAACCACATGCTTAAATATGGGAATATGGTGAACATAACTGGACTGTATACCCCGGCAAGCACCTGAAATTAAGATGATGGTTCTTTCTTATAAAAAAATGATTTCATATTTATAGGCCTATAATCCAGTTGCAAGTAATTTACTTACTGCTAAAGGAAAGCTGGCAACATGCAGTTGTTGTTATCCATATGACACATTCATTTTCCTTTTACCTAATTTATCTCTTCATCTACTTATATAAAGCTACAAGTAAACATAGCTGCTTATTACAGTTCATGAATATGCTTTATCAAATAAAAAATACATTCATAGCATTAAAATATCATTGTATCAATATACTATATAGTAATAATATACGATAATATAACCTTAGAAAGATTTCTCAAAGCCCCAGCACACTCTTTTAGCTACCCACCCACCAAGCCCTTGTCATTGACAACTGGTTTTCTTTTTCCCACAATCCATGAAACCCTCAAATGAAGAAGTGGAGTATCTCTCAAATTTCAAATGCAGTGCAAGGGGACATTTTAGTCAACACTTTCTTCCCCCTGGATTTTCATTATACAATTTGTGCACAATTCATTAACAGTAAGTATTTTCTGCAGGGCCATATTTATCTATTTTTCTTATCCAAGTAGCTTCTCTTTAGATTCTTGACACCCAGATGCACTGTCAGAGGTAGCAGATAAAAGTGGCAGGGCTGTTTCTCATCCTGCACTTATACTCAGTGTGGCGCTTATGATTGCTCCCTGTTTGGTTTTGAAGCAGACAACTCAACCCAGTTTAAATATCGCCAGCCCGCCCTGCTTGATAAAATCTGTATGGAATAAATAATCCAATTTTTTGTTTAGCCCAATCCATATATATGAACCCATTTCTTATTTAGAGTTGGGTCAGGCTTCCTTCCCCATAAATCTCTACCCTTTACTCTAGATATTTGGGGCCTTTCCAAAAATTTCAACCAGGGTAAATTCTTGTCTGTAGGTCTCTTGGGAGCAGTTACAACAGAACAGTGTCAGCATTCTTAACACTTCCAGAAGCTTACATCAGACATTTTAATCATGCCAGGAAATTTAGATTTCCATTTTTTATTAGCTGTAATTGAATCACAGTAACAGATTGGGAAACCGTAGTAAACTTGGGTTGCTTATGCTACATTTATATTGGGCTTTCCCTGCAGCGCCAGGCTCTGATCATTTCTATCAGTTTTATTGAAGCTGCGGAAAAACACCATTACATTGCTGGAGAGAAACCGAGATTTACCGGAAGAGAAATGTGCTGTCAGACCAATGAGAAAATGTATACACCATACAGAAACTTGCTCGTTTTACATGTAACAAGTTTAATTTAATATTACATTAATTAACTATTTCCAAGGTATTTTTACAGTATTGTACAGTGACAGAAGGCTTCTTAGAAAAATGTGATATTTAAACAGCTTCAAATCCCAAATAGAAAATGAATGTTAGAAAATCCTCCTCAGTTGACTTTTTTTGCAGTAAACATTACATTTACAGTACATTACTGGGGGTATATATATTTTATTTATATTGTGCTGCTTGTAGATGCAGCTCTGTATTTTCAATTTCTATATTTTTCTAGAAATGGCTAATACCAGGGTTTTGGTTAAAAGACTGTTGTTAAAAGCTGCTGCCAGAGGCACTAGGTTTACCAACCCAGTGTTCCTTTATATATACTGAACATACTCTGTACTTCTTACATTTGAGACTTTTTTGGGGTTCTCTCTTTATTGTATAAAATGTTAATTATATTGTATATGTAACACTTGTTTGGCTTAGAAGGAGTTAATCCAGACTAGAATATGGCAGAGCATGTGTTACATGCGACCCCCTTTCCTAGGAGTGGGCCTTCGCTAAGTGGAAGGTTGCCTGCACGATGTAGTTGGACTACAACTCCCACGGGTACTGTGTAGTGTGTTAAGTAATAGGACGCCAGGAGCTCTTGCATATGAACTAGTTAACTCTTTATTGTCCAAGACAGATGTTGTTAATACAGGAATCAGTAAATACTCACAGCAGTTGAGGTAGATTGGTACAGCTGGTAATAGTAGTTGTAAGGTATAGAGACAGTATAGCCCACACTGGAGATATGCAGAGGTAGTAGCTGAGAGTCCCAAGATGGATGCCCTTCACTGGAACGGATCCCTACAGCCAAGGTGGTTCAGGGGTAAGTACTAGCCTGAATCCTTTGTCTTAACTGGGGTCCCTACAGCAAGGCATACAGAGCCTGGGGTAGGCTAAACCCTTAGGGGCTGATTTACTAAGACACGAATTCCGACCGAATTGGAAAAATTCCGATTGGAAAATGAACATTTTGCGACTTTTTCGTATTTTTTGCGATTTTTTCGGCGCCTTTACGACTTTTCGGAAATTATTGCGACTTTTTCGTTACCAATACGATTTGCGCGAAAAAACGCGAGTTTTTCGTAGCCATTCCGAAAGTTGCGATTTTTTCGTAGCGTTAAAACTTGCGCGAAAAGTTGCGCTTTTTTCGTAGCGTTAAAACTTAAAAGGCGCAACGTTTTGCGCAAGTTTTAACACTACGAAAAAATCGCAACTTTTTGCGCAAGTTTTAACGCTACGAAAAAATCAAAACTTTCGGAATGGCTACGAAAAACTCGCGTTTTTCCGCAAAAATCGTATTGGTAACGAAAAAGTCGCGATAATTTTCCGAAAAAATCGCAAAATACCGATCATTACGAAAAAAACGCAATCGGACGCATTCGGCCCATTCGTGAGTAAGTAAATGGGCCCCTTAGAGTCTCCTTTGGTGAGGCAAATGGCTGCCCTTTCTAGTTAAAGCTGACTATGCTCACTTCTTCTAGAGAGTGCTATTAAATATTCTGCTGTGCTTGCTTATCCTCATTCACGGGGCCCTGTCCCCGACTTCTCCAGATAGTAGGTGGGTATCTGGGGTGAAATGGCTGTACTGGGGCCTATGTCTGCACCCAGGCTCAATGGAGCTGTTGATGGGAAGCAGACAGGCAGCCAAAGAGGAAGCCGCACCCTCCTGCCAGACACTGCAGGGGGAGTGGTGAACCTGACTAGACCTATAGGGCATAGTGTTAGAACTGTAACTTAAGTACAGGGACTCTTACCCAATAACAATTAAGGTGTGAAGAGGTAGGGGATAAAGCCATAGGGAGCTTAACCCGATGGGTCCCTACATATACATAACAGCGTTTAAGCATTTGCCCCAAATCTACCCCTAACTGCTGTTTAGGATGGGCTCCCTTATCCACTGCTTTGAATACCAATAGAGAGGCGGAAACCTCAGTTTGAAGACTTCCTAATACACCCACACGATCTCCAAAGCATTGCAAGCATGTTAATTGACTTGATATGAAATTGACCCTGATAAAATAGACCAAGGTGTGTGATTGGTCTGTAAATGTTGAGGCAGGAACTTATGTTTTTAAGTGAACATTCCCTGTATCTCTTCTCAAATAAGTCAGGGCTATATAAATTAAACAAAATATTAGTAGGAGGGAGTTAATATTGCATTTCAGAATGAGAGAGGGATATATTGGAAACATAAAGTGACACATACTCTGACTATTATGAGTCATGTGAAATTGGCACCAGTTAAAATGCAGTCATTGTAATTTACTAGTTAAAAGTACAAAACAGTTACAGAAATATCACTTTTCTAAACTCCCCAAATGCCCACACATAATTGCGTCACATTAATCATCTGCACTGTACTCATGTTCTGAGAAGAGGCACTTTGTCAGTACAATAAATATACTTAGTGGCAATGATGTTTGTGCTGCTGCAGCAAGCTTCCCCGACAGGCTCTTCCTTCCTGCTGGCAAATAAAAGCTGCCTGCTCCTAATAATTGTATTTCTATTGGCACAAGCAAAATTACAGTTTTTAGCCTGAAAACTTACCTGCAACCAGATTCTGCTTTCATTTTGTTCTTATATTATTTCTCTTCAGATCCCTTATTGTTTTTGTTTGGAGAGCTGGATTTTACTTGTCTAACCTGTGAACAGGATCAGATTGTTTCTGCTCAGTGGTTCTCCTGTCTGGCCAATGTTTCTCTGAGGCCAGGCCTGGGCTGGCAATATGTGGATTCTGGCAAATGCCAGCAGGATTTGGATTTGGTTGAATACACTCTCCTGGCCGAACTGAATCTGAATCCTTAAAATCATTTTGTCACATAAACACAAAAGTTGAACATTTTTTACTATGCACAGTTCTCTTTAACACTTTCTTCTCCTAATTTGCATGTGCAAATTCAGATTTGTTTTTGGTATTTGGCCAAATCTTTGCAAAGGATATCCTAATATCCCTAATAAATAGATACATTTTTTACATTTAGTCAAAAAAACAATAGCGAAAAGGCTTTGTTTACCTTTAACATACAAACATATTTTAAAAGAATTCTGTATATAGCCTCAATTTGTATAGCTGTGGCCTTTACTGAGTTTTGCCCACTGTGTTTAGCGCTACATGCTGGGTTTGACATGCCTGTATTAGAGAATGGGAAATTAATTACTGCTGTAGTACTCTTTACTCAGTTCTCTATTCCTGTACTCTTTGGGTTATGGCATTTTGTTGTGTGTTTGGCATAATTTATATTATCAGAAGCTGTGATAGGTAGACAGGGACATCTATGTTCTATAGCCTCTAGGTTTTCCATGACCAGCAACTTTATAGTTTTGAATTGACCAAATATCTGTAAGAGATTAGATAGGGGGTGAGTCCTTAAGGCACACTATTGTGACCAGTCAGGAACATGATGGGTAGGAGCAGAATGGAGTGGATGAAGGCACAAGATTAGGAGGCATAGACTCAGGAACAGGACTGGTGCAGAAATAGCATTGCTGGGTTGTGATGGGCGGGCAAGGGCAAAACCTGAGAATAAATGAGGATGAGCATAAAGTAGAGATGAGGGAACTCCCCAGCTACTATCCTGGCCTAATGGTTAAGGAAAGTGGCCAAAAACCTTTAAATTCCTGGCTTAAATCCCAGCCTATCCTAACAATATCTATTGCAACCATTTAATATTCTAGCCAATTATAACATTTAAGCAATCTGTTTAACATGAGCTATATCTTAAAACATTTTCAATTACTACTTATAATTATATCCATATTCAAATCTCTCAGTAGTCCCTTTAACATCTCGCTATGTTGCAGATGCCCATTTTACAGGTACAGTTGGAACTGTATTCCCATTTTGAATTATGTAATTATACCTGCTTTCTTCCAGTGCTGTAATGCAAAAATATTTTCTATAACTCTTACTCGATGTTTACTTCTGCTGAATACTAGTCCCCAGGATGGACAAAAAGGTTGGTTTAGATGAAGGCCTAGTGACTGCCTAATTTCCCACAGTCTATGCTATACTGTTTTTTAAGACAGAATAGTAATATGTACTACTGCAATGTAATTCTTACCAGATTTGGAGGATAAGCAAATCTACATGTAAAGCCACCTTATTTTGTTTGTTAAATGCATCATGACTTAAAATAAGATTAAGCTCAACGCCTATGTTCAACCTTCATGAGTAGAAGAGATTGAGGGGGTTAGAATAATCAAGGCTATTCATTATTAAACTTTTTCAGAGGTGTCAGTCCTTTGAGTGATCAATGGAACTAGAGTAGCAGCTAAGTTCCGTGACTACTGTCACACATGGTGTTTTTACTAATTTTTATAATTATTACCAGCCATATAACATCACTGCTGTAAGCTGAACATGATGAGAACCTTGCCTCTGACCATAACATGGTCTCCTTCCAGATTATGTTGCAGAGCCATTTCTATAAGGGAGTAACAAAAAAACCAAAATTTTAGAAATGCAAACTTTGGCAGTATAACGGCATCTCTGCAATATATATTTGGGAAAGACTTTTCACAGAGTTAAACACAGAAGGAAAATAGAATGTCTTTAAAATGTTGCTTGATAAATATACATGTCAGTATATTCCCCTTGAAAGCAAGGGGTGTTGAGTTTGCAAAGAAAAAATATGCATTTCAGGCATTCAAGTTGGTTGGAATAGCTGAAACTTTTATAGGATACAAGGAGGCCAATAAGCCCACTCCTACAGAGCAAGGACTCTTGGGCCTAACCTTTCCCTCAGAACAGCTATCCTTAAGGCCCCCATACATGGGCTGATAGAAGCTGCCGATATCGGTCCCTTGGACCGACTCGGCAGCTTATCTGCCCGTGTAGGGGCAGAAATCTGACCTGAAATTGGCCAGATGCCGATCGGGCAGGTTAGAAAATCCAGTCGGATCGGGGACTGCATCGGCTCGTTGATGCGGTCCCCGAACCGACTGCCCCATTGCCGCCTACATATTTTTTTTTTTAACTTCAAGCTCCCCGATATCGCCCACCTGTAGGTGGGCATATCGGAGGAAGATCCGCTCGCTTGGCGATCTTCCGTGTATGGGGACCTTTACACCTTGCACATCAGAATAGCTAAAGCTCCTGCTTAAATAACTTCCTGCAACAATCTTTATTATTAATGGACATAAAATTGCCTGTTACCAATTTGCTTAAGGAACACAGTTGTACTAAAGTAGTTATGCTGCCAGAGTAATACTTTGTATTCATGCAGAAAACCAGCAACATATTTTTCATGTGACAAGGCAAAGCTATGTAAGGGAAAATATTTCTAAGGTGAATGAACGAGAAAAACAGCATTCCCATCCCCTTAAGCAATATTTAGCATACCCTAAAATACTGGAAGGACCTTTAGCATGAATTTTTTTCCCCCTGATTGTATTTAAAGTGATTTGAATCAATCACTTTTTCACAATGTTCTTCATAAATATTGAAATAATGGCAGGTATAGTGTAATAGCAAAAGGAGGGAACAGGAATATTCAATATTCACTGGTTGGAAATCGGAAGTTCTAATTTTTAATCCCATTATAGGAAAGTACCTAACTCTTGCCTAGTGCTTTTTATGGCTTATTTTCCTTGCTTGTGTTGTCAGCTCATTAATCTTGTTTTTATTTGACATACGAAGGCAGTGTATGTATGTATATATAATGTATAGCTACACATCACAGGGATGCACACCAAGCAATGTAAAAACAGTTGCCCAAGAGCAAGAAAAACTAAAAATAAGTAAAAGTTCTGCACTCATGGAAAGTAAATCAAAAATATTTATTTAATCATCTGTAAAATCCTTTGCATATGATTAATGAACTTTGCATATGATTAAATCAATATTTGTTATTTATTTTCGTTGCAGGAAAAGGTGATGTACCGTGTTAGCCAGTCAAAAAAAGTGATTATCAGCTTGAAAAAGGAACTAGAATGTTCTGAAAGCTTGCTATGGTTATCTTAGTTAGCCAATAAAGGTATCACCTTTATACCACTTTTGTTATTTTTTATTTCAAAAGGGTTACCCTGTAAACATTATTTATTTTCCAAAGACCAGTGAGTGCAGAACTCACTTTCCATATTCATATGTACATTTAGGGGTATATTTATCATGCTGTGTAAAAAGTAGTGGAGTAAAGCATTTCCAGAGATGTTGCCCAGGGCAACCAATCAGCAATTAGATTTCATCAGTTAGAAAACCAAATCAAAGCATCTGATTGGCTTCTATGAGCAACATCTCTGTTAATGTTGTACTCCACTTTTTACACAATATGATAAATATACCCCTTATTGTAGCAATTATAGGTAGTTGGATTGTAATGTCACTGGGGAATAGACCTTTGCATACACCTCCAGACACGCAAAACAGAGGCACAGACTGTTGTTAGTCGTTGCCCAGTTTATTTAAGTCTCTTCCAAAGATGAGAAAACAAAGCAAAATACGGAAAATAAAATGCTAAGCTTGTCTGTCTCTTTCTGATACCTAGGTGGTTTTCCTGTCTAGCATGGGGATAGGGCCTATTGCCCAAGCCCTACAGAAAAAAGTAATTTTCACTCACAAGTGTGTATAACTCACAGTCTCTCAGGTTTTGCAGTTCCTTCTTTTTCCCAGGTTCTCCCTGTCTCAGGTCCTTTGGCTTTCTCCCTGTCTCAGGTCCTTTGGCTTTCTCCCTGTCTCAGGTCCTTTGGCTTTCTCCCTGTCTCATGTCCTTTGGCTTTCTCCCTGTCTCAGGTCCTTTGGCTTTCTCCCTGTCTCATGTCCTTTGGCTTTCTCCCTGTCTCAGGTCCTTTGGCTTTCTCCCTGTGTCAGGTCCTTTGGCTTTCTCCCTGTCTCAGGTCCTTTGGCTTTCTCCCTGTCTCAGGTCCTTTCTCCCTGTTTTCTTGGCTTCCTCTTAGGTTCCCCCATACGTTAGCCAGTCAGTCTTGTGGCTGTCTTTCTCAAACTCCTTCAAGGAAGAGCCCATAGGTGTGGGAGCACCCCTCTTTTACCTGCAGTAGCATTTTCTGTTTTCAGATGCCACCTGCCTGAGAGGGAAAAGTAACCCTTTTTTCCTAGGCCTCCCTCTGCAGCCCATATAAAGCACCTTAAAGGCACAATTTTCTGTACATTTTAGGTTGTCCTACCACTATATATATATATATATATATATATATATATATATATATATATATATACAGTATATAGTATATGTAAAGTAAATAAAGTGTTATATTTAAAAAAAATGTCAGTGTTGTAAGGAACAGCTGTGCTCTTCCTCAGGGACAAACGAATAGACCCAACCTTACCAGATACTTAACTACCCAAGTTCAGACAAATGGTGCCAAAAGGCTACCATAAGCATAATAATCTGTGTACACAGACAACAGTGACCCAACAACTAATAATTAATCCTTATTGGAGTCAAAACAATCCCATTGGGTTTATTCAATGTTTTAATGTTTTTTTTTGTAGACTTATAATAGACTTAAGGTATAATATACTGTAATATATTTGTAAAACTTAGTATACAAAAATAACTTTTTACCATGCTTAGCCCTGTACAAAACACTACAGCTCTAAAAAGTTATTTTTAAGTGTAAAGCTCCTCTAATCTTTGCTAGAACTCCTAGGTCTTGGCATGGTCCTGCTCATAAGTTGGACTTATTTTAGCAAGCATCTTAAGACACTCTTGTACTGTACATTTCCTTCAGGCCTTCCCAAGAACTCTAAGACCACAAGTGTCGCTTTCCAGGGCCCTAAGCGTTTATTGACTTCCAGAAGTCTAACTTTTCCTGAAAACTCTGTGTTATGGTAGTTTTTATGCTGTACCTCAAATAGATGGATGGCTAGAAACACCTCCTGCTTTTCTTTGTGTTTCATTATCAAATACAGTATATACTGTTTTACATCAATCAACTTCCATAGAGCCAGGAACTGTTATAACCTTTACCCTACTGATAAAGTTACCTTCCCTACCTGAAAGTTTCAATTTCTAAGGAGATAATATAAATAAAAGTCATAGAGTTTGCATCATCTCTTGTAACTGGGAGCAACCAAACAATTCAAATCAGCTGACCTGTAAATGTTAACTACTGGTTGGTCACTGTGGATCAGTTGATTGTGGGTTGTGCCTATGATTATATTTATTCTTAAAACATTTACACATCCCTTTTATTAAATTTCAGCATAGTTTAAATTTTGAATATTTATGTATTTTTTTTTACTCTTCTATAAAAGTCTGCTTTGTTGCTGGATGGTACTGATCCATTTGACTGTAAATTCTATTCTACCTTTTGTGACAGGCCATGACCATGCACCTTGGCACTGTTTATCCTATTTTGTTATTTATCTTGGATGTTATTTTGTTGCGTGCTCCCTACATTCACCACAGTGCCATTCCAGTGATCTATCAGCACGTCTCAATACTCTTTACTGCCACCTCAGACCAGCCTCACCCACAATAGCCTGCCAGCAATTCATAATAGTCCCTGTTGCCACATAAATCCAATCTCAGCCAGTACATGCTGTCCTTTTCTTGCCACTAATTTCTGTTCAGCTTTAGCCAGTACAGCTTGTTAGTATTTATAACTTATCTTTGCTGTCAATGGGAATATCCCAATCAGTTTCAGCCAGTACTGTGCTTCTTATGTTATTCAGACTGTGAGTTGGAGCGTAGTAGACTTAAATCAAAACACAATTTAATAGATGCTTTGTTTGTAGCACTGTGATTTTGCTTGTATTGTTCAGTTTACTGTAAATATGTCAGCCCGTACTGGCGCTGTTTTGCTATTGTCTCCAAACAGTGTTACAGGTGATTTTATTTGGTGTAAAGGTACTTAGTTAAATAGTCCAGTAGGTATAGACTAGTGGATGTAAAAATATGGTGACTAGGTTAAAAATAAAACATTTTTTTTATGTCTGTTCTATTGTATATTGAAAAGTGGGACAAGTCTTGTTTTGGCCTGCAGCATGTGATCAGCTCATTTGCTTAGAAAGAATTCTAAGGGACAGTATTTTACCTACTACTGGTATACAATTGAACGCAATGGAAACTTGACTTTTCCCTTTACAATGGCAATGAAAGCCAAAGCAAACAGAAATATCCATTCACATTTTTTTCACAGAATGATTGCTTGACTATGCTTATCTTGCACCCTAGGTGAACTGTGAAAAAGCAATGTGGCAGACACTACTCAGTATACACAATACAAATTCATATTTAGCAGAGAAGTCTTCATAGTTACACATTTTTATCTGTATTGAAAGTACAATTAACCAAGTATCTTTCTTTGTGTGCTCTCCTTTTATTTAATAAAGTCAACATTTTACCACTTCAAACTAAATATATAAAACTTTTAGATCCTCTGAAAAATGGCTCTTTAACAGAATGTTAGACAATCCATCTGTGCACTCAGTCTTTATACGTTTTTATTGGCCCACATTTTCTTTGAGTGATATGGCTAAAAACAGGTTTTATCTAGAAATAACTTGCCTGCGGGAGGATATTGCCTGAGAAATAACAATGATCTTTCCCAGTCAGTGTTTACAGAATTATACGCTACCGAATTCCATTCTAAACCTGCTTTAGTTACTGTATGTTGCACTAAAATCCTCTGAACTTAAATAACCTCTCCACTAAATCTGTGCTCAGCCACAACTATATATAGGCAGAAAATGTAATGTATTCTGTAAAAAATAGGCCTAAATAGGCATTTATTTTCTAAATTAGCTTTTTTTAGATCTGTGTGGGCTTCCGGTACGAAGAGAGAATTCCTGGACATTTCTAAAATAAAATATGAGCAGCTTTTTATACGTGGAACAGGAAGCCATACATTGCTATGGGTTTAAAAATAACTACCATTATTACTTATTGAAAGGGTATACAGACTAAATGCACAGATTCATTCATGAAAGGGAATCATCAAAGATCAACTTTTAGTATTTTCTAGACTGATGTTTTTAGAAAGCTTGCCATTGGTCTTTTTTTTAATTTGTTGTGGATTTTTATCCTGCAGTAGTAAGTATATTAAATTATCTGGTTGGTGGGCACCACACAGCATAATAGCAGGCAACAGAAGAATAAAAGAGGACACTCATTCTCTGTGTGCTGTCTACTTATAAGGTCATTTGCAACCACAAGTGTTGTGTACAAAGTGCAGTTTTGGATACAAACAGCCATGTTTATTTATCCAGAAGGCACTGTTTTTGCTATCATTCCAGTGTAATTGCGCCTGCAAGGGATAGGTGTGTCCAACTACATGATTTTTTTTATTTTTATAACAACTGGAAGCAATTGCACTGAATAAGGGTGGCATCATTTCCAGTGCAATTGCTGGAAATGCATAATTGACGTTGTGCTCTGGGACCCACCAGTCCCAAGTGCAACTATGTAGAAATGGAAGGAACTTGTTTGGATGCAAGTACATTTAATGAGTGGTGTTCATTCCCACAACTTCATCCATTTTTGCAAAATGACTCCGGGTGTCCTCTGTGGGACTCGCACCTGACTAATACTGCCCATTGCTGACTACTTGCTTACAGAGAATAAGAGAAGGCTGAGTAGAAAGGTAAGTACTAGAAAAATTCAAACTTTAGAAGAGCCTTTCTGGTTTTTGACCATAGCTGCCGAGAATCAGTTAAAGTTTAGGTTGGAAATGGGTAGAACAGAGGCAAATAATTAACAAAAACAACTGAAATTATATTGGAAAATCAATGTCTACACCAATCTAAATGTCTTATTTCACATACTGTACATGTAGTGCTGTTTGGCCTTAGGATCTTTGGCAAATTCGCAAATATGGAGTATATCTAGAGCTCAGTTTGGAAAAAGCATCCCTGTGCCAGAGTGCAGTTTTACTAGAAATCACCAGCCAGGAGCAACACAAAGTCAGGGTTTAACTTTTAAGAACATTTGTATTTATATGTGATCTGTAAACTTGTACGCCCAACAGGCACCAAGCAGCCAAATAAATGTTTGGCACATTTGGGCACAGCGGTTTTCTTCCACTCTGATTTACACAGGCCATATCTACATAACTTAATATATACAGGTATGGGACCTATTATCCAGAAAGCTTGGGACCTCGAGTTTTCCAAATAAGGGATTTTTCCATAATTTGGATCGCCATACCTTAAGTATGCTAAAAATCATTTACATTTTGAACCCAATAGGATTGTTTTGCCTCCAATAAGGATTAATTATATCTTAGTTGGGACCAAGTACAAGTTGCTGTTTTATAATTACAGAGAAAAAGGAAATCATTTTCAAAAATTAGAATTATTATGGATCCCATACCTGCACTGATAATTTGTTGAAACAGTGATATTGTAAAAGTCCCCAAAAGTTTTTGAGTATTCTTTCATTATTCTTGAGGGTAGGGTAGGGTATTAGAGGGGATTATAGGCAGTTGGGGGATGTTCTTTTTTCCCATAAAAACAATCAACGCACCAGAGGTCACCCCTTTAGATTAGAGGAAAGGAGTTTCCATTTGAAGCAGCGTAGGTGGTTTTTCACGGTGAGGGCAGTGAGGTTGTGGAATGCCCTTCCTAGTGATGTGGTAATGGCAGATTCTGTTAATGCCTTTAAGAGGGGCCTGGATGAGTTCTTGATCAATCAGAATATCCAAGGCTATTGTGATACTAATATCTACAGTTAGTACTAGTGGTTGTATTTATAGTTTATGTATGTGAGTGTATAGATTGGTAGGTGTGGGTTAGGTGTGCTGGGTTTACTTGGATGGGTTGAACTTGATGGACACAGGTCTTTTTTCAACCCTATGTAACTATGTAACTATGTATGTAACTATGTAACTATTGTTTTGTCTTGGTTTTTTTCTGTGAACCTGGTAGTTTTAAGAGGTGTGCTTTGATCAGAGTACAATGTCTTCCAACATTTATATCAAAATTCTTGGACCATATCTGCCTTTCAGCACATTCTTGATACAATACAAAGCAGACAATGGGGAATATCTTTATGATAAAAAAAAATCACAAGCACCTAATTTAGACTCATATTAATTACATTTTGTGAAAACAAAAAATCAATGTAAACAAGAGTCATACTGTTAAAACAAAAAAAAAAAACTATTTCTATTTTTGTGCAACATATACTCTGGGATTGTATTACACAAGTCGTGCCCAATGTTTACATACATTTGTTTTCATTTATATCGCTAGCATATGCATTCATTTGTACTAGGTACAATTTATCAAGTAGAAGTTATCACATTTAAGTCTAAAGCTGGATATATACGATTAGATATAAACTGCAGAGTCAGCTGCTCATCTGCCCATGTATGCTGGCTCCCAAAAAGATATCTGTCTGAACACCGGGCAGATATTTATCAGACATATCACATATCACAAGTACTTCATTGGCATGTTGATGCTTTCCTCTCCGACGGGCCTACAAAGGTGCCAATTAGGATCCAAACAAACAAGCAGATTTACTTAAATTCAAAAGCTGATACCTTCTTCTAAAAGAAAAGTCCTCAGGCCATGTGACCATTGTACGTTAGCACACTCAGATCAACAACACTTACACTATGAACCAAAAGAATCCTGGAATAAACAAGGCAGAAGAACATAAGACGCATATTGACCCAGTTACACCTGTCATGTATTGACAAGACAAAAGCGCTTCTGCTAGCAGACATACGTAAAGAAGTCACAGAATTTGAATACTGTCAACACATCATGTACAAATTGCATATGTCATCCTGTACTTGTAACTGCATAGCTTCACCCAGAACAGTGTGTTATACATTCTCCCTGTTGAAGAAATAATCTTATTTGGAATGTGTACTTGGCCTCATGTGAGATTTTGCTAATGCTCAAGTACATAATGTTAAAATCGAATAGAATGCCTAAACAAAAAAATGATATGTCATAATCAGATAAGCTTCTGCACGTGGGCACGTATCTTATAAAACATTAATGCTAATCACTATTTACATACTTTATTTACATACTGAACCTACAAAATACACATAGTGGTTCATATACAGTAATATATATATATATACTATTCCAGCTTTAAATATATTTGGTCTAGTGCTAATGAATTCTGATTTTCCAGCTTATAAACTCCCTCCAATTTGAATTTCATGTTTAGGAATAAAGATTGATTAACAAAGCTGTAGAGATTCTCTCATGCCTCACTAACCCTGAAATGGTGTGTATATTTCTCTGTGACACAGCTTCCACTTTACTCCTAAATTTCGTTCCTTCTACAGTATGTCAGTAAACCAGGTCTATATTTCACTTTATCTCATAGGGAACACCTGTGTCTGGTGCATAGACCTAGCATAGGGGCTTTTGAAATAATAATGTGCAGCAATTTATATGATTTTAGACCATGAGGGCACTGCCGCCAGCCTCAATATCTCAAGATAAAATGTCATCATTTAATATAATGTACATTTAGATTGGGAGCATGATTTAGTATTATAAACTTTTAGTTGGGGTGTAGCTATTCAACCCAAATTATGGATATTTGAGACTTTCATGACACGAGTGGCTTCTGCAGGACAATATAGACAGGCAGCTGTCTGTAATTGTTATAACTGTTCAAGGGTAAGGGAGGGCCATGTCAGGAAATGCTCTGTAGCACACCATTGCATGTAATACTAAAGGGTTGCATCTACATCTTCACTATGACCAGCTGCAGGGGTGTCTTACTGTCTTAACTTGCATTCTCTTCATCATCACATTTCATGGGTCTGAATTATTTGTGCGTATACTCCTCAGCCTGAATTATAAAGTCCCACTGGGATCCCCTGGTTTTCATGCTGGTGGACAGTTTTCTACACTCTTTTGTTTTCCACCAGCCCATCACTTGTGTC
Organism: Xenopus tropicalis; assembly: GCF_000004195.4. Classification (NCBI taxonomy): domain Eukaryota; kingdom Metazoa; phylum Chordata; class Amphibia; order Anura; family Pipidae; genus Xenopus; species Xenopus tropicalis. The sequence goes on along the minus strand of NC_030678.2, from coordinate 117,471,326 downwards.
TGTTAACTGGACTACAGTATTTGCCTGCTGGCTGCCCTGATCTATGGCCTTTTTACTGAAAATTTGCCTGCAACCAGTGTTGATGCCTGACTTGATCACTAATGTATTTCTGGGTTGTAGTTGCGGTAGTCATAATCATAACTTGAGTTGGGGAAAGGGGCTACTGTGACCTATGCAGTGATAGACAGAATTATGTTAGTATTCCCGTCTTTTGGGACTAATCTCCTAGATTAAAGAGTCTACTCAACAAGTCACTGTTTTGAGGATGTGGGCAGACTCTGGGTTTGGGATGGCATACCACTGCAACAACATGGCAGATACCATTTTATAAGGGCCAGAATATCCTACTCTAGCTTAGATGAATCCATTTGTGGGTCTAAACCTTCTGGATGCACTTTGACTATCTTGACTATTTTTCACATGTAGTATAAAGGTTTTTTACTTTTAGTTTAAGACATACATACATGCACATACAGTGGGCAGCACAGTTACCACTTACAGTGCTGGGACTGGGCAAGGATTTTCTGTGTTCTGTCTGTGTGGGTTTCCTATCACACTCCTAAATCATACAGGCAGGTTGTTTGATAAAGTTGACTGTAGTTTGTTGTGTAAATATAGTAAGGATCTTAGACTTTAAACTCCACTGTGGCAGGGACTGTGAATGCTAAACTCTGTAAAGTGCTGTGTAACTTTGTTGCCACCATATAAATGAAGGATAATAATACCCAGGTAATTCCACGCCATATTCCACCTTATTATTATTTGCATATGTAACAACATTCCCTGGGCTGCATAGAAAAAGGAGTACAGGACGTAACACATGTAAACAAAGCAAACAATTGTTTAACATGTAACATCAAACCATCTGCAACATTAAAACTGATATACTGATGAATTGATATACCTATGGGGAAACAATAGTACTGAGATGACATGAGAACATACCATCTAGAAGGTTTATCTGTAATACTTTGAACTACTCATGCTTGGGTATCTCCTTTATCGGTAGAACATTTCCTAATCTTGGTCTCCTGGAAAAAAACAGCTTGCCACTTTTGTTTCAACATATCAGCTTGCTATTTTTATATTGACATTAAAAGGGAACATTGCAGAATATGCACATATTGTTATCCTTCCAATACAGTATCCCTTAATCTTTATCATTCTTCACCTATGATCTTATGCACCAGCTTAACAATGAATCAGATAAAAGTGAGTGTAGGACTGGCCAGACCGTGGATGACTGTGACGTAGTTGGCCAGCTTGAATATTGCAAAATATGGACAAACAATCTCTGTTTTGCTCAAAGGGGGGGCATTTCTTGAACAGAATGTCTTAATGTCGTATATATAAATATTGGATATAGTACAGAGGATCTCTAGTTGTTGTCTATATGAATTTTGTGGTCACAGCCTCATTGCACCCCCGCCCAATGGTTTAAAATTTGGTGATTGAGCACAACTTTCCCTTTTTTGTTATACATTAGTAAATGCCCCCCTTAGTATTTGCTTCTGAGAAAAACACCTATTTATCTACTGAAATAATTTATAACAGAAATGTAATTTCCTGTTTTCTGAGCCTTTCAATATTTTGTTTATGATTTTGTCAACTCGAGATGGCTCTGCTATTTTCGGTGACAGAGTGACAAGTAGAAAACTAAACAAAGTGCAGTCATAAAAATATAGCGATGACCTGCACAATAGAAGCTAATAATAATTTATGCTGCCATGGTTTCTCATACAAAGGTGGCAGAAAATGTTAAATTTATAATCTTATTTATTTGCTGCCATATACAATTGCCTCGTCTGTTACCTTACGTACCTGGAAATACACAGTCTTCCTGGTCTTCCACTAAACATTTTATATTTCATGTGAAGCCATATATGGATTGCAGAATCAAGCAGGAAGTGCATTGTAATATTCCTTTTATGGTTCCTTTGTAAAGCAAAGCTAAACATAGATCCACTATTTTTTTCTGCAGTTGTAAATCAGTAGATATATAAACAATATATCTAGATAGAAATAAAGGCAGGCAGACAAATATTTATAATTACATTGGACATGAACAAATCTAATTATGGACTATGGGATTTTTTAATCCTATTGTCTCCAATTGGTTTACCTGTTTGTACTGTACTAGGGTGATTTGCAGTGTGTGTATTTAACACTGGTGGGAGGGGGTTGTGTATCACCTGATGAAGGGACACACCCCCAAAATATTTATGGGTCTTTAACACAATAAACATGAAGGAAATGTTCCCCATTGCAACTGCCTTGAAGTGACGATATCTTGTATTCTTTGCACATGTAATTACAGGTATGGGACCTTTTATCCAGAATGCTTGGGACCTGGGGTTTTCTGGATAAGGGATCTTTCTGTAATTTGCATCTCCATAACCTAAGTCTGCTAAAAATCATTTAAATATTGAATAAACCCAATAGGCTTGTTTTGCCTCCAATAAAGACTAATTATATCTTAGTTGGGATCAAGTACAAGGTACTGTTTTATTATTACAGAGAGAAAATAGAATTATTTGCTTATAATGAAGACTATGGGAGATGACCTTTCCGTAATTCGGAACTGTCTGGATAACGGATCCCATACCTGTATTAACATATTGGTCTTCCTTCCCCTTGTTTTTTGGTTGACTCTCTATTAACATAATGTTGTGACAGACTCTTTCTGTTAGACAGTTTCGGTGTAAGACAGGAATAACTGATATTCCAAACACTGCTTTATAAGTGTTACCCCTCTCTGCTTTGATGTCTTCTCACTTCATTGGGCAATTACATCTGTCTCAATTAGTAGTAATGAAATGTCCTATAGGAGTGGATTCATAGAAGCTTTATATATGTGCAAAGGTTTTAAATTATTCTTAATTACATGAATGTTTCACAGAGGCCATTCTACCCATAATCGTACTTTGAAAGTATATTATGACATGAAAGCAAACAACCAACATGGTTAATTTGTGCCCAGTAGGCATCAATCTGTACCAGACACATAGGGTTTATTATTGGTACTCTTATAAATGGGATGTTTCAATTGACAGAACAAACTATAGGAATACACTTTGCTACATTTCTTCTATACTTCCTAAATAGTGAGGCTTTTTTTATTTACTATAATTACTCATTTGAAATCTGCAGTGATTTAAGTACAAAAGCAAAGGGAAATAGTTGTTCTATGTTATTACTAATATGTTATTACTAATATTTTTGCTAAAGTAGTGATCACAATACAGTACATATAAATAGTACACTTTTAGTAAAATATAAGGATAGGATCATAACCATTTCTAAGTACGAGGCCAAAGCATGAAATTATAAGCTATTTACAGGATATTCATGTGTATTTTTTTCATAAAGTTATATGAACATAAGCACAATGATGCAATGTTTTTATTGGCTATATGGTTTACAAAATATAAATATAAAAGCTGAATTAAATTGTCCTCATATAATTTTCTTTCATTCCCTCCCTCCCCCAGCCAACAAATTCTGAGTTTCCATCTGTTTTTCTCTTCCATCCTTGGTTGCCATAGTAGCCTTTGTTGTTTTAATATGTTTCCATGGCAACACCATTTTAAAGCGACAATCACCCTCCTAGAAGAACCGATCTCAACATAACTTTATAGTTACAGCTATATACACACACATATCGGTCTCATTTTGTGAGCAATTTCTTTTATTTCAAGTGCCATTTTTACTCCCTGAGTGAATAGAGCAAAGGCTGCCTGATCCTTGACATATTGTAGTGAACACTATAGAAATATAAACCCATAATGTCTAATTCATGCATCTCTGTGTTTTGTATTAAAGAGGATTGCAGAGCTATTTTCTTCTGTCATCTAATGAGGAGATTTTTTTGCATTAGGCACCTATTAAGATATATTTAAAATATTATTAGTGGATAAAAAAACTGTTCATTATGCTTTATATGCTAACATATGTGTTAGGGTTTTTAACCCTGTTTGTTAATAACATAATCTGGTTGTCTATTACAAACATTCTCCTAACATATACTTTAATTATGTCCTCTGTACTGAATTCTATGATCCTAGTTTCTCTAGTTTCTATTAGGGATCAATATTATTAGGATTGCTTTATAAAGTGTATATTTGGATGCATGACAAGGGGACTCCTCAATTTCCCTTCACCTTCAGCCATCCCTCTGAACCCCATTGTTACATACATTAATAAAACACCAGGAGCCGGAAATGGGTAAAAAAAAAGAGGCCACAGCATTCATTTACATTTTATCAAATAAATAGGACCTTGCCAGCCTCACCCCAAGGCAATATTCAAAGCCAGAATTCCATAAGAGATCGCTACTATGCTCTGCTGTTCCTTACTGAAGACTTGAGATCAGCACTATGTCATTATATCCACCACAGTATTAGGCTGCCTCTACCTACAGAGAGGATGGCCCCAAACTCTGCTACCATGAGAGAAGTTCAGCAGCCCTGCTGCCGGTCCTGAATCTGCAGTGCCTCGATGATAGGAAATCCAAGCAGGCTGTCACCTAGCACAAGCAGTAGTAGCGTCTGTATCAATCAACCCACCGTGCAGTCAAAGGAGAGAAGCTCCTTTCTCCGTCTTCTAAAATTTCCTGTGCAGTACTCTGGCAAGGTCCTACCGCCACAACGAGCCCAACTGAAAACCTTCAGTTGGGTTCATCCCCACAATAAATTTATAACTATGTTATAAAACATTTCTTTTTGTATCACACATACTGTACCACAGGATAGAATAAAATTGGCCATTAGCTCTATGGTATAAATATATATAATTTTTTTTTTTTAAATATCATATGTATGCAAAACATAAATAAATACTTTCCTTTATTGAAATACCTTTAAATCCATGACCATGTGCAATTACCAACATGCCCAGCTATGGATGTATATTTTTTGGACACGTTACAGCAAGGCAAAACTTCCCACTAGGATGCCTGGCATATCAGCCCAAATAGTTCTCAGCTAGAGGTTTTGATGAGCACAAAAAAACCCAAAAAACACTGGAACATTCTATTGTCCAAGAGACTAAAAATTTGTAGCATTATTTTACTGCAGATTACCATGTATTCTGCCCATGTGGTAGACTAGGATGCAAACACAGCTTTTCAAAGGAAATCTGATTCCATCCTGGATACCAAACTTGCACTTCTATTAATAACAATGGAGCACAAGTCAACCAACCACTTACCATGCCCTCCAGCTGTACACGCCTAGCTCAGAGGGTAAGATCAACCACTTACCAAGCTGCTCCCATAGCTGCCTGTCCTCTCTGTGGAGACCTCCCTCCGGCTGTACTTGCCTAGCTCAGAGGGTAAGGTCATCCAACCACTTTGCCATACTGGTCCAGTAGCTGCCCATCCATACTGTGAAGACCAAGCTCAGAGACCCCAGCTCTGAGGGTAAGGCCAACCAACCACTCCACCATGCTGCTTCCATGGCAGCCCTTCCACACATGTGGAGACCCAGCTCAGAGACCCCAGCTCTGAGGGTAAGGCCAACCACCACTCCACCATGCTGCTTCCATAGCAGCCCTTCCACACATGTGGAGACCCAGCTCAGAGACCCCAGCTCTGAAGGTAAGGCCAACCAACCACTCCACCATGCTGCTTCCGTAGCAGCCCTTCCACACATATGGAGACCCAGCTCAGAGACCCCAGCTCTGAGGGTAAGGCCTACCAACCGCTCCACCATGCTGCTTCCATAGCAGCCCTTCCACGTTGTGGATGCCCAGCTTCGAGGAAAAGGTCAAACTGCTCCTGTCGCTGCTCCCGTACACTTGCTGTTCTCGTACACTCGTTGCTCCCGTAACTCTACCCCAGCTCTGAGGGTAAGGCCAACCAACCACTCCACCATGCTGCTTCCGTAGCAGCCGTTCCACGCATGTGGAGACCCAGCTCAGAGACCCCAGCTCAGAGGGTAAGGCCAAACTGCTCCTGTCGCTGCTCCCGTACACTCGCTGCTCCTGTACACACTACCGCAGCTCTGAGGGTAAGGCCAACCAACCACTCCACCATGCTGCTTCCGTAGCAGCCCTTCCACGTTGTGAATGCCCAGCTTTGAGGGTAAGGCCAAACTGCTCCTGACGCTGCTCCCGTACAGACTACTGTGCTTTTTGCCACAGCCCATCCCTTTGTGCAGAGACCTCCATCCAACCTTGCAAGCCTAGCTCATAAGGGCCCAGCTCAGGGAAAAAGGCCAACCAACCACTTTTTCTTAGGCTTTGATATTATAGTCACTGTAGTGACAACTAGCCACAGAAAGAAAGAAATAATAACCTTGTCGAGAATGGGGGCTAGTCTTGCCTGCTTGTACGCTTACTCCTTGATCGCCCTCCCCCCCAGGTGATCAAATCATATACTGACAGTGGGGAACTGCTTTCTGCCCAGAAAATTTAAAAAAAAAATAAGTTCTATAAATTAAAGGCATTGTGCCAGGGAGCTATGTGATCAGCTTAAATATACATATATATATACATACATATATACACATATACATAAACATATACACACAATAAACCTATGTCTACCCCCCCCGCGCAAATGGAAGCTACAGTAAGCAGGCCTCTATCATATAATCTTGGGGTTGCTAATTCTATATAATTGCCCAGATATGGTAAACTTGTATCTACCCCCCAATTGCAAGCTGAGTGCCCTGAAACTGCAAGCGACATTGTGCTAAGCGTATGGTATTTTCACAGGCGCTGTGGCTTTCTTATACAAACCTTTTTTCAGAGAGAATGCTTGCCAGTAATCAACCACCATCCGCCTTCATGGACTACCTGGCATGCCAGCCACCCAACCGCTAGGGGTTGGGTGGGCAAGTGTAACCAGGCAGCCAATTGTCAACCCTCCTGTGGGACCCATGCCCATCAAGCACCTGCCTCGCTAACAGTCGGCTGCATCCCAGCTAAGCTACAATAGGCAGGCTCTGTTTTTTATACTTACCCATCGGTATCTGGACTCCTACTAGTTGTACTAATAGATGATTATACTATATGTAGGTTCTGTCTGCAGTAGCAGCGGATTGTCCTCTGAGCATGACCTGAAATCTGTGACTCAATAAATTAGAGGTAAGGATCCTACTAAAGGCTGCTAAATCGAGAACTATATCCATAGAAATACCCTGCAATGTACAGACTTCTTAAACCAAAGCCTGGGAAAGTTACTGTATTCAGGCTTTGCCCTATTCCTGACTAAGCTCCTCTCTGTAAACTCAAACTACTGCTCTCTGTGATGAGTTGCAGTAGCAGCAGCTCAGTGTCACAACCTGGATTTCTATATTTAATAGAGAGGATGCCGTTTTGGACCCAGGCTGACTCCCCTGCTGCCCAAGTGACTACAGTGCAATTAACTGCTGTAACAACAAGGAAACGACTATTGAGCAGCCTGCCCAAATAGTTTTACCCCCAATGCTAGTAGTATAATGAGGAGTAAATTTGTATATACTGCAACTAATAACATTATGTAAAAGAGAGAGGTCTGTACATGGTCCATGATACACTCACAGGGGCAATTGTACTGTAATCCCCTCCTCCCTCCCTCTCTCTCTCTCTCTATATATATATATATGTGTGTGTGTGTGTGTGCCGAAACACAGTAGAACTACTTCTGCCCTGGATACACAGCCTGAGTGACAAAGTGTAGCCTCTACAGGAATGTTGTCCAAATAACTAGATGGCTATCTGGCAGGTTCTGCATGGGTTAATAATATATAGATAGAGGACACCCGCAACTGGATAAGGCCCAGTAAAATTAGAGGTCAAACTCTGACAGCAGGCTGCTGAATCAATACCTATAGAACTACTGTATAATATGTAGGGGCTGATTTACTAACCCACGAATTCGAATCCGAATTGGAAAAATTCCGATTGGAAAACGAACATTTTGCGACTTTTTCGTATTTTTTGTGATTTTTTCGGCGCCTTTACGACTTTTCGGAAATTATCGCGTCTTTTTCGTTACCAATACGATTTGCGCGAAAAAACGCGAGTTTTTCGTAGCCATTCCGAAAGTTGCGATTTTTTCGTAGCGTTAAAACTTGCGCGAAAAGTTGTGCTTTTTTCGTAGCGTTAAAACTTAAAAGGCGCGACGTTTTGCGCAAGTTTTAACACTACGAAAAATCGCAACTTTTTGCGCAAGTTTTAACGCTACGAAAAAATCGCAACTTTCGGAATGGCTACGAAAAACTCGCGTTTTTCCGCAAAAATCGTATTGGTAACGAAAAAGTTGCGATAATTTTCCGAAAAAATCGCAAAATACCGATCATTACGAAAAAAACGCAATCGGACGCATTCGGCCCGTTCGTGAGTAAGTAAATGGGCCCCATAGTGTTAGTAAAGCAAAGCCCACGAAAGTTACTGAATTCAGGCTTTTCCTTATTACCAACTGAGCCCCACCTCCAACTACAGCTCTCTCTGTATACTCCAACTGTAGCTCTCTGTATACTCCAACTACAGCTCTCTGTATACTCCAACTACAGCTCTCTGTATACTCCAACTGTAGCTCTCTCTGTATACTCCAACTATAGCTCTCTGTATACTCCAACTACAGCTCTCTGTATACTCCAACTACAGCTCTCTGTATACTCCAACTACAGCTCTCTGTATACTCCAACTATAGCTCTCTCTGTATACTCCAACTATAGCTCTCTGTATACTCCAACTATAGCTCTCTGTATACTGTAATGAGTCGCAGTAGCTGCAGCTCAATGTCCCAGCCTGGATTCCTATATAATAGAGAGGGTACATTTTTGGGCCCAGGCTGACTTCCATGGTGCCTGAGTGGCTACAGTGAGATTAACTGCTGTAAAGCTGCAAACAAACAGCAAGAGCCTAACAAGCAGCCTGCCCAAATAGTTCTACCCCCAAAGCCAGCAGTATAGTGAGGGGTTAGTGTGTATATACTGCAGCTAATAACATTATATTACAGAGAGAGCTCTGCCTCATGTTTCTACCTGTTCAGAAGATAGGAAGTGAACTCCTTTTGTGACATCACATCCCTATCCTTCTCCACCCCCAGCCCAGCTTTCCCCCTCCTTAACTTATTGCTTCTCACCCAATCACAGCTGCATCTGATTTTTCCAATCTTTAAACATAAACCAGTGTAATCTGGCTGCTGGTCATTCGGATCCCTTGTCATGCAGCCCCTGTGCTTATAGCTTCAGGGCTTCCTTTATTTACAGGAATTCCCAAGAATTTGTTTCTGGATATTTAATTACATTGGACATATCAATATATGATTTGAATTTACTAGTTTGTTGTTCTTATGTATATTGATGAGGAGGTGGATTGTGTTTGTATTTAAGCACTTTTTTCTCACTCGCTGATTATCACCTGACAAAGGAGCACCCCCCCCCCCAAAAAAAAAATGTTGTGTGGTTTTGGCATAATAAAAAGTCAGGGGCTACTCCTCTTGGATCAGCTTTGTGTGCCATTAGCCTTTTTGTTTTTTTAATAGTTACCTCTTTCATTAGCCAGTTACAGCCCCTGGTCAATAATGATATGTTACCTTTCTTGAATGAATTGGCCTTGGATTTTGGCCTAAGCACTACCTACACTTATATACATTGGCAGTGGAAATAATATAGCCCCATATCTTGCAAATCTCTTTATTGCTGTTTTATTACTGTTCATTATTTAAAAATGTTATTTGGTAGTCACTCTCTTGCCTTACCATGGCTTTTCAAGACAGTATAACAAATCATCATATAGTGATAAAACAAATGAGTACTGCAGACTACACCCACATTCCTTAAAGTGATACTGACGCTTAATAACTAGACTTCAGTACATTAAAAGTTGCCTATAGGTCATGTTCGTCATTTGTCACTGATAGGGCTGCCTTTGTAAGTAATTGTTACTTGAAGTTCCTAAACCTGACTGTTTTGCAAACCTAATTGTCCCTGTCAGTTATAGCTTCTTATTGCTAATGGACTCCTGCTGCACAAACATGGCAGCTCCCTCAAAGAGAAACATGGGGGTTAGATAGGTAATGTAAAAGCATTGGGCAAATACATTTCTGAAAATAATTATAGATGGCATGCAAAGACAATGTTATGATAATTGTAAAAAGAAAAGGTTTCATTTCTTGTGTCAGTATCTCTCTCATAATTTCTAAAGCAATGCAAGGAAGGGAACAAATTACTGCTGCAGCGAGAAAATAAATGGGTTAGAATACTTTGGTCATGATGAAAGCTTAAAATTAGGATGTTTTGTATTTTATTTATCCTCCACATGATGTTACACAGTCACCTTTTATTCATTAAGCCATCGTGTTCTGCCTTCTTGACAAGAGGATTAAGGCTTTGTAGGAGTGCTACGGTGAAGAGTTAAGGCATAAGGTAGTGCCTAGCGATTCTAAGAACAGTAAGATCTTATTCATGACTGAAACCGAAAGCAAAATGTACTTTATAGAAGTTAAAGAATGCAAAGTAAGAATCCCTTTATAGTTTCTTTCATCTTTATATTCTTTGCAACTCATTTGTAAGCCTGAAGCCACAAATTTTTGCTATTAGTATTCATCACAGATTTGTATTATTTTTCCAGCTTTCTTAGGTCTTAAGAAAATTAGATTAATATTTGTAGGGATCACAGCATATTTAATGTTGGCTGAGTTTTGCATTTTAGAGCAGTGATCCCCAACCAGTGGTTCGGGAGCAACATGTTGCTCACTAGTCTCTTGGATGTTGCTCCCAGTGGCCTCAAAGCAGGTGCTTATTTTTGAATTCCTGGCTTTTGGGCAAATTTTGGTTGCATAAAAACAAGGTGAACTGCCAAACAGAGCCTCCTGTAGGCTGTCAGTCCACATAGGGGCTGCCAAATCGCCAATCAGAGCCCCTATTTGTAACTCCGGAACACTTTTCATGCTTGTGTTGCTCTCCAACTCTTTTTACATTTGAATGTGGCTCACAGGTGAAGAAGGTTGGGGATTTTAGAGTAACAATGGACTAGTCACCCCCTTCTATAAGCAGGTTCACTTTACCTTCCTCTCACTCTCTACATTCACATTTCTTCTGTGTTGCATTTTTGTTCATGTTCTTTCCTTCCTTCTTAGAAACACAAGTAGCTACACATATTTAGTATATGTAAACACCAAAGTGTTAAGATGTCTAAAGGTACGTTACTTCTTTAAATAATTTCCCTAAGGCTTCAGCTGAAAGCAGGCTACTTAACAGGTGCTTCTTTGGTCTGCTGGACAAGAAAGCATATGCGCTTAGCATAGCTGAATAAATGTGTGTGTAAACATCCTTGAAATGCATAAGACACACTGCCAGTAGTTTATTAATTCTACTCACAGACGTGTTTGCAAAAGGATGGAATATTTACTTCAGGCTACGCGATTCAAGATATATTTTCCAAATGACAGGCCAATAATCTTCTGGAGGATGAAAATCTCTTTGCATTTAAAGATGCAGTTAAAACAAATGTGGAATGCTTTCTTTGGAAAGCAACACACAGTTATTAAATCCAAAAAATAAAAACATAACTATCTAACCTATGACAACTAACCTCACTTACAGATCTCAAGGACCGCCAATAGAGCAGACTTATATACATAAGATCTTACTTTTGAGAGTCTTCCAATAATTGGAATGTTTCTTGTGGCACCTTTGTATGTAACAAGCTGAAATATGTACGTTCTGATAGTTTGGGTTGTTGGTCTGAGTAAATGGAATAATTAGTGATGAGCGAATCTGTCCCATTCCGCATAGCCGAATTGGCGAAACGACAAGGCCTCCTTTTCTAAATAACTAGCCTAAGCTTAAGACTCATGGAACACATGATGCCTGTGGCCACTAATGTGTATATAGCATATGGATATGCAGGATTTGGATAAGTGTATGAATTTGGGCTTAATTACTCCAGAAAGTATTCGTGATTTAAGGGTAGGTAGTAAACTAACTTAGTTTATGGCAAATGCTATATATTTCAAGCTAATTCTATTTTTATTTATCTTCACATAAGATCCTTTGTTTTTGCTGTTCCTTCACAGAGATGAAATGTAGGATTCACTCTAATGGGAGCTTTCCTCACACTGACACTTTTGCAGTCAAAAGTGGGATTTACCTTTTCCTTTGATCACAATTCTAATTCTGGTCTCTGAGCACCAATTTGTATTGGTTTATACAGGATACTGTCTTTGTTTTCGTTTTTTTTAATTTAGATACATATTTTGCCGGCTTGTAGTCACTTTCCAAAGAATTGAAGATTAAAAGCATCTGATATTGATTTCCCATCTTTATTGCATGAAATATTTTATTATTACATTTTTGGAGTATTTTTTGGAGTTACATATCTGTTTTGTTCTACTGTTCTACTAGTCTTGTTCTGCTGTTTCCTTGTATTCTTCATCAGTCTGTCTTCATATTAGCCTGCCTGTCTACAGCAGCATGCCTCTCTCTCTCTCTCTTCAGCAATTTGTGAATCTCTCCAGCAGCATGTCTCCACAGCCACTTCTTCCTTTAGCAGCTTCAGCAGTATATCTATCCATAAATATGCAATATAGAAATAACTGGGTAGTATCTTAACAAACAAAGCTAATTTGTTAGTTAATTTCTTATTAGAGCGGTACATTGTGTGTATATTTAGGTGTAATATCCTTGGTTATCTTAATTCTCAAAAGAGGAATAGCAGCAGAATAATGTAAAATTGCTCAGCATTTCTTTACAGGAGAGTAATATGCAGGTTATTTCTCTTTATTCCCAAAAGCTTATGTACTTTGGTAATCCTCTCAGTTCTCTGTTCTCCAAGAATTTCTTTTCAAATAAACAACAATTAGCTAGAAAACATTTCAGCTTTGCCTTGGCCATTTTTGGCCAATGTTATTTTTTTAAAATATTTTTGTAGATTCTATCATGCATAGCCTAAAGATACTGTATCTTCCTCAATTTACTTTATATGAAGCTCTGTTCAGTGTCGTTACTTAGAGGCACTGAGGGCCAGGCAACCAAAGAGCAACAGATAAAAGCTGTAAACTGAGTCAGACTGGCCCACAAAGACAACAGGAAAAATCCTGGTGGGCTCTGGTTCTGTTGGGCCCTGCCACCTGCCCTCAACTACTTTGAAAACATTTACGCAGAGGCTGGGGTGGGGGATTTCAGTGTACCAGTGATTGGGTGGTGTGCCCTTAATGTAGGTACTCAGTGCGCCCCTGGTACAACACTGGCTGTAAATCATATCACAACCAGGAATTGTCTGAGGTCAGGGAGAATAATTCAGAATGAAGTTATGACATTTAAGAGGAATGATGATGGCTTAATACATTAGTGAGCAGAGTCATGACTCTGTATGAATGCTGTTTATCTAGCAGATAATCTAAAATATGATTTGAATATCTTTGAGGCAATTCCGTCAGGACCACTGGTATGCCTTTTTAAACATTCTTTTTTACATTTACATTACATTACATTAACATTTATTTATAAAGCGCCAACATATTCCGCAGCGCTGTACAATATGTGGGTTACATACATTGGACATACAGCGTAACATATAAAGCAATCAGTAACCGATACAAGAGGTGAAGAGGGCCCTGCCCAAAAGAGCTTACAATCTACAAGGAGAAAGGGTTGAGACACAAGGTGTGGGAATGGGCATGACCAGAGTTGTGAGAGGTGTGGCAGAGGGTATTGCTAAGCTAGATTAGGGTAAGCCTCTCTAAATAAATGTGTTTTTAGAGATCTCTTGAAGGCAGAGAGATTGGGAGAAAGTCTGACAGTTTGTGGGAGCGAATTCCAGAGAAGGGGGGCAGCCCTTGCAAAGTCTGAATGCGAGCGTGTGAGGAGGGAATGAGAGAGGAGTTGAGGAGCAGGTCAGTAGAGGAGCGTAACAAGCGGGTTGGATGGTACCTAGAGATGAGTTCAGAGATGTAGGGTGGAAAACAACATAAGGATTGTTTTTGTGGCTTACTAACAGGCTGGTTAATGAAGTTAATCAAGACTAAGGTAGATTCAGCCCTTAATGTTAAGGTGATTGACAAGAAAACAGCTGATTTCCTTATTATGGACTCACCGAGACGACCACGTCTTTATTTATTACCTAAGATTCATAAATCTTTGGTTAATCCCCCTGGAAGGCCGATCATTTCGGCATCAGGTTCTATTTGTCAACCACTGGCACAATATGTAGACTCTTCTTCAGCCGTTGGTTGTTATGGCCCCATCATACAACAAGGATTCTTTTGACTTTTTAATAAAATTACGTAATATACAAGATGAAGTCTGGACAAAGAAAGAACTGTTATTGGTTACCATGGATATTACAAGCTTATATACCAACATTCCTCATGAGGCAGTTAAGGAAGCAATCTTAGGGGTACTTTCTAGGGAATAAGCTGACAGTTTGATTTTACCTTTTGTATATGATTTATTATGCTTTATTCTGGATCACAACTACTTCAGTTATGCAGGTAGATTTTATTGCCAACTACAAGGGGCCGCCATGGGAAGCAATGTAGCTCCCTCTTACGCAAATTTATTCATGGCGAATTATGAGGCTAGATATATTTACAATTCAAAGTCTAAGATTATTTCTTATTACCGCTATATAGATGATCTGTTCTTCTTTTGGCAGGGGACAGAATCAGAATTGATTTCGTTTGTAAATTATCTAAATGAAACCCCCTCTACAAATCGTTTTACGTTTCCTGGATCCAGACTTCAATAATCTTTTTGGACATTTTGGTGAGATGTGATTATGGAAAGTTGACTACAGGTATTTACCGTAAACCTACTGATCGGAACACACTGTTGCTAAATTACAAAGTTTGGTGAACTATAACGCTTACAGGTTTGCCAGAAGTTGCATTCCTTTGTAATTACCCTCAGTTTGAGGTGGGTGGGATTTGATTACCGTATATACTCAAGTATAAGCCGATCCGAGTATAAGCCGAGGTACCTAATTTTACCTAAGAAAACTGGAAAAACGTATTGACTCGAGTATAAGCCTAGGGTGGGAAATGCAGCCGCTACTGCTAAGTTTCAATAATCAAATTATTGAATAAAAGGACAGTCACAAGTGCTTACATGACTACCGTATTAATAAACACAAGGTATGGGCTGGAAAATGAGGCGCATCCAACATAAGATAGCCATATGCAAGGTTGTACAGGTTAATATCTCATTTAATTTTACATACATATTATACCATAGTTCTGTATACTTTTTGGGGTGAGTGATGTAGAATCACAAGTTATATCTTTCCTTTATCATGAGTGGGAATCACAACACGTACGGCTTAGTGGCGGCAACCAAGTTTTAAGAGCAGAAGGCATTTATGTCCGGTAAGCACCCAGTAAATGAGGGATCACGTATAACTACAGTGTATAACTGGGTAAAAATAATCTATCGCACATATCAGGTGCTCATTAAATGTGTCCTGTGGAACATACAGTACACTCCCATATTTTCTCAAATCACTTATAACCATGAAATATTGCCGCTCTAGCACTGCAGCTCCTGCTTCCCAAAGCTAGAGAAGTTTACATATCAGCCACACTCCCAGCTACAGAAACACATAGAAGGTGGGGCAGTTATTATACTATGCCCACACTGCCCTTTTGAAAATTATCTCCCATGTCCCTGCATTGCAATTTTTGCTTGCCAATGTACTACCTTAAATAAATAAACCCCCTTATAAATAAATTGCATTCATCAGTTTCTTTGTTCCTGCCTTCAGCAGGCTTAGGCTGGGGGGGAAGCCTGGGATCTGGCTGCATAGAGAGATGGCGTCTCTCTGAAGAGCTGGTGCAAAGCTTAAATAGATGGTACAGCGCTTACTTTGTTTTGGGTGCATTTTTGTCCTACCGGCAATCCCCTGCGCTGGCCCAACACGCATGCACACACATTGAATGGCGCGCCTCGCACGACGATGAAGGGACGGGTGCGAGTTACAGAGCTACCGTATATACCCTAAAAGAAGCGCGCGTGCAGTTACACACGGACACGCGTCCGTCCACGGGGGGTGCGAGCAAGAAGCAGCGACTTGGGACAAATGCACACTTATATATACTCGAGTATAAGTCGAGGGTTACTTTTGGGGCACATTTTTAGTGTTGAAAAACTCGGCTTATACTCGAGTATATACGGTAGTTGCACCTAAACAGACTGTATAAATAGAAGCACTGGGACTCCAGTGGAGCTTGCTCTGGTGGTTGGTGCTCTTTGAGTGATTGCTCTTTAAGTGGGGCTCTGTAAGTGGAGTTATAAACCACAGGAGTTAGTGGGTGCTCTGTAAGTGGAGTTATAAACCACAGGAGTTACAAACTAAAGGAGTTTCAGACAAGGTACAAAGTTTGTATTTATTAAGTCTTTTTTTCCCCTAGTTTTGGTTAACTGTTTCTGTAACTGGGAGAATGAGTGGCAGCAACATTGATGGTCTGACACAGTGCACAGTCTGCCACATATATGCAGTTGTGGAACAACAGTTCCAAAGTGCATTCCTCTGTTGTGGATGTGAGCGAAAATTGCCACTTTAGAGGCTCGCGTTAGAGCCCTAGAGGAACAACTTGCAACACAAGTTCGATTGACAATCTTGAGAGGAGTCTCTTGCTCACTGAGCAGGAGCTAGTGGGGTCAGATAGTTTTGGGGGAGTGGAGCAGCGAAAGGATGATAAGGATGAGTTCAGGGATCTAGGCTCTAAGGTTAAGGAAAGGTCCTCCAATGGTTTTTTTTTTTCTGGAAATTTTGCCGGTGCCACGTGCAAGTTAAGGGAGACAGTGGGAGCTTAGGGAGCTAAATGTGTGGCTAAAGTCTTGTTGTAGGAAGGAAGGGTTTGGGTTCCTAGAGCACTGGGCTGACTTTTCTTTGGGGTACAATTTCTACAGCCGTGACAGATTGCACCTCAATGGAAAGGGGTCCGCTGTGCTAGGGGAGAGAATGGTTAAGAGGCTGGAGGAGTGTTTAAACTAGACGGGGGGGTTGGATGAGCTAGAGTTTTATAGGAAAGCTATTGTAGCTGCATGCTGGATAATGCGCAAAGCTTGTCGGGTAAATTAGGGGAGCTGCAGGCTATTGCATGTATTGAAAATTATGATTTAATTGGTATCACTGAGACCTGGTGGGATGAAAATGCAACTGGGCTGTGAATTTAAATGGTTACACGCTTTTTAGGAGGGACAGAGGGATTAAAAAGGGTGGAGGCAGGGGCGCTTCTGCCATTAGGCGAGTTGAGAAACTCGCCTCAGGCGGCAGAAGCGCCCCAGTTACCAGGGGCGGCAAAAAGCCGCTCCTGGTAACTTTAAGAGCCGAATTTCCGGTTTTTAAACCGGAAATTCGGCTCTTCTAGTGCAGAGAGCGCAATTGCGCTCTCTGCACTAGCAATCTTACCGCCCCCGGACCCGCTCCTGCGCTCAGAAGGTAAGCGCTGGGGAGCGGGGGGGGCGGCATCCAGGAGCCGCCTCAGGCGGCGATATGTCCAGAATCGCCCCTGGGTGGAGGGGTTTGTCTTTATGTAAAGTCAGATTTAAAGCTATGTAGTAAAGACATTACCAATGAAAATGTTGAATCTCTTTGGGTAGAATTTTCAGCAGGGCTAAAGGTTACAAAGAAAATGATAATTGATGTATAATATAAACTGCCCCGCATAAGTGAGGGGGATGAAGCCCAGCTACTATTGCAAATGGAGGAGGCTTCACAACAAGGTCAAGTTGTTATTATGGGGGACATTAATTATCCAGACATTGACTGGGGTAATGTGGTGGCTAAGTCAGAAAAAGCTAGTAGGTTTGTAAATATGCTAAATGACAACTTTTTATTTCAGGCGGTTCAAGAACCTACTAGGAATGACTCCATTTTGGATCTGGTAATATGTAATAATACTGAACTCACCTATTTGTGTTGGTGAGCATTTAGGGACCAGTGATCACAACATGGTCTCCTTTGAGTTAATGCTGCAGAGACAGCTCTATAAGGGAGTAACTAAAACGCTCAATTTAAGACGTGCAGATTTTGCAAGTATAAGGGCATCTCTGCAATGTGTCAACTGGGAAAGGCTTTTCATGGGGTTAGACACAGAAATAAAATGGAACATCTTTAAAACATTGCTTTGCAAGTATATAGATCACTATATTCCCCTTGTAAGCAAGGAGAGGCATCGCAAAGCAAAACCTTTATGGCTAAATAAAAGTGTTAGTGTCGAGGTTGGTAAGAAAAAACGTGCTCTCAAAGCATTCAAGTTAGCTGGGACAGCAGAAACTTTAATCAGGTACAAGGAAGTAAATAAAGCATGCAAAAATAGAGATAGAAAGGCATATTGCAGCTAGGAGTAAAAATAATCCAAAATTATTTTTTAATTATGTGAATAGTAAAAAAATGAAGCAAGAAGGGGTGGGAACCTTATTATCATAGGGGGGGGGTAATTTGGTTGATGCGAAAGGGGAAAAAGCAGAAATTTTGAAGACTTATTTTTCATCTGTCTATAGATCTGAGTAGCCAGCTAATGAAGGCTTTCCTTTTAATATGCCCAGTTCTAGTAATTTAGCTACTGACGCATGGGTCACTCGGGAGGAAATTCAAAAGAGACTTGAACATGTAAAGGTAAACAAAGGTCCAGGACCAGATGGGATTCATCCCAGGGTAGTAAACGAGCTGAGCGCTGTGATTGCCAAGCCTCTTCACTTAATTTTTCAGGATTCGTTGAGGTCTGGCATGGTGCCGAGAGACTGGCGGATTGCTAATGTGGTGTGTTATGTAAAGTAGTAGGAAAGCTGTTGGAAGGGGTAATAACGGATAGGGTACTTGAATACATTGCAGTTCACAATACTATTAGTTTGTGCCAGCATGGTTTTATGTGGTTTTATGTGTAACAGATCTTGCCAGACTAATTTAGTCGACTTTTATGAGGAGGTGAGTAGGAACCTCGATGCTGGAGTGGCAGTTGATGTCATCTATTTGGACTTTGCAAAAGCGTTTGATACAGTACCTCACAGAAGGTTAATGATCAAATTATGGAATATAGGCCTAGAACATAATATTTGTAATTGGATAGAGAACTGGCTGAAGGATAGATTACAAAGAGTGGTGGTAAATGGAACATTTTCTAATTGGGCCAGTGTGGTTAGTGGAGTACCGCAGGGGTCAGTCCTTGGTCCTTTGCTTTTTAACTTGTTTATTAATGACCTGGAGGTGGGCATAGAGAGTACTGTTTCTATTTTTGCTAACGACACTAAATTGTGCAAAACTAAAAAGTTTTGTAAAAAGTTCCATGCAGGATGCTGGAGAGCGATTTGACAAAACTGGAAAACTGGGCAGCAAACTGGAAAATGAGGTTCAATGTGGACAAGTGCAAAGTTATGCACTTTGGTAGAAATAATATAAACGCAAGCTATCTACTGAATGGTAGTTTGTTGGGGGTTTCCTTGATGGAGAAGGATCTGGGTTTTTTTTGTAGATCACAAGTTGTCTAATTCCTGGCAATGTCATTCTGTGGCTACTAAAGCAAATAAAGTGCTGTCTTGTATAAAAAAGGGCATTGACTCAAGGGATGAAAACATAATTTTACCTCTTTATAGGTCCCTTTGAAGGCCTCACCTTGAGTATGCAGTGCAGTTTTGGGCTCCAGTTCTTAAGAAGGATATTAATGAGCTGGAGAGAGTGCAGAGACGTGCAACTAAACTGGTAAAGGGGATGGAAGATTTAAGCTATGAGATTAGACTGTCAAGGTTGGGGTTGTTTTCTCTGGAAAAGAGGCACTTGCGAGGGGACTTGATTACTCTGTATAAATACATGATAAGGGGTGTTCTTTTTTCCCATAAAAACAATCAACGCACCAGAGGTCACCCCTTTAGATTAGAGGAACGGAGCTTCCATTTGAAGCAGAGTAGGTGGTTTTTCATGGTGAGGGCAGTGAGGTTGTGGAATGCCCTTCCTAGTGATGTGGTAATGGCAGATTCTGTTAATGCCTTTAAGAGGGGCCTGGATGAGTTCTTGAACAAGCATAGTATCCAAGGCTATTGTGATACTAATATCTACAGTTAGTATTAGTGGTTGTATTTATAGTTATGTATGTGTTGGTATAGATTGGTAAGTTTAGGTTGTGTGTGCTGGTTTTACTTGGAAGGGTTGAACTTGATGGATTATTGTCTTTTTTCAACCCTATGTAACTTGTATGACAAGTTATTTAGCAAGTAAATGCACAAACAGGCCGCTTCACTCAGGACTTATGAAAAATAAATATAATTTATTAAAAGTACAACATGACTGACATTTCGTCTGTGTCAACAGCCTTTCTTTCACTTTGAGAAAGGCTGTTGACACTGCCGAAACGTCAGTCATGTTGTAATTTTAATAAATTATATTTATTTTTTCATAAGTCCGGAGTGAAGCGACATGTTTGTGCATTTATCTACCTTGAGATTTTTTAGGATCTGCACCCCCAGGCATCGGATAACTTAATTATCGTATATACCTACCGTTGGAACTGTTAAATTATTTAGCAGGAATATAGGCCCCATATTTGATAGACTGAGACCTTTCCATCTAAACCAGTGACTGTCATGTTTCCATGAATAAATTACAGGTTTTTAATAGAATTGTAAATGGTGAGAAATATTATCACCCCCAAACTGGTAAAGCTTTATAAATACAAAGTACCATACATTATTTAGCTCATATCTTGTTTATTTTGGACCTTGGGGTCTTGCATGAGTTGGAAAAACATTGCTGCATTTTCCAACATTAATCTGCACATTTCCATCTTCAACATGAGGCAAAGTAGACCTTTAGACAAGCGACTGACTATTAGAGAAAAGAATAGAACTGTTTTTTATAAATTTGTCGTTTCCAATTTGGTTGAAACAGGTATTTTATGAGTATCAGTATACAGTTTAAACTTGTATGTTGTACATTTGTATATAGTATATATCTGATAAACTCCTCTCCCATTGATATTGTATTAGAGCTTTAATCCTTACAATTTAAAAATGTAAAGACTGCCTGCAGCTGGCTTGATAAAACTGATATTAATGGAAAGCTGTGCATTAATTAGTACAGATACTTTTTACAGCAGACACAGCTGGCTGGTTATTTCTGCCTTGAAGAAGCAAGGGCAACTGGCGATTCCTGGATTATTCTTGCTCGGTCTGTACTGTTCTTAGACAGGAGCTGTTAATAAAAAAATGCATGAAGGGGCAATTTCATTTTTCGAAAAATCTCATATTCTGTTAAATTTCAGTGTCAGTTGCTCTAAGCATGCCGGTTTTACTTTCAAAATATATATTGCTTTTATCGGTTGGTGGGTATGGTAAGAAGTGGTTATCGGTAGTAAGCAGGTAATGCCCAGTTTTCCATCTTACCCAAGATGGTTTAGTAACATAGTATCTGAGTTTTGGGCACAGAAGCCTAGTCTCCTTTAACTCTCCAGTATCCTGGAGGGTCCCAGCTGTGTTACCTATAACTTTATATACTTTATAGGAAAGCACCGCTGGAGTGACATGACCTAAGTTAACTATCAACAAGTTTTAAAGGAAAAGAACCATAGCAGGTAGCAATGGAGTTTGCCTTCCTACTTCTGGATAAAAGAACTGCTGTGTAACCCATTGTTCAGCATGAGTTTAATAAAGTAATGATACACATATTAATGTTGCTTTACCACACACAGAAGGCATTTTCCCACAATTACACGGAATAACTACTTGTCATGGCTACAATAAAAGACAACGCTGATAATTTACTGCTGATAATTTACTGATAATTGTTTCTACATGTGTGAGGCAATTCTCAGTATTGTCTATGGCAGAGTTTTTTCTGGTGTTTACTAGCTGTGACAAGTAGCTGCTACTAAATAGCTCTGTGTGTCTTTGCCCTTTTACTTGCTGTGCCTGAAATTCATACAGACGGAAAGGTGTTTTTTGGGAAAAAGTGTCATGAGTCATTGCCCTGAACATATTTTTTTACCTTCCACAAAAAAAGGAAAAAGTGGGTCACAAGTGAATAATCTGGTACCTTCCTCCCAGTATCCAATGAATAAACAAAAAAATATATTTTTTTTATTCATACTTGCTGTTGTTTTAACAAAAAAAAATTCTATTTTCTTTTTTTTATTTATTGAGCTAAACAGGGGAAACTGAAGCACCATGTTTGGTTCATGCAATATAGATAATTAGATTATTAGTGCACAGATAATCCCCCTGCACTCCTTATCTATAAGCCAAAACAGCCAAAGTGGTAAAGGGAGGGGGGTTGTATAATAGTAATCTAAGACAGAAGTGTCAGTTTTCCTGTGTACCTTGTTTAGTTCAATAAATAACAAGATGCGTATATTTTTTGTTATTGTAAGAATAGGCAAAATGTATGTTTAATACAAGGCCTATTCATTGAACTCATGTTGAACAAGAGCAGTGTTCTGTTTCTTTAAACCCCTCTGAAGATATACGTCACTGGCAAAAAAAAGCTTCTGTTGCCTGCTACTCGTGTTTTTTGTGCTAGTCTCAGTGCTTCCAAAGATAATTCCTTCCTACAACCATCCCTTGGCTGTCCTTGTGCTGTTCAAGTATCCCTATCACTAATCCCATGTACACATTTCTGGTCTTACACACTATTTACATTTCTCGAAAACCAAATCATCTTTGACTACTACTCCTTTAATGAAGCAGAGCCATTTCAAATCCTGTCCACGTGCTTTTGCCCTGGCATAACCCTTTTAGTTAAAACCCTTTTAGCCTCCTACCCCCTCAACCTTATTCAGATTCTTACTTTTTGTATCTTTCAGTTTGTTGCTTCCTTCTCAACAACTGCTTTGTAACTAATACATCCACATTAGTCCATATCTTGTTTTTGTTCAAAATCATTTAATCTCTTTGCCATTACTAACTGGCTCTTGCAGAACTGACTTCTTTATTGCAGTCAACAGATCCCTATACTTGCTTTCTTTTGATGCACATATATAGCGTGTATTATTTGTGTATATATGTGCATTACAGATCTCCATCTACCATATACCCTGCCATATCCCTCCCTGGCTATGCATCTTTGTTTTACTAATTTTTCCACATTGTAAATGCTTTAATTGTCTTAGGTGATTTCATCTGCTATAATCATGGCCTCTATCAGTCTCAGCCGTCTCACTTCTCGCTCTCTATTTAACCTCATTTTTTTATCTGTAGCATTGGACAAATACAGCAATGCATAAGGATAGCAAATGCCCATTTCCTTGATCTAGTCGTCACACAAGGGCTCTGGCACACGGGGAGATTAGTCGCCCGCGACAAATCTCCCTGCTCGCGGGCGACTAATCTCCCCGAAATGCCATCCCACCGGCGATATAAATCGCCGGTGGGATGGCATACGCGGTGGCACGATTTCAGTGAAATCGCGGAAGTTGCTTCTCAAAGCAACTTCCGCGTTTTCACTGAAATTGCGCTGCTGCGTATGCCATCCCACCAGGGAGAACAGGGAGATTTGTCGTGGGCGACTAATCTCCCCGTGTGCCAGAGCCCTAAAACATAGCAGTAATCTTTTCTATCTTTTACATCATGACCTTTCACTGTCTCTGTACAACAATCTTCTCCATTATCTAATCCTCTGTCAACAGACAGTCCTGGTTCAATACTCAAACTCTTGTTCTATTCTCTGTAGCTCAGTTTAAGGTATTAACTACAACTCCATTCTGTCCATTGCTGTTAACTCCCATGCCCCCTTAAGGCCGCAGTGCAATCCCTGTCTCTGGCTAATCCCTGCCTTCTGGTTCATAATTGGAGGAGTGAATATGGCCTTATTACTGGTAAAACCTGACTTTCTCCACTATACATGTCTCATGCCATGCTTCAATTCTGCCATCTTCTAATCTAACCAAGTATAAATAATAAGAAATCCAATGTAAAACATTTGCTTCTATATTCTACACCCTTTTATATCACTGACCAACAGACCATTCACCTTTCTATACTAAGTTTAGGATTTTTCTGACTTCTAAAGCATAAATGAACTGTTCGCTCTACAGAAATCCTCTACAGACTCTATCAACTATCCCTTAAGAAATTCTTAAGCCACCTTTTATTCTTCTAAAACTGCGACTGTCTGAGGTCTCTTGGCTTCTATTGCCCTCCCTACTCACATCCCACTCCTTTGATCCTATGCTTTTTTTACTCAAACACTTTGCTATAATCCGTGACCTCTTACTTCTGTTATTAATACAACTGTCAAGAACATCTTTTTCCTTTGCAATATAGCAAAGATCCACCCCTTTTCTCTCAAGTATCTACTAAAACACTTACATTCTTTTTGATCACATTGGTTTCCTTCACTTAGTAGCCTACAAACCTAAACACTAAAGAAAAAAAGGCTTTTCTTATTTCTAGTGTACTGGATGTCAAACACAGAAAACACAATCAAAGAAATTGTCATGAAGCAGAAAAATCAAGGCAATGGATAAGATAACACTGATTTCGTCTTTATATCTTTTTGGATTTTTTACTCTGCTCAATTGATATCTGGCCATTTGTTTTGGCCCCATACTATAGATGAACCAATGAGCTGCAGACTCTTTCCGGAGGGGTCCAGTCTGTGTATGGCCAGCTTAACACAGATGGAAAAGGCCATGTTTTTTATTTAAGAATCCTCCTACCACTAAACACAGACACAATGTGATTAGTAATATGTCTTTATGCAAATCTGTCAGTATCCAGGTAGGGCAATGTTTGGATAGTGGTTGTATATAGTGCCTGAGCTTGCTCATACAGCAAAAATATGGTTGATTGCATGTTACAGTGGCTCAGCTTTTCCTTTCCAATCACAGTGACCATAGGCAAAGGGTGACTTTTTTGTTTGGGGAGGCTAAAGATGGGCCATACATAGTCTGAAATAAACCTAATGTGAGACTTAGTGGGTTCACTGCTGGCATAAAAAAGATGAACCTCCAAACTACCTCTTGTATTTCCCGCTGACTTCCAGGGATACTGTGCAAAAGTGCACGTGTGTGTCTTAGGGGCCGATTCATTAAAACACGAGTTCGAATCCCGAATGGGAAAAATTCGGATTGGATCCGATAATTTCTGAAGATCACGACTTTTTCGTCGCCGTCACGACTTTTTCGTATCTTGCGCAAATTTTTCATCGCAGGCGCGACTTTTTCGTATTGAACGATCGTAAACGGCGGGAAAACCTTTCCTACTTTGATCCTTCTGTGCATGATTTTGGAAGCCTCCCATAGGACTCTGCAGCTCCAACCTGAACAAAAAGTCACAATACCGAAGCTTGAATGAATCCGAAACTTTTGTACTTGACGCGACAATACGAATTTGTTGCGATGGCGACGAAAGATTTGCACAAGATATGGAAAAGCTGCAACGACGACGAAACTGTTGCAAAATTACCGTTCATTATAAAAAAAACGCATTCGGATGCATTTGTAGCGTTCGTGGATTGATAAATCTCCCCCTTAATGTACTTCTTGCACTTCTGTATAATTGTGCTTGGTGCCACTCAGTCCTTCTTACCTTCTGTTCCTAATCAAGTGCTGCTGCGGCTACTGACGCAGGGGAATCCTGAAACTTCAGAGCTCCCTTCACAACTAGTTTTAATAGAAGCAGCACAATTGCACTTAATGAATTGCGAGCAGACATTACTCACTCATAGAACAGCAGAAAAGACGCCAGGTTGACTTCTGCACAATTGCATCTGATTTGCAATGTGCAAGCAGTTACAGAAATTTTATAGGATCAGAGGCAATTGCGGTAGGTGCAGTACAATTGTGCCAAGCTCATCACCACCTTGTGACCATGATTGTGCTGGGATTCTGAGAAAAAACTTTGCATAGTGGAAAAAAACATGGCAATTGTGCTTGAAATTGCATTTTTCTCACTGCACTTGCAGACCTACATGTGCCCTATGATCTACAATCTTTGTCAATAAAATAAGAAGTCTGATGTGCAAATATGTGAGCCACTCAGTCCTTTTTGCCTTCTGTTCCAGTAGGACACTTTGTAATTTACACGTCATGCTTTTTTCTGGTTATGGTACTAGTAAAATGCTGTCTTCATGCCAAAATTTCATTAACATAGGAGTGGTGCTCTGTATCAGAAGGGCAGGGAGGCTCGGTGTCTTATTACACAATATATTATATCTCTATATGTTCAAGATACCACCTTGTTAAAATCATTGTATGTATATATGTATACAATATATATATATATATAAATACTTTTTCCTTATTTTTTGTTAAAAAGGCATACAAGCCTTTCTTAAAACTAATGTATCTGCCAATACAACAACTTCAGGAAAAGAATTCTGCATCTTCATATTTCTCATTAGACATTTTGTGTGCAGGAGACCAGGACTGCACTCATTGCCTAGATAACACTGGTGCTTTATAAAGGGGAGGGAAGAATAACATTCTCCTATCACAAATCTATTCCGCTTTTAATACAAAAGGACAAAATCATAATGATCATTGTTGCTGCTAGCTGGCATTGCTCACTACAGCTACCTTTATTACTTGATTATTTTTATGAATGAAGCACTTCTAGGTCTTTCTTCAAAGATTCACCTACTTTATTCCCATTAAGGTTATAAGTAATTCTTTATATAAGTAATCCTTTATATAAGTAATCCTTTATCCTTTATCAAGTGCATAAAGTTACATTTATCATCAAAGGATTATATCTTCCATGAAGCTACCAGAACACAATTTTTATGTGCCCCTTAAAGCTTTTGGAATATACCCAAGAACATCAAAGCTAATTTATAATCAGAGATAATATTCTCAATAAATGTATATTGTACTGTAATATTTAATTTTCCCCTTGCATTGATGGAATGGAAATATTAGGCTTGTTGTAAATACTGAGGTCTTGGTATAGTTATTTCCTTCTGATTTGTCTTTCCTAGATTCTATAGAAATGCTACTGAGTCACCTTTCTGTTCCAGTCTGTGTAAATATTTAGTGCTTTCAAGGTGCCTAGATACGGCCTTCTATAGCCATCCTGTAGTATTTCTTACTATAAGTCAGCAGGGGGATGTGACATCACATCCCTTCAGGTGGTTTGGTGATATCTCTAAAGGCATGGCAACCCAGTTACTTTTCATAGTCATAGTACCATACTGTAGTACAAAATGCAGCAGCCCACTAACACCACCAAGGCCACATAACACCAGTTCTATGCTCCTTACACTGGCTTCCACTTAAATTGAGGATTCTGTTCAAAATTGGCCTACTTGCCTTTAAATCTCTTAATAATCAAAGCCCTGTTTATCTAGAAGAACTTCTAATTCCCCGCATACCCTCACATCCCCTTTGAACTTTAGATTCAGGAGTACTCATGGTGTCCCGAGTAGCACTAAAATCCTTTGGATCTTGTGCTTTCTGTCACTCTACACCCACAGTATGGAAATCTTTGCAGTCCAAGCGGCATCTTCTCTGGGTGTTTTTAAAAGCAGACTCAAGACACATCTGTTCACCCAGGCTTTGAATACAATAAGAAACATCTTTTCAATCTGTATTAAGCACTTTGAGTCCCACAGGAGAAAAACACTATGAAAATGATTATTATTAAACCAGTTTGCTCATAGCTTGTATAGAGAGATGTACTTAACACAATTTGAAACGGAAATATTCAGTGTATATATGCATAGGAATATCTCCTGATTTTCATTAGCAGTGATTTTTACCCTGCAGTACACATTAATACTTCAAACATACACTTTTATTATTTTCCTCAAGAGGAAAGGCAGTTTATGTAACACATGAGTTTGTGGGAGTAGACAGACAAAAAAGAGATAAAGTAGAATTAGAATTGCTGGGAACATCAGTTAAAAAAACAATTCATTGGTTTCTTAGTTTATTTCTTTCAGTCTTATGCAATTATTCTGTCATTTATGGATGGATCTAAGCAACTTTTCAATTATTTAGTATACTTATTAGCCTTCCTATTTGGCTATTTCTAGCTTGAAGCTGAAATTATGCCTGTTTTTTAGGTATTGCTGACCCTGGCAACCAAATTCACAGTGAGGCTTCAGTCTTGTAATTATTGTAATTCTTATATTTATGCTTGCTCTTTTTTAAAGTCTGAGATCTAACTATAGGCCACATTGTCTACTTTGCCTCTATTACAGGTATGGGACCCATTATCCAGAATGGTCGGGACCAAGGGTATTCTGAATAAGGAGTGTTTCCGTATTTTGGATCTCCATATCTAAAGTCTACTAAAAAAGCAATAAAACATGAATTAAACCCAATAGGATTGTTTTGCGTTCAATAAGGATTAATTATATCTTAGTTGGGATCAACTACAACTTGCTGTTTTATTATTACAGAGAAAAAGAAAATCAATTTAAAATTCAGAATTATTTAATTAAAATAGAGTCTATGGGAGACAAGCTTTCCATAATTCGGAGCTTTTTGGATAACAGGTTTCCGGATAACAGATCCCATACCTGTACTAAAAACAAACTTTTACCAGCAACAAGTTTTTGTCACATATAATATACATATCAACACAAATTGCAAATGTGATGAATGTTACTCCCCCCCAGATGAATTTACTTAAAAAGTAAGTAGAATTAGATCTGTAGTTTCACTTTTCCCACTTAATATTTTTTAAATCAGCATTATCTAGTACAGGAAGGCCATCTCTCAATTTTAATCAAAAAACTCAGATTTGTAAAAATAATTTCCTTTATCTCTGTAATAATAAAACAGTACCTTGTACTTGATCCCAACTAAGACATGTTTTTGTAGAACTAAAGTATGGTGATCTAAAATATTCTCTTATTTGGGAAAACCTAGGTCCCAGGCAAACTGGATAACAGGACCCATATCTGTATGTCTTTTCACTACAATGCAGAATCACCATACTAACAGTTAATTTTAATGGGAACAACCCATTTACTATTTAGTTCAGATAGCATTACTGTTTCAAAGCTCTTGTAAAATTTCTTGAAAGATTACATTTGGCTGGCTAAGAAGGAAATGTTCTTTCATGTTAAAATGAGATAAGTGCGCTTTTATATAACCTAACGAGTGGCAATATCATTAAAAACACATTAACTCATCAAAACAGAGTGTTCTTTTTAGGCTATTTATAGGAAATGGATAAAAAAAATGTTATATTTTTAGAATTCACTGATTCATTTCATGCTTGCATTTGCTTATTAATTTCAAAACCTGATTCTGCATGTTATCTACGACATGACCAGCATATCAATGCTTATTTTTAACTGCATTTAAAAGCTGTATGGCATGCCAATTAAGTAGTAGTTTTTTTAAATTGCTGCATGCTTCAGATATTTTTTTACAGGTAAATACCACTTCTATTAGTACAGGTATGGGACCTGCTATCCAGAATGCTCAGGACCTGGGGTTTTCCGGATAAGGGATCTTTCCGTAATTTGGATCTGCTAAAAATCATTTCAATATTGAAAAAACCCAATAGGCTTGTTTTGCCTCCAATAAGGATTATTTATATCTTAGTTGGGATCAAGTACAAGGTACTGTTTTATTATTACAGAGAAAAAGGAAATTAGGATTTTTTAAAAATTAGAATTTTTTGTTTATAATAGAGTCTATGGAAGATGGCCTTTCCGTAATTTTGAACTTTCTGGATACATACACTTACACACATCCGTACATACACTTACACACAGCCATATATACACTTACACACAGCCATACATACACTTACACACATCCATACATACACTTACATACAGCCATACATACACTTACACACAGCCATATATACACTTACACACAGCCATACATACACTTACATACATCCATACATACACTTACATACAGCCATACATACACTTACATACAGCCATACATACACTTACATACATCCATACATACACTTACATACAGCCATACATACACTTACATACAGCCATACATACACTTACATACAGCCATACATACACTTACACAAAGCCATACATACACTTACATACAGCCATACATACACTTACATACAGCCATACATACACTTACATACAGCCATACATACACTTACATACAGCCATACATACACTTACACAAAGCCATACATACACTTACATACAGCCATACATACACTTACATACAGCCATACATACACTTACACACAGCCATAAATACACTTACATACAGCCATACATACACTTACATACAGCCATACATACACTTACACACAGCCATAAATACACTTACATACAGCCATACATACACTTACACACATCCGTACATACACTTACATACAGCCATACATACACTTACATACAGCCATACATACACTTACACACAGCCATAAATACACTTACATACAGCCATACATACACTTACATACATGGCTTACTAACAGGCTGGTGGCTGGTTGAATCAACTTGCTTTCATTTCAACTAAAAAGGGATAAGTATTCTTTACTAACTTTATCAAAACCATTGTGTTTTTTTACTGTTGGGTTTTATTTATTTTTTTCATAAGTAATTGTTGTTTTTGGAGCTAATTTACAAAGTTTGTGGGATCCATAGGCTTACAGCAGGTTACATTCCCTTGTAATTACCCTCAGCTTGAGGAGGATGGGGTTTGATTAGTTCACCTTTACAGACTGCATAAATAGAACCACAGGCAGTCCAGTGAGCTGCTTACTAACAGGCTGGTGGCTGGTTGAATCAACTTGCTTTCATTTCAACTAAAAAGGGATAAGTATTCTTTACTAACTTTATCAAAACCATTGTGTTTTTTTACTGTTGGGTTTTATTTATTTTTTTTCATAAGTAATTGTTGTTTTTGGAGCTAATTTACAAAGTTTGTGGGATCCATAGGCTTACAGCAGGTTACATTCCCTTGTAATTACCCTCAGCTTGAGGAGGGTGGGGTTTGATTAGTTCACCTTTACAGACTGCATAAATAGAACCACAGGCAGTCCAGTGAGCTGCTTACTAACAGGCTGGTGGCTGGTTGAATCAACTTGCTTTCATTTCAACTAAAAAGGGATAAGTATTCTTTACTAACTTTATCAAAACCATTGTGTTTTTTTACTGTTGGGTTTTATTTATTTTTTTTCATAAGTAATTGTTGTTTTTGGAGCTAATTTACAAAGTTTGTGGGATCCATAGGCTTACAGCAGGTTACATTCCCTTGTAATTACCCTCAGCTTGAGGAGGGTGGGGTTTGATTAGTTCACCTTTACAGACTGCATAAATAGAACCACAGGCACTCCAGTGGAGCTTGCTCTGGTGGTAGGTGCTCTGTAAGTGATTGCTCTTGAAGTGGGACTCTGTAAGTGGAGTTATAAACTCAGGAGTTAAACACTAAGGGAGTTAAAAATAAGGTAAAACAAGGTATTTACTACAAGTCCTTACACCTATTTTTGTTTAACTGTTCTTGTAACTGGGAGAATGAGTGGTAGCAACATTGAAGGTCTGACACAGTGCACAGCCTGCCACATGTATGCAGTTGTGGAACAACAGTTCCAAAGTGCATACCTCTGTTGTGGATGTGAGCGAATTGCCACTTTAGAGGCTCGCGTTAGAGTCCTAGAGGAACACGTCGCAACACTGCGTTCAATCAACAATCTTGAGAGGGGTCTCTTGTTAACTGAACAAGAACTAGTGGGGTCAGATAGTAGGGGGGGAGGGGAGCAGCAAAAGGATGATAGGGCAGTAAGCTGGGTGACAGTTAGAAAATCTAGTGTGGGGAAAAGGAAAAGGGAGGCTGCTCCAGGGTTTGCGCATCCCAACAGATTTGCCAGATTGTGTGAAGAAGATGGGAGTGTGAACTCTGGATTGGCGGTTCTAGGTGAGGCTGATCTCTCTAACAGCCGGGAGACCAGTTTCACTAGTAGTGGTGGGGAGGAGAGCAGAGCTAGGCCTAAACAGATGGTGGTTATAGGGGATTCGATCATTAGGAAAGTGGACAGGGTAATCTGTCAAGCGGATCGCTTCAACCGGACAGTTTGCTGTCTTCCTGGTGCCAGGGTTCGGCATGTGGTTGATCGGGTTGACACATTATTGGGAGGGGCTGGGCAAGACCCGGCTGTCTTGGTACATATCGGTACTAACGACAAAATGAACGGTAGGTGGGGGACTTTAAAGAGTGAGTTCAGGGATCTAGGCTCTAAGATTAGGCAAAGGTCCTCCAATGTCATTTTTTCGGAAATTTTGCCGGTGCCGCGTGCAAGTTTAGGGAGACAGCGGGAGCTTAGGGAGCTAAATGCGTGGCTAAAGTCTTGGTGTAGGAAGGAAGGGTTTGGGTTCCTAGAGCACTGGGCTGACTTTTCCTTGGGGTACAATCTATACAGCCCTGACGGATTGCACCTCAATGGAAGGGGGTCTGCTGTGCTAGGGGAGAGAATGGTTAAGAGGTTGGAGGAGTGTTTAAACTAGACAAGGGGGGGGTGGGTGAGCTAGAATTCCATGGGAAAATTAGTGTAGACGGGGTAGGGGGACTAGCAAAGGGTTGTGGGGGAGGAGTGAGGGGGGCATATAGTTTATCAGATAAGGAGCTTCCGTTACAAGGAAAGCAGTCTCATAATTGCCTTAGCTCTAATTCTCCCTTAGCTAATGTAAACATCAGAGGGAGAAGTAATAATCTCCGCTGCATGCTGGCTAATGCGCGTAGCTTGTCGGGTAAATTAGGGGAGCTGCAAGCTATTGCATGTATTGAAAATTATGATTTAATAGGTATCACTGAGACCTGGTGGGATGATAAATGCGACTGGGCTGTGAATTTAAATGGGTATACACTTTTTAGGAGGGACAGAGAGATTAAAAAGGGTGGAGGGGTTTGTCTTTACGTAAAGTCAGACTTAAAGCCATGTAATAAAGACATTACCAATGAAAACGTCGAATCTCTTTGGGTAGAAATTTCAGTAGGGCTGAAGGTCACAAAGAAAATGATCATTGGTGTATGTTATAAACCACCCCGTATAGATGAGGGGGATGAGGCCCAGCTATTGTTGCAAATGGAGGAGGCTTCAAAACTGGGTCAAGTTGTTGTTATGGGGGACTTTAATTATCCGGACATTGACTGGAGTAATGGGGTGGCTAAGTCAGAAAAAGCTAGTAGGTTTGTAAATATGCTAAATGACAACTTTTTATTTCAGGCAGTTCAAGAACCCACTAGGAATGACTCTATTTTGGACCTGGTGATTTCTAATAATAATGAACTTATCTCTAACATTTGTGTGGGTGAGCATTTGGGGAACAGTGATCACAACATGGTCTCCTTTGAGATAATGCTGCAGAGACAGCGCTATAAGGGAGTAACTAAAACACTCAATTTTAGACGTGCAGACTTTGCCAGTATAAGGGCATCTCTGCAATGTGTCAACTGGGAAAGGCTTTTCATGGGGTTAGACACAGAAGGAAAATGGAACATCTTTAAAACATTGCTTTGTAGGTATACGCAACAGTATATCCCCCTAGTAAGCAAGGAGAGGCATCGCAAAGCAAAACCTTTATGGCTGAATAAAAGTGTTATTGTCGAGGTTGGTAAGAAAAAACGTGCTTTTAGGGCATTCAAGTTAGCTGGGACAGCAGAAACTTTCATCAGGTACAAGGAAGCAAATAAAGCATGCAAAAAAGCTATCAGGCAAGCTAAAATAGAGATGGAAAGGGATATTGCTGCTAGGAGTAAAAAGAATCCAAAATTATTTTTTAATTATGTGAATAGTAAAAAAATGAAGCAAGAAGGGGTGGGAACTTTATTATCACGGGGGGGTACGTTGGTTGATGAAAACGGGGAAAAAGCTGAAATTTTGAACTCTTATTTTTCATCTGTCTATACATCTGAGGAGCCAGATAATGAAGGCTTCCCTTGTAATATGCCCAGTTCTAGTAATTTAGCTACTGACGCATGGGTCACTCGGGAGGAAATTCAAAAGAGACTTGAACATGTAAAGGTAAACAAAGGTCCAGGGCCGGATGGGATTCATCCCAGGGTATTAAATGAGCTGAGCGCTGTGATTGCCAAACCTCTTCACTTAATTTTTCAGGATTCATTGAGGTCTGGCATGGTGCCAAGAGACTGGCGGATTGCTAATGTGGTGCCGTTATTTAAAAAGGGATCCCGTTCTCAGCCTGAAAACTATAGGCCTGTTAGTCTGACATCAGTAGTAGGAAAACTTTTGGAAGGGGTAATAAGGGATAGGGTACTTGAATACATTGCAGTTCACAATACTATTAGTTTGTGCCAGCATGGTTTTATGCGTAACAGATCTTGCCAGACTAATTTAGTTGCCTTTTATGAGGAGGTGAGTAGGAACCTTGATGCTGGAATGGCAGTTGATGTCATCTACTTGGACTTTGCTAAAGCGTTTGATACAGTACCTCACAGAAGGTTAATGATCAAATTAAGGAATATTGGCCTAGAACATAATATTTGTAATTGGATAGAGAACTGGCTGAAGGATAGAGTACAAAGAGTGGTTGTAAATGGAACATTTTCTAATTGGACCAGTGTGGTTAGTGGAGTACCGCAGGGGTCAGTCCTTGGGCCTTTGCTGTTTAACTTGTTTATTAATGACCTGGAGGTGGGCATAGACAGTATTGTTTCTATTTTTGCTGATGACACTAAATTGTGCAAAACTATAAGTTCCATGCAGGATGCTGCCGCTTTGCAGAGCGATTTGACAAAATTAGATAACTGGGCAGCAAACTGGAAAATGAGGTTCAATGTTGATAAGTGCAAAGTTATGCACTTTGGTAGAAATAATATAAACGCAAACTATCTACTGAATGGTAGTGTGTTGGGGGTTTCCTTAATGGAGAAGGATCTAGGGGTTTTTGTTGATAACAAGTTGTCTAATTCCAG
This sequence comes from Xenopus tropicalis, assembly GCF_000004195.4. Taxonomy (NCBI): domain Eukaryota; kingdom Metazoa; phylum Chordata; class Amphibia; order Anura; family Pipidae; genus Xenopus; species Xenopus tropicalis. The sequence continues at coordinate 117,436,585 of NC_030678.2, read as the reverse complement.
GCAGTGTCATTCTGTGGCTACTAAAGCAAATAAAGTGCTGTCTTGTATAAAAAAGGGCATTGACTCAAGGGATGAGAACATAATTTTGCCCCTTTATAGGTCCCTGGTAAGGCCTCACCTTGAGTATGCAGTGCAGTTTTGGGCTCCAGTCCTTAAGAAGGATATTAATGAGCTGGAGAGAGTGCAGAGACGTGCAACTAAACTGGTTAAGGGGATGGAAGATTTAAACTATGAGGTTAGACTGTCGAGGTTGGGGTTGTTTTCTCTGGAAAAGAGGCGCTTGCGAGGGGACATGATTACTCTGTACAAGTACATTAGAGGGGATTATAGGCAGTTGGGGGATGTTCTTTTTTCCCATAAAAACAATCAACGCACCAGAGGTCACCCCTTTAGATTAGAGGAACGGAGCTTCCATTTGAAGCAGCGTAGGTGGTTTTTCACGGTGAGGGCAGTGAGGTTATGGAATGCCCTTCCTAGTGATGTGGTAATGGCAGATTCTGTTAATGCCTTTAAGAGGGGCCTGGATGAGTTCTTGATCAATCAGAATATCCAAGGCTATTGTGATACTAATATCTACAGTTAGTACTAGTGGTTGTATTTATAGTTTATGTATGTGAGTATAGATTGGTAGGTGTGGGTTAGGTGTGCTGGGTTTACTTGGATGGGTTGAACTTGATGGACACAGGTCTTTTTTCAACCCTATGTAACTATGTAACTATGTAACTATATACATACACTTACACACAGCCATACATACACTTATACACATCCGTACATACACTTACATACAGCCATACATACATTTACACACAGCCGTACATACACTTACATACAGCCATACATACACTTACACACAGCCATAAATACACTTACATACAGCCATAAATACACTTACATACAGCCATACATACACTTACACACAGCCATACATACACTTACACACATCCGTACATACACTTACATACAGCCATACATACACTTACACACAGCCATACATACACTTACATACAGCCATACATACACTTACACACAGCCGTACATACACTTACATACAGCCATACATACACTTACACACAGCCATACATACACTTACACACATCCGTACATACACTTACATACAGCCATACATACACTTACACACAGCCATACATACACTTACATACAGCCATACATACACTTACACACAGCCGTACATACACTTACACACAGCCATACATACACTTACACACAGCCATACATACACTTACACACAGCCATACATACACTTACATACAGCCATACATACACTTACATACAGCCATACATACACTTACACACAGCCATAAATACACTTACATACAGCCATACATACACTTACATACAGCCATACATACACTTACATACAGCCATACATACACTTACACACAGCCATAAATACACTTACATACAGCCATACATACACTTACATACAGCCATACATACACTTACACACATCCGTACATACACTTACATACAGCCGTACATACACTTACATATAGCCATACATACACTTACACACAGCCATACATACACTTACACACAGCCATACATACACTTACACACAGCCATACATACACTTACACACAGCCATACATACACTTACACACAGCCATACATACACTTACACACATCCATACATACACTTACATACAGCCATACATACACTTACATACAGCCATACATACACTTACACACAGCCATAAATACACTTACATACAGCCATACATACACTTACATACAGCCATACATACACTTACACACAGCCATAAATACACTTACATACAGCCATACATACACTTACACACATCCGTACATACACTTACATACAGCCATACATACACTTACATACAGCCATACATACACTTACACACAGCCATACATACACTTACACACATCCGTACATACACTTACATACAGCCATACATACACTTACACACAGCCATACATACACTTACATACAGCCATACATACACTTACACACAGCCATAAATACACTTACATACAGCCATACATACACTTACACACATCCGTACATACACTTACATACAGCCATACATACACTTACACACAGCCATACATACACTTACATACAGCCATAAATACACTTACATACAGCCATACATACACTTACACACAGCCATAAATACACTTACATACAGCCATACATACACTTACACACAGCCATACATACACTTACACACATCCGTACATACACTTACATACAGCCATACATACACTTACACACAGCCATAAATACACTTACATACAGCCATACATACACTTACACACAGCCATAAATACACTTACATACAGCCATACATACACTTACACACATCCGTACATACACTTACATACAGCCATACATACACTTACACACAGCCATACATACACTTACATACAGCCATACATACACTTACACACAGCCGTACATACACTTACATACAGCCATACATACACTTACACACAGCCATACATACACTTACATACAGCCATACATACACTTACACACAGCCGTACATACACTTACACACAGCCATACATACACTTACATACAGCCATACATACACTTACACACATCCGTACATACACTTACACACATCCGTACATACACTTACATACAGCCATACATACACTTACATACAGCCATACATACACTTACATACAGCCATACATACACTTACACACATCTGTACATACACTTACACACAGCCATACATACACTTACACACAGCCATACATACACTTACATACAGCCATACATACACTTACACACAGCCGTACATACAGTTACATACAGCCATACATACACTTACACACAGCCATACATACAGTTACATAAAGCCTTACATAACTTAGTAGATAATGAATTTACAACTCAATATATAAAAAAGTAAAATTAAATATGGAAGGATGTGTTACTGTATATATAAAAATGTATATAAAGAGCCTCATAAGTGGATTGAATATACACTTAGGTGGAAAGAGGGTGGGTTTAAATAGCCCTCCTAAAAATATATGAAATATACATTTCTGCCTTCTGTGAACCAAAGGCAAGTCAATATTTCCTTCCTTACACTTCCTTCCCTATTTTATCTCTATATCTACTTCTTCAATCCCGCCACTGTTAAATAATTCAATAATGTATCCTTTAAGCTTTTCTTACCCATCCCCTTATACAGTGTATCATCCAATTATGTTATATTATATTTGTTGCTTCTGATGAGAATACATTTGAATAGGGACTAACCTTCCTTCAAACCAATTTTATAATGTTTGTCTGATCTTATACACACAGATGATCTTATTTGATCTGGTATGACATAAGTCAATGGTTACTTACAGAGGGGGGCTGGAGACAGATGGTAATGCTAATTTATTCTGAGCGTTGAGACTAAGACATATGGAAATCATGTTTTGTTCACAATGTAAGAAAACAAAAGGAAATGCTATTTTTTTTCCAACTGACCACATGACCACTTTAAAGCACAAACAGCCTTAGACTGACCATCTGCATTCCAGGGCCCCTGGTTTATTTATATGCAGAGTATATTTATATCAGCCCTAGTTTATCTTTCTGCACTTTGCTAGGAGAACAACAACAAATTGCATTAACTTATATTTTTTAGGAAAAGACTAAAGATCAACAGGCCAACCACAGCTTTATATTTTTATTTTAATCACACAACAGCCTGCTGGGACCAAAATGGATGTAATCTCCTTATGTTTCTTCCAGGAATTTGTAATGAAAAGGTTCTGCATAGTTGTACAGTACTTTCTATCCCTAGAAATCCTTTCAACTTGATTTCAATGTAAACTGAATAGACAACTAGACGTGTTTGTATGGTAAGAAGCAAATATCCTCCCTAATGCTCCTTAGTAAGATGAGATCTAATTACATGGGAACTGCTTTGTCTTTTGATTCCGTGCAACCGACATTACCATCTTCATTTAAGTGAGATTTATATTTCCTCATCATTATGCTTAATTTGCACAAGTGGATATTTAATTCCTTTACCTACTGTGATCGTTTTTAGTTGATTGAGGCAATTTGCCTTTTATTTTGAGAGTGGAAGAGAATGGTCGCCATATATACACTAATCATATAACTAAGAAAAGTGTGACTATATTAATACTTCAAGGCAATACACTGGAGTATTGCTCAAATGAAATACTTTTTCAAATATTTGTGGAATCATTTTTCTCTCATTTCTTTCAATACAGAATGCTATATTTAGTTTTAATAAGCAAATGTATGTATTTTCATATTGATTATTTTGTTATCCATGTGTTACAGTCCTTAAAGTGTAAATTCACTTTAGATTTTAGAATTTGGTGGTGGGAAAGAATATAAAAAGGAATTTTGTGTGCTCTTGCATTTAGAAGGGTGGGGCATTTAGTAAATAAACAAAAACTCAGCCCAATGTATCCAGGCTGTCCCATGTAGTATCTTACATGTTGAATTTATCACATCATCTGCTATGTGCACTAAGTTAGTTGCTCAGTATCTGATTTGCATTCAGACACCCCCATTGTCTCTTGTGTTTGCTCTAATCACTACTTCCTGCCTTAATAAAGCTCTTTATTTTGCAAAGGATCAGTGTTGCCTAAGTTTTGTCCAAAGCCTGTGACCTTTGATTGGGTGCCCTTTGACTGATGGATTTGTCAGAATAAATAATCCTCATACCAAAGGAGCAGGTTTAATCAGAGCATCTGGCATAAGCACAAAGGAACACATATGAACATCATCCAAACCTAACCAAATTTGGGTGTCTCTTATAGTGTACAAAGGGAATTATGTCCAAGACATTTACAAGCTCAAGTCCAATGTGCAGGGCTGCATTTATCCCATAATTCTAGGGTAATTGAGCCATGAGGTAGAGATGTATCTGACGCAGGTGTGTCCAGTGCAAATCAAACACAACTGAGCTAAAATTTCATAAATTAAGATTACGTCATCTGCAGCTCTTTGCTGCTGTAGTTTTTACATCCATTTATGATATTTAGCACCCTTTTCCTCTGGGACTGGGTTACCACCCAGCCGTACTGGCCTAACCAGTAAATAGCAGTTAAGGCAGGGCCAGTTTTACGCATTTACCAGCAATGTATTTGCCAGTAAATTTGTAATAACCTTTTGTTCTGCCCCTGATTCACCTTTTTCCCACTCAGTCTTACCTTTTTCATCCTGATCCTGAAGAATTCAGCCTATAAGCCACCCTTAAGTGTCACTACGCCACCTGTCAACTTCATGGCTCTGTCCATTTATGTCATTGTCCTGTCCTTTACATTGTCATCAACATTCCCATCGATATCATTGATTCGCCCGTTAATGAGCAGGCCTGCATTTATTTTTACAAAAGGTAGTATTTGGACCATGCCCAAAACTCACAAGGGAAAGCACTATAAAGTATTTCTTCTAGAACATCTTTTTGTTAAACATACAAACATTCTCCTTGTTGTAGTCCACTATCTTTTTTCATTCCTGGTTTCCAAACATTATAAAGCAGCAAAGAGTTGCAGATGATGTAATCTTGTTTGGTCTTGGTACATGAGGATATGTGGGAGATATGATGATGAAATTTCATAAAAACCACTACATTTAGTAAAACTTTACAAACTTCACTCATTTTGGATTCAGGAAAATGTGCATTTCCCAAGGATGAGTTTTCTGAATACTCTTGGAGGCTCTTCTAAAACATGACAAAAAATACATGCACTTATATTGTAGTGTCACCCACTGTGACCTACAGCACTTATATTTGTCCATTTGTATCTGTTAGTTACCCCTCCCATATAGATTGTAAGCTCTACGGGGCAGGGACCTCCTTCATCTTGTGTTTCTGACTCTTATTGCAACTGTACCTTGTATTTATTTGTATTTATTGTTGTACTTTGTATTTATCCATTATCTTTAACCCCCTGTTTGTATTAATGAATTCTACTGTACAGCGCTGCGTACATAAGTAGCGCTTTATAAATAAAGATATACATACATACATACATACATACATGCAGTGTGCTTATTTTGCACCCACTAAAGTATTTAACTGTGTTTAAAAGTGTTAACCATAAAAATGTGTATTTTATTTTAAATGTGGGCCTCTACATGCCATATAGATGAATGAAGATGTCTTTACCCATTTTGGATTAGGAAGAATGTGTTCAAAACTATTCAGTGGACCCCTGGTATTGAGATGGTTTATTTTGGTATCTAATGATATGTGGGAGATAAAATGCAAAGTGGAAGTCTAGAAGTGGTGTTCAGAAATTGTATTAAAACTTCTAACTTTTTGCAGTTTGGTAGTTTGGAGTAGAAAGACATTTTGGATTCAGGAAAATGTATACTTAAAATATATATTCTGGGGTGAGATTATTATTTTTATGGCTTTATTTTACATATAATACAGTCATTGTACTGATTTTGCAGCCAAGAAATGACATATGCACTTTCATTCTGGGGTATCTACATGCCATTTACATTACTAGACCTATGCACATTGGGCATTAAACTGTTTGGCAGACCCCAGGCAACATTTTTTTTATGTTGGTATCTAATGACAAGTGGGCAGTTAGTATCCTGTAAATTACAAGCTTTGATGTAACTTTGCAAAATATTTTGTAGTTTTGTAAAAACCACTAACTTTAGGAAAGCATTGCAGTTTGGTAGTGTGGAGTAGAACTACCAGTTGTGTAAACTAAAAAAAAAAATCTCTGGGTTTTCCCTGCTCTCATCAACCAATTGACCTCACATTGAATTGAATGCACATATTTTCTTACCAACCTCAGCACTAACCTTTCTATAAAACCATGAGGGTTTTGCTTGGCAAAGTTTTTTCTTGCTTACAAGTTGATCATACTGACAATTATATTTGCTAAAGAGCATTTTAAAGGTATTCCACTTTTCATTTGTGTTTAATTCTGTAAAAAATCAGCTGGTATGTTGCAGAGATACCCTTATATTTTTCTTAAAATGTTTATATTAGTTTAGGCACAGAAATATGTCCGTTTTATCAGCTGGTAGGGAGAGCTAAAAAAATGTTTTGCTGCATTTGGATTATTTTTCTTTTGTTTGTTAGCTTTTTTTTGGTACATGCTGTTGTTGAAACTAGCTTCCAGATAATGTAACATTCTAGATTCTATTTCTTTCTCTCTTTTTTTAAATTAGTTTTTATTTATGCAAGCATAAATAAAGTACCCGTTTTTTTTTTCAGAAAACCTTTGAGCACCATGTTTTGCATGTCCCTTCTTCCTTGACTAGAGAACAAAAATTAACTGACATGATCAAATCTAACATCGTGTAATGATTTTTGACTTATTAAATAACAGGGCATCTTTACCTATATCCTCACATGGCCCTTTAAAATCAGCTTATGTGTATTCTGTTACCATTAACTGATTCCAGGAGGGCCGACTGGATCTGACATAGAGCTAAGTAAACATATTTAGAGAATTTGTGAAAATATAGCAGTGTTTCAGTTACACAGTGGGACTTTAATGACCCACATGCAAGCAAAACAATGATGGAACTATGTGCCTCATGAAAGGATCAAAACATATTTTGCACTTTTATACATGTGAAAAAGAGTTACCATAAACCTTCTATGTTATTTAGCTTTTTCCATGTCAGGGCTTAGTTATCAGTTATAACCCATATTTACATTTTGAATAGTATTAAAATATAAAAAGTCCTGGTAGAATAATGTGTGTGCTACAGTGTCACCCTTTTAAACAGTATGTGACAATAATTCTCAATTACAAACTCATTGAAAGACATGCTAAAATGGATGTAAATATCACACAAATATTTTTATGCAACAGATGCAATTGTGGTTGGCACATTTCGGTTAGAATTGTGGGAGGGGCATCCTGCATTGTGGGTAGAAAACATGTGATATGTCTTTGAAGATTGCTTTTTGATAAGTCAACTGCATTTGTAAAGGACATTTAATGTGAATTGGGAGACATTAAGATTTTCAAAACATCTCTAGCTGCCTGGGAATCTTTAGAAGATTTATAAATGTAGGTTATAAATGTTGTGGTTAATTGCCTCTGATTTTTACAGAACCCAGAACTTAAAAATGTCTGATATCCTGTAAAGCAGGGGTAGGGAACCTATGGCTCGGGAGCCAGATGTGGCTCTTTTGATGGCTGCATCTGGCTCACTGCCAAATCTTTAATAAAAAGAAATAATGGGGGTGTGGCCTGTGCTCGGTGGATAGAAGACGTGTTTTAAGCCCTAGAACACATCTTCTATCTGCCAAGCGCAGGCCACGCCCTCCTCCGCATCGCCTCCACATCCGGCGTCCTTGGGACCCACCCTACCTTGCCCCTCAGCATCAACGGGCGAACGAGCCTGAAGCCACATCTTCCTCCATAGGCAGCCGCAAATCGAGGCCCCGGCTTTGGCCTAGCTCCCGTCGGCGGCCCACGCGAATGCGATCCGGGCGCGCCGCTTTGCATCCTGCTTCTGTTGCCCCTGCTCTGCTGGCTCTCATGGAATTACATTTTAAAATATGTGGTGTTTATGGCTCTCTCAGACAAAAAGGTTCCTGACCCCTGCTGTAAAGGGATAACAATTGAAAATACAAATGAACAATTTATATTTATGAATATTACAAAATACCCCTTTACCTAGAATCAACATACATGTATTTTCATCACCAATAGATATTTTCTGATTGACTGGGTAAAAGGTTGAATAACTTTGCATCATATACCATACATACAATCAAATCTCACCCCTGATCGGCAAATATTCTAACTTAAATAACAAATTACCCTAACATGATTCTCATGATTATGTAACAGTGCCCCTGTTTTGTTTATCTCTTAGTTTAAAATGCCAGAAAAGAGGATACAATTCTAAATTGGTTAAACAAAACTGCAGAAATATAACCTTCTGTGAAATCCTTAGCATTGCTAATGTGTCATGCACCCAGCGGTTGTAGTCTTTGGCTTCACTGGAAATCTTTCTTCAATATAAGTTATGCAGAAAATGAAATTTACAGTCTTGTCTGGTCATTTCATGACTGATTATTCAGGTTCTCAAAAAAAGTCTTTATTTTATTAAGATATTCCCAAAAATATGCATATTTAGCAACCGTTGTGAAGTAAATATATTTCTCAGTAACTGACCCGCTGATGTAGAAAAGGGCAACATGTCTTCTGTTCCAGTGGAAATGGAAGATGCTTAAAGAATATTTATTAAAACACTAATAGAGTAAAAATTCTCTTGAAAGTAACCAGAACATTACACACTAAAGAAAACAATGACAATCATATATTTTTGGTGTTATCATTTAGAGAAATCTTATTATAAAATGTCTTTTGCCACTGAAGGAATCAACAGGATCCCCAGAAGCAATCATTAAAGGAATACTGTCATGGGAAACATGTTTTTTTCTAAAAGCATCAGTTAACAGAGCTTCATATGGCTGGCAATAATCCTCATTTCCCAGGGTGCAACAGCCCTGTGCTCTAATAAACTTCAGTCACACTTTACTGCTGAGTTGCAAGTTGGAGTGATATCATCCCCTTCCCAGCAGCCGATCAGCAGAACAATGGGAAGGGAGCAAGATAGCAGCTCCCAGTAGATATCAGAATAGCACTCAATAGTAAGAAATCCAAGTCTGGCTTGGGACTCCTCCAGTTACATGGGAGTAGGAGAAACAATAGGTTACCTGTAAGTAGTTCTAATGTGTAGCGCTGGCTCTATCTGAAAGCTCAGACTCAGGCACAATGCACTGAGATGGCTGCCTACACACCAATATTACAGCTAAAAAATACATTTGTTGCACAAGAAAATAGGGATCATTTAACAATATTATAGGACTTCCCAGCTCATTGCATCCTCTGTTACTACCTATATTGCATCTTCTGATCTGCATACAGGCTAGGAACAGTACCGAGGATGCCCATATGCCACCAATCTCCCACCTCTTCTGTATGCAGTGCTCCCAAAAAGAAACAGAGCTGCATATACAGTGAGGCTGAACATTGCGAATATCAGTGGAGCCAGGGGCAAATATTGGTGGTGTTAAATCCTGTTAGAGTTGTGTATTTTTTTTATTCAATATTTGGTTAGAGCCACCTCAGACACTGACAGACAGTGGTGTATTATTAACCTGATAAGGACCCTGCACCCATGCTTCTGCCTGTGCCTGGCCAGCTGGCATCTTCCCTCCAGCCTGTACCATTTTAATTTGCCACATTTGAACAAGCACAGAAAAACCCCAGATTTCATAGACAGATGGTTACCTAACCTGAACTTGAAGCACTTATCTACAATAGAATTAATGGTGCTGATTACTAAACACTGAAAATCACTCCCCCTTTAATTCAAATGCATTTTCCTGGAACTGCAAGTACACTCGCCAGTCTAGGCAATGGTGGCTTAGAGTAATGGGGCGCAATACGCCACCCAATAAGCCGAAAATCACTTCATTAAGTTGAACGACTCCATTTCAGTATATTTAGAGCTTACTGGACCCTGGGAGATAACTTATATGTTAACTTATATGTCTTTGTAGAAATGTAATCAAATTATTGTTACTTTACATTTTCTGTTGTGATGTTATTGCAAGTGCTGAAGATGAATACAAGGGTGCCATGATACAATATTTGCTTTGTGACAGCAGACCCCTCTCTCCAAAACAAAAAAAACGTGCCTAGCAAAAGGTCAGATGAGGCCGTCCTTGCTGCCATATATTCTAAGCATTTGGAAGAAATAGTGCCTCAGTTCCAGCTGTATATCAGCCTTTCATAAAGTGAACTGAAAGGTAAAACATGAGCACTGTGTTTGCAAGATGCAGCTCTTTCACTGATGCAGTATGTGTCACCAAGCTGGATTTTCTCTGTCTCCAGGCAAATGTGTTGTAATTGAATTTATTCAGCAAATTAAACTTGTTATTCACTTTACACTCCCCCTCTTCCCTAACCACTTTCCATATGAACACAAACACACACATTACTGTCATGTTCTCTTCAGTGTTTTTATGTCATTGGCTTTCTTCTGTAGTTCTGGAGTCAAGCTGTCTATGGATTATATATTAAAGCAAACTTTATATCCATGTAGCCAAATGAGCCAGACTGGCACCAGGATGATATTAACAACCAAACAATTCAGAACAGGGTAGCATGAATGATGTATTTTCACCAGTCTGCCACAGACAAAACGCTAATTGTTTAAATGTTGCTTTTGGGAATATCATTTGCTGTGATTGGCTCGTGTAACTCATTTAGAAAATTCTGCTGCTTGTGCTGCCACCATGGGGTGACTTAGATGTTTTTTTTTCCTTGTCCGATTGTTAGAACCAATAAAAATCCTTAAAAAAGAGATAAACGCTGATTTGTCATTTTTAGATTATATTTTTACAGCTATTATTGTTTTAGTCAGAAGCATATGTTGATATTTAATAACATTTGTTACTGGTTACTATAGGGCACATGAATCTTGAATTTTAACAAACAGAGTGTCAAAGCTTTTTGCCCCATACATTGCTATGTGGCATACAAGCTCCAGCCCTACTCTAGATATGCTATGAAGTGACGCCTTAAGTGGGAGTGATCTCTGCAGGCACAACTGCACTGTATATTCCTGTCTAGTGGGCAAAGCAGCTACAGGGGCTGTACATCAATCCTATGTATGATCCTTATAAAAACAGTCATTGCCTGTTTCCTCCACCTGTGGATAAACACTGCCTTCCAGTATCCCTAGCAAGCTGTACCCTAAAGCATAACTACAGGTATCCATAATCTAAAAAGCTCCAAAATAAAGGAAGGCCACCTCCCATAAAGGCCATTCCAAGTAAATAATTCTAATTTTTAAAAAATGATTTCCTTTTCTCTGTAATAATTATACAGTACAGGTATGGGATCCCTTATCCAGAAACTCATTATCCAGAAGGTTCCAAATGATGGGCACTTCATCTCCCAAAGACTCCATTATAAGCAAATTATTCTATTTTTAATCATCATTTACTTTTTCTCTATCATAATAAAACAGTACCATGTGCTTGATCCTAACTAAGCTACAGTTAATCCTTTGCCTGTACTCAAATAACAAGATAAACATGTAAACTATCCATTATGCATTAATGTCACATTTTACATAGGTTTTATAGTTGTTATAACACTAAGTTTTATCAGTTTTTTGCAATGAGGGCTAACCCATCAACTTTATTGGGAGTGTCGTTTGCTACTGCTCCTGGTTTCTCCAGCAAGTTGTGTTTAAAAGAGTGCTTTGGAACCTGCGGGGATACAACTGCCTATGACTAAGTACCGGAAGGGTATAAAATGTGTAAGACGGCATTTTGTGGGGTCTGTATGTTTTTAACATGGATGTTTAAATATGACTTTTAAGCTACATTTTTGTGTCAAGTTTGGAATACTTTTCAATATGGAGGTTTGATTTGCCCCTTAATCTGGGGGCTATAACCCATGAACTTTGGCCCTTTTTGACTGTCCATTTTGCATCCGTATTAATTATATAATGTGAATCGCAATACTTTTCTGCCTTGCAGGATTGTCACAAGTCAGGTTATGGAGTGGCAAAAGACAAGTGCTGCAGCATAACCCTATACTTGCCACTTGTCCTATGACAGACTAGCCTGTACCCTTTGACAACGTGAACTGCACAGTGCAGTCATTGCCCTAGGCATTAGTGCTGCCTGAATAAGCACTAAGGGGTACACTCTTGCACCTCTACCCTGGGGGAATTGTAGATGATATTCTATTGTTTATTTTTCTGCAGAATAAAAGATGCCCTATTCTGTGCCATAATTTCTCCACCAACCTGTCTTACCAAGGTGCCCTCTTTTCTGGAAATAATAACTTTTCCATCTCTTATTAGACAAGGCAGACCAAAAGTCTTTTAATAAATCAGACAAATATCAGACTGCCCAACTCAAAATTCAGAACAATCTGCTTTGTTCTTCATTTTCATGTGGAGCTCGTATGGTCAACTCCATTTTTAGATGTTTAGAAACCCAACAATGACACATTTTCATTCTTTTTCAAAAGTCTTTATTGTTTCGAACCTTTATACAGTTTACATCTAGTCACTACTTTTTTAATGCTTGTTGGGATGGATTCACAGTGCAATTTTATTAAAGCGGTGTTAAGTATTTATGTTATGTCTTTATGAAGTCTTATTAGCATCTCGGTTTATTGGTATCTTGGTATTCTTCAATGCCCGTTATGACTTAACAACTGTATCAGTGTGCTATGGTATTATCCCTGCCTTCATGTGTAACTAAAAAGGTAGTGATGTTTCTCTAGTTTATGTGATGCTATTTAGTCTGAGCAACACTGCTAGTCTGCCAGTCATGTGGAAATCCTTGCATTCTACTCCCCTATCCATCAAATATTCAGAAAACAAAGCCTCTATTGCATCCAAAAGCCTGTATTTACATTCATGGTGGCTCTATGAACTAAAACACTGAATTAAAGGAAAACTATACCCCCAGAATGAATACTTAACCAACAGATAGTTTATATTATGTTAAGTGACCTATTAAAGAATCTTGGCAAACTGGAATATATATATCAGTAAATATTTACATCCTTTGATCCACCATTTAGTGACAGGCTGTGTGCTCCCTCAGAGATCACATGACCGGAAATAATCTGGAAATAACAGGAAGTAGTGTGGAAGCAAAAGGCAGGACTCTGTACATTCATTGGCTGATGGGGCCTAGCATGTATGTGCCTTGGCTTTTTTGTGTGCACTGTGAATCCTATGATCCCAGGAGGCGGCCCTTAAATTCTTAAAATGGCAATTTCCTATTTAGGAGTACCCAATAGCACATGTTACTAAACTAGTATATTTTTATGGAAATGGTTTATTTGGATGAAGCAGAGTTTACATATGAACTTGTTTATGCAATATAGTTTTATAGAGACCTACATTGTTTGGAGGTATAGTTTTCCTTTAAGATATTAGTGTAGAACAGACGGCTTCCAAACTGTGGTGGTATAGGGGTGTTTGTTTAGGATAACATGTTTTAAATATTTAATATATATGTTTTTAGCTCAAATAAATGGTACCGTATTATGTTCTACCTGAAGTGTTTTATTCTGTGCATGTATTAAATCACTATAACGTGAGGTAACCATTCTTCAAGTCCAAGTGTTACATTTATTTGATTTCTTTCTTTTGTATGATAATTCCTATATTCTTAACATACATTTTAAGACTGTAAAAATTGTGGTAGGGAGTAGTCTTCCTGCTATTGTATTTCATAAATTGCCCATGTTCTTCTTTCCATGTTAAACTACTGTATAGCAAAAAAGGGAAAGTTGTGCTCAACCACCAAATTTTAAACCATTAATCGGGGGTGCAATGAGGTTGTGACCACAAAATACATATAGACAACAACAAGAGATCCTCTGCACTCACCCACTATCAATATATATAGGACATTAAGACATTCTGTACATTAAGCTACCAAGGACTACCCTTCCCTTTAAGCAAAACAGGGATTGTTTGTCCATATATTGCAATATACTTCAAGCTGGCCAACTTCGTCAAAGTCATCCCTTCTGGCCAGTCCTACACTGACTTATGTGAAAGCTCCCTTTTTTGCTATAGTTTATACAGGAGCAGTGGCCAGCTCCATATTGTAGCTCCCACCCTTCCCAACTACAATCAGATGATCCCAGTGGAGCCAATAAAAGGGCAGCCATTTGGATTAAGATTTAACCTTGAAAGCAAGTAAGTTGCAGGAAAAATCTAGTCCCTTTGTAAAATGTATGTTGAAGCAGTAGAATTCTTAATGAATCACATAAGTAAAAGATCTCTTTACAACAGACGCTTGCGATGATATTGAGGGAAAAAATGAAAAGCATCCTGTTAGAGTTGCCATATTGCAGGAATTGTTATAGCAGAAGCAGCAGGATTAAATATTAAATCTATATCTCTGGGCTATGTTTATTGTGCCATAAACCCATCTGTTTATGGATCAGTGAATATACTGTATAATGAAATATATTTTTATTTCCACAACTTTAAATACCTTGGCCACATTTCTTCTTATTCATTACATAGCAACCTGCTGTTAAATCAGCACCAGATGTCTGTAATTTATCCACAAAACACTATCATGTTATGTGATTTATCTTCCATTTTTTTCCCCTGAAATTGTGATTCAGTGTGTGCGTCCATTGTTAGTGGCATGTGCAATGAATGTGATGGAAATTACACTATTACATGCAAAGCAGGAAATGGAGCTGACAAAAGAGAAGTCAAGGTATTCCCATTTCAATTATGTGAAAGATGCTGAACTGTCAAAAAAGAGGGCCAGAAAAAGGGAGAATTATTATAATAGTTCATAGTGTCAGTATTCTACTCAGTCATTTACAAATAATGTTGAATTATATATATATCTCTTTTCTGTCCCTTTGTGATTTACACTCTAATTTCCCTACCACTCAAACAGATATGTTGTCTTATACTGACTGAATGAGTGTGTATTTAAGGGAATCATTTATATCACTGTTTCTCATTGTATTTAGTGACATTCATTTAAAGTAATTCTATGTGGCCACATCTGCTTTATGATGATGCTTTCTCTAGTGTCATGTAGCACTTTCAATCATGTGATGTGGCCATGAATCAAACACTTCTATTGTTCCCTCCTTTCACACTATACAGTAGCTTCCACATGAGTACTCTAATGGAGAATTTCAAGTAGGGACCTGCTACTACTGCACTTTCTCCCAACATGCTCAAAAAATTAATCCGACAGATTGATTTTTAAGGGAATAACTATTTGTCTACTGAAATTGTATATAATATGCATTAGTGCACATTCCTAACCCCATGTTTATCTAAGGGGCTCCTGAGAGCCACACTCCCCTTCCAGTTCCCACTTCACTAGAAGATTGGTTCAGAGTGTGGGTGCTTTGCAGCATGTGGATGGTATTGTCAACTACAGAATATGATACTAAATGAATAAATGATACAGCCGTATACAACAATTTTTTCATTGTTTGCATGTTATATAAATATGCCTTCTCCTCTCTATTTAGAGGTAACCTGTTTCTATGCCCATAGACAGTGGAAAATAAGTCTGTTTACTGGCTTGAACCTTGAACTTTTTGTCTGTTTTCTTCACCCTAGCATAAGAAGATTTGCTTTGCCACAAAACCTGGGGCTAAACAAGATATTATCTCTCTTTGTCTAGAGGATTCTGTTAAGGTTTGAGTTTAGCTTTACTTGACATCTGCCACACAGAATCAGTGCATTCAATCACAAATACCAGAGTGAACACAAAAGAATGTAGAGTCTGGCTCTTTGCGTGTGGTGCCTGCAAGGGGTTATAGTATAATACAGTACTGATTATTACATGTGTAAAGTAATTGTACATACAGTATATGCATGTGTATTGTAACAACCATTCATCTAAAGAATTATCATCTTTCCTTTTATTTCAATCAAATCCGATATTACAACATGTCTGCTACCACTTATATTCACACAACATCCTTCCATTATACTGTACTTGTACTTATATAATGCTTATGTGTAATAAATTGATATGGATAAAAAAAAAAGAACTTTTTATAAAGAAACTTAACTCCAGTTATTACGGCTTGTATCCTTTTTATAAAAAAATTGAATCCATATCATTGTGAACATCATGCAGGGGGCATACGCCCACCTCCTCAGTTCAGTTTCATGGGAGCAAAGCCCAAATGAACTCTGGTACTGCTGGCACACAGCACGCTGCAGTGGATTACTTTACATTGTTCAGCACCTTGTCATTCCTGAAATACTGTGATATGTAAGTACTGTAATAGCTTTTTATTACAGTTGCAGTGTGTATAGTCAGATAAACTTTTTATTTCCTGTTAGATGCTTATTTTAAAGGGATATGGACTGAAGATGGGAAAATAAATCATATTTTAAAACGCTTGTAAAAATATTGAAGATTTGAAAATGTTACATTTTTCAAGATTTTATCGAAAATTTGAGATTGCAAAAACATTATAATATGAAAGTGTTCAGTGACTCATACAAGTGACTTATATCAGTAACACACTGATAAGGATTTAATGACATTTCCTATTCCAATACTGAATAGGCAGATGTCAGATTAGACAGGTAACAGGAGACCAAATGCCATATTCAGCTTGTACCATCTGTTTAACAGCTCTGGTAAGTTGTCAGTATGCCAGGGTCTCCAGCCAGCAACCAGTGCTTCAGATTTCTTATCAGGAAAATGCAGGCCTAGTATGACTGCCTCCTAAAGAAAATGATTCTATGTGGCCAATCCCCAGTCTCTGTAAGGAAGGAAACCAGTAAAGACAATATTGTATCTTCAGTGATAAAACAAATATATGTATTAGCTTCTGTTTTTCTTATCTTGGGGGTTTGTAAATAAAAATGAATTTGCAATGCTTAATAAAATAAAGGTCCCTGCCTACATATTTCTGCAGGTTAGGGCTTGGAAAAATTAGACAAGTACCCCAGGCAACCCATCCTTAACTATGTGCCATTCTGCCCCCTCTCATGCACAAGTACGTGCACGTGCACACTGTCAGGTGGGAGCTGGGGGGCCCGAAGATTGCAGAGAATCACTGCTACCATTGGAGATCCTCCAGGGCCTGAATGAGGGGGGTGCCAAGCTCCTCCCCCACCATTGCACCCTAGGCCTACCCCTAGTTTCAGCACTGTTTCAGGTATGATTTGCTATTCTTAATGCTCCTAAAGCCCATCATAATGTAACTGTTGTTGAGGTACTGGAATGAGTGCTTGTGAACTATTAGCGAGTGGCTGTTACAGCAATGTTTTTATACATCTGCATCCTTGTTGAGGATAAGAGAGGCCCTGACAAAATGATGGACCTCAAAGTGGGTCCAGCAAATATAGCATTAAAGAGGAGGTTCACCTTCAGGTTAACTTTTAGTGTGAAGAAAGACCTATCCTTAGCAACTTTTCATTTGGTCTTCATGTTTTATTTTGTATAGTTTTTTTTAATTATTTGACTTTCAAATGGGAGTCACTGACCCTGGAAGCCAAAAAACGATTGCTCTGCGAGGCTATAATTTTTATTGTTATTGTTCCTTTTTTATTACACATCTTTCTATTTAGGCCCTCCTCTTTTCATATTCCTGTCTTTCTGTCAAATCTCTGACTGATTGCTAGGTTAAATTGGACCCTAGCAACCAGATAGCTGCTGAAATTCCAAACTGGAGAGCTGCTGAACAAATTAAAAATAATAAAAAAAACCACAAATAATAAAACACTAAGACCAATTTCAAATTGTATCCAAATAGCATTCTATACATCATACTAAAAGCTATTGTAAAGGTGAACAACCCCTTATAAGCATATTCTAGCTCATGCAGGTTGCTTATATTTGTATCTATGTATATTGTATTTATTATTATGTTATGGCATTTAAATATGTAGACTAGCCAGGGTTTTTGTAGATAACAAGTTGTCTAATTCCAGACAGTGTCATTCTGTGGCTACTAAAGCAAATAAAGTGCTGTCTTGTATAAAAAAGGGCATTGACTCAAGGGATGAAAACATAATTTTGCCCCTTTATAGGTCCCTGGTAAGGCCTCACCTTGAGTATGCAGTGCAGTTTTGGGCTCCAGTCCTTAAGAAGGATATTAATGAGCTGGAGAGAGTGCAGAGACGTGCAGAAGAAAAAGGAAGGAGGAAGCGCTTCCTACAGGTACCTTGGGCTGGTGCTTTTTTCTCCTAACAGGGGCACCAGCCCAGGGTACAAGGTAAGCGATCTAAGTCACTTGGGGGTGCCTAACATTTTGGCACCCCCAAGTGACTTAGCCTTTCCTTCCCCTTTAATGTTAAAATTATTTTTTAGTAGACTTAAGGTATATCCAAATTATAGAAAGATCCCTTATCTGGAAAACCCCAGGTCCAGAGTCTTCTGGATAACATGTCCCATACCTGTAATATTATTCTAAAGGCTGCTAACAGTTAGATACAATATGAGCAGTTAGTAAGACCTGCCTTTTAATCAGAGAAGTAGCAAATAGTGCGCACTGTAATCATTGCATGTGCAGCATCAGTAAACACAGAGTAGTGTAAAACTATGAATGAAAGCAACAATTACACACATACAATATGTAACTGGCTTCTAAGAAAAGACTGTAATCATAGTAGGCTGTCAGACCGCTTCTTTGGGGATGCTATATTTAATTAAAGTTCTAAGAACAGAAATAGAAACGAGGACCTTTGTTCTTAAGGACACAAGCAAGAACCAGTGGTTAAGCTGTATAAAACAAATCTTTTATCTGCAGTATATAATTAGCAAAACAGTGTTAGCATTTCCTAAATCTAAATATAGCATGTAATTACTCTATCATTTGTAAATCGCACAATCATTTTTAGAAAGTTCATTATGATTTCTAAAATGATTATTTGATTTTAAAAGGCTTATAGTTTTATGTACCCAGGGCTTTTTTGGGGGGCAGGCAGTGAGTGTATTGTGTAAGGCTGAACTGGTGGGGACTTTACTTATGCAACATGAAAGATGGATGAACACAGTAGATTTGACAGCAAACAGATTAGGAAAAACAGGATTTCTGCTTCAATGAAAACAGTCATACTGTGTCTCCCAACTCCTCATCCTGTGTCTACTGCTTCTCCTTTTACATTTTAGTGAGCAAGGTCCACCTACTACAGGTATGGAATCTGTTGTCTGGGAACCATTTATACAGAAATCTCTGAATTAAAGGAGAAGGAAAGGCTAAGTCACTTGGGGGTGCCAAAATGTTAGGCACCCCCAAGTGACTTACATGACCTACCGTGTACCCCGGGCTGGTGCCCCCGTTAGGAGAAAACAGCACCAGCCCGGGGCACCTGTAGACACCGCTTCCTCCTTCCTTTGCGCGCTGCTGCCGAAATCCGTGGGCCGGCGCATGCGCAGTAGAGTGAAAAGCCGACTTTAATGTTTAAGTTCGGCTTTTCACTCTACTGCGCATGCGCGCGCAAGCGAGGAGGAAGCAGGTAGCGCCGGCAGCTGCCCCGGGCTGGTGCTGTTCTCTCCGTACGGGGGCACCAGCCCGGGGTACAAGGTAGGCGTTCTAAGTCACTTGGGGGTGCCTAACATTTTGGCACCCCCAAGTGACTTAGCCTTTCCTTCTCCTTTAAGGCACAAATCTAGCATCAAGCATACTTGGTTAGGACAGAGCGTTATTCTGCTTCTGAGGGTGTTATCTTGTTGCCTCTGTGGTAGGTATACATGTGAGCAGTGAAGTGACATCTTATGATACCATTGTTTCTTCTGCCTCTAGTTTAACTCAATGAATCTTGGTGAGAAACGTTTTCACATTCTGAATGTGATGCACTGTTTTGCCTACCAATAGGGCTAAGATGTTATCCAGGTATTTTGCAATGCTGCAAGTCAGTGAATTGATGCTGCTGACAATAGGCTTGAGTGGGGCTCCTTCCTTATGATACACAGTAGTGAAACGTCTTGAATGATTATTCAGCAAACCAGTTGCTGTAGATTTACTTATACTAGATATACCATGACCTGGATGAATGAAAACCTTCATAGTCAGAATTCCTAACTGTAGCATAAGAATGTGTCAAATGTTTTCTTGGCCTGCAATAATAGCTGATGGTGTAGCAGCACCACCTACTGTATAGTTATAGTTAGCGCAGTCATGTACAACAAATAGGAGGCTATTTACACTAAAATTGTTTATCATTAATTTACATTACAGATGCCAATATGTCAGGTCTTCGTGAACTTTTTTTTAAATAAAAGAAAATAGTTGTTTAGATTCATGTATCATTTATTATAGATCCTACTGGGGAATCCAGTTTAATCTGTTTTATGATTTATGATGGAGAAAAAGCAAAGGATAGGAAAAGGATATCATATTTAAAAAAAATAAATTACAGATATGGGATTCGTTACCTGGAAATCCGTTATCCAGAAAGTTCCAAATTACAGAAAGGCCATCTCCCATAGACTCCATTATAAGCAAATAATTCACATTTTTAAAACTGATTTCCTTTTCCTTTCTAATAATAAAACAGTACCTTGTATTTGATCCCAACTAAGATATAATTAATCCTTACTGGAGGCAAAACAATCCTCTTGGGTTTAATTAATGTTGAAATTATTTTTAGTAGACCTTTAGTAGAATATGGACATCTAAATTTTATGTGGAAAATGCCAGGTCCCAACCATTCTGGTTAACAGGCCCCATTCTTATATTTGATTAAAGGAGAATGAACCGTTAATAATGAATCCCTCCTATTCTGAAAGTGTCTTATATTAGCACTCATGGGCAGAGTTATTCCAGTGTCCCTGATGTCCTGTAGTAAAAAATGTGCCCTCATCAGAAACCAAGTTAAGAAGTTGAGTGACGCTTATCACATTTAGTGATAAGCGTTTTTTTTGCCAGGCATGGATTCGCAGCAAATTTCTGCATTTCACCATTGGCAAATTGTTTTGCAAAACTTCCATGAAAATTTGCAGCGGAAAAATTTGTTGCGCACATATGTTATTTTTGTCTTGCGGCAAAAAAGGGCGCAGGTTGCGTCAAACTGGGCACTGTCGCATTAATAAAGGGCACGGTTGCGTCAAAAAAGGGCACGGTCGAATCAAATTGGGCGCGGCAGCGTCAAAAAAAGCAGGGGCAACAAAAAAAATCTTTTGCCGATTCTCGAATTTCCTTGTCGTTTCGTGAATTTTATGGCGAAGCAAAATGGGACATGCTTGAAATCTGAAGCGCTGTTCTTCAAAATGACGCTCACCTGGAATCAGGGGAAGGGAATTTTTGTGCATTTGTATTAGAGATTAATGAGTACAACACTGATGAGAAGCAACACTGGGTTTAGCAAGATGGCGGCGGCATTTTCACAGACTGCCTGGGAGTTTGGGACATAGCTGACAAAACTAGTAGGTGAGCTGAAAACCTAGCAATCAAACACTACTGCACTATTTAAGAGGAAAGTGGTTAAGAGTTGGCTTTCGTTCTTTGATGGCCTTCCGGTAATTTGGAGCTTTCTAGATAACGGGTTACCAGTCAACAGATCACATACCTGTTCTAAAATATAAATCTTTTAATATTTATGGAAATACTTGTAGCCTGAAATGTTAAATGGGAGTAATAGCTAGAATATAACCGGTTTCATCAATGTTTTTTCCACATAAATACAATTTCATTTATTCACTTCTGTAGAGAGCAAGGTCTGTCCAGTAATCATTCCAATCTATCCATTAATCATCATAGCAATCTTCTCAAAGTAGAACGTTATGTATTGATGCATGATAAGCACTGCTGGTTCCTACATATCTTAGCAATTTCGAAATATGGATGGTTCACAGTCATTAGAAATAAGCAGAATTATTGCATTTGCTTGAAACTTTGTAAACACATTTGTTTAAATAGTTGTTTTTAAAAATAAAAGATAATCTAACATAAGATAAATGTTTTTATTGCACAGCTTAATGTTTATGTTTTCTAAAAACTGCATGAAAACCTGAAAATTCTTGAACCCTGGAACTGCATATTGAGTCAAGTTAGAAACACGTTAACGGAGCCTACATTCTGTTATAATGAATCTATCTGCACAGACATTTTGAATCAGTTCTTATTTAATTCTTATATATATATATAAAAACAGACATTTTTGGTTTAAAATCTCAAGTAAAGTAGTGCATTGTTTGATTAGTAAATTATTGTACAAAATAAAATACAATATATAAAAGTCAGTTTTATATAGATCTCCACATTTACACTTGCATCATAAAGATATTCAGATTTCCACTTTGGAACTCATTTTTGCTTTGTGTGCATAAGTATTGGTTTAGAGGGCCCACAATTAGGACTGGCATATAATTATTGTACTTAAAAATTCTTTTGGCTTCAGTTTTGCTGTTGGCATTGAGGAATGGACAATATTGGAGAATTCCAACCCACCTGGATCAGAAAGGTCTGATGTCTAAGCTTCTTGCTCCAAAAAGGTTTTTAATGCTAAAAAAACACTATTTAATAATTTCATTCCATTATAAAAATATTTTTTGGGCTAGATTTGCTAAAGATACCGGCATCTGCAATGTTGATATATTTATAGCAGCAGGAGAAAGAATTGACAGTATAATTGTATATCTGGGCTAAATGAGCATAATGTTTAAAGCAAAGTTGTGTTTGCGGCACAGTAATACTGAGGGTAAGTGTGACTCTAATCATACAGAGCTCAAAATGTGTCTTAAACTTTAATCTTTCCTTTTGGGTTATGAAAAAAGCCCATGTGCCAAGCTGTCTGATACTGGCCAATATGGCAACGCATGTGTCCGTCTAATTCTAATGATTCCAAGGGGAAACCAATTGAAAGAGCCAAAATAGAAACAAGACTGTCATCTATTGGCCTAAGTAATGTAACATAATGTAAAAAGCTACGGATTTATTATATTAAAAGCAGAATGTATTTTACAAGCAAGCCCTAGTAATTTGATATATATTGAACATCATTTATACTGCCCTATTTAGTTGATTCACATCTGATGTACTTTCATTTATGTGACCCAGGCTCTAAACTTGTTTTTATATGATGCATTAATATAATGTAATAATTTCCTGATATTAATACTCCATCTTCAATGTGCACTCAGCTGTTATTACAAATATCGAATACAGGGTTTTAAGTCTAATTCTAGCCTACAGCTCCCATCATGCTTGGTCAGCTGATGAATTGTTTAAGACGGTATGAATAGTTCTGCAAGAGAATATAACTTAATGGGATTCTGTCAAGATTTTTATGGTGTACTTTTTATTTCTATATTGCACTGTTTGCATAGCAGATAATTCACTCTATCATTTAATTTTTTTTTAAACCAACAAATTTATTTTTTTTAGTTACAATATAGGTGTGTAGGCAGCCATCTCAGTGCATTGAAACTGAGCTTTCAGAAGGTGCCAACGCTACACATTAGAACTGCTTTCAGGTAACCTATGGTTTCTCCTACTCCCATGTAACTGAAGGAGCCCCAAGCCAGAATTGGATTTCTCAATACTGAGTGCTATTCTGATGTGATCTACTGGGAGCTGCTATATTGTTACCTTCCTATTGTTCTGTTGATCGGCTGCTGGGAAGGGGGTAATATCACTCCAACTTAGAGAGTGACTGAAGTTTATCAGAGCACAGGTCACATGGCTATGACACCCAGGGAAATGATGAATATGGCTCGCCCCATTTAAAATTTCAAAACTAAATATATAAAAATCTGTTTGCACTTTTAAAAAAATGTATTTCAATGCAGGATTCTGCTGGAGAAGCTCTAATAACTGATGCGTTTTGAAAAATACACGTTTTCCTATGACAGTATTCCTTTCAGAACAATGATCTTTCTTTGAGCTCTTTCTATATATAAGATTGTAAATCCTACAACATACATGTAATAAATACTGTGCTTAATACTTACCTGAGGTATAGGGAAATGTAGAAGAATGCTTATGGCATCATTTGCCCACTGTTTACGTCTAGTGAAGATTCAAAATGCTCCGTGCGCCATTAGTCTAAATGTAGGCTTCCAATAGATTTTTTATAGCTCCATAAAAATAATTTGTAATAACATTTTTATATAAATTGGCCCCTAAAAATGCTTTTCATACAGATTCAGTACTCTTTCAATTTGATTAAAACAACACAGGAGAATAGAAGACACATAGGAAATGTGTTTATCTCTGTTACAGTGTGATTGGTAGTGGCTAACAAACATTTTATTTGGTGAAATTTGGGCTGGTATAGTCAACCTTATGTTCCTAATCAACCTATTCAGTAGTTTTTACTATACTGTACATTAATGGTTTCTCTTATAAGCCTTATTCAGAATACCTTTGTTCAAGCCATAAGTTATCATTAAGAATATCTAACAGTTGCCAGCAAATAGCATACAGTAAACATAAATGCTTTGCATGAAAAGTACAGTGCTCAATCCATGTTCTCAATTGTATAAAAAATGATAGAACATAAGTATTAAAGTATTGTAATTTATATGACGAATGGTGGAAAATCCTCAAGGGGGAATATACAGAAGTCCCCACCATCTGACCTGAATGTACAATGCAGCTGTGGCTTCACTGTGTATTAGCACTAGGGATGTAGCGAACCTAAAAAAAAAAGTTCGCGAACATGTTCGCGAACTTAGGCCAAAACCCGCGAATATTTGCGAACTTTGCGAACCCCATAGACTTCAATGGGAAGGCAAACTTTAAAAACTAGAAAAGCCATTTCTGGCCAGAAAACTGATTTTAAAGTTGTTTAAAGGGTGCCACGACCTGGACAGTGGCATGCAGGAGGGGGATCAAGGGCAAAAACTTCTCTGAAAAATACTTTGTTGGCACAGAGTTGCGCAAAAAACGCAAGCTATTCTAGCGAAAATACGTGGCTTTTTTGCTATGTCGCGCTAAACACCATGAAAACGGGATTTGCGGAAAAACGCCATGTGTGACTCGTGCGGTGTATTGTACAATACTTTTGCGACGATAAAAAACGCAGCGGAAAACGCGGCGCGAACCCAAACTGCGAACATACTCTGAACGTTCGCGAACATACTCTGAAAGTTCGCGAACATACGCGTTCGCGAACACCCAATGTTCGTGCGAATTTGTTCGCCGGCGAACAGTTCGCTACATCTCTAATTAGCACACCGTGATATCATAACCACTTCAGATGGGGTGGAATATTCCTCTGGAGATTCACAAGGGAGCACTGCACACTCTGTGGTGAATCTGACACACGCGGAGAAGACAGGCACACTTGGCTTATAATAACTATGTCAGTAAAAGATGAAAGTTGTTATTTATGGTACATCCCTCATATAATAGGAATCTGAGGCACTATGAAGTTTCAGTGATGTGTGATTACCATATATTTACATTTTAGCTCCGGAATGATTATTTTTATATTTGTAAGAGCAACTGAACAAAGAAATTGTATTAGTTTGCTTTCTGTTAAGGAATCAATTCTAGATTTATTCATTTGATGAATATTTCTGCGGCACTCCAGTTCAAAGCAATGTCTTTTTAACAAGAGTACTATTTACAATAGTGATATTCGTGTGTGTTTTTTTATGTTAGTTGCTTTCATTTAAATATGACATTCTAGTAAGCCAAGCTGTAGAAAACATTTCTCTCTGTCCCATTTTCAGCTATAAAATCACATATCTCAACATCTAACTTTGTACAGACAGGAAAAGCACAGTCTAGTTAAAGCAATTATACAATAATTTCAACAAATATTTATATTTCTGAAAAATAACCTGATGTTATAATACAATAAAGAGGAGTAACACAGCATAAAGGTACTGCAAATCTCCTAGCACCTTATTACATAAGAACTCAGCTATTGCTGTTTTTTTCATCAGTGCTTGACATTATATAATGTATATAATTTAATGCATCAAAAGTGCTATTTTGCATGTCATAGACAGAGCTTGTCTTGATGTTTTCTTGAGGCAGACAAAAATTGGTAGAACAGAGTTAATTATGAGAGTTCTTAAAATGCACTTTACTTGCTTTTGTATTGTACAATAGTGAGGTACAGGTATATAGTACTTGTAGACTTTTTCATGTTAAACAAATAGCACCATATCTTTGAGGGAAAGTAGGAAGCATTATGATGTCCTTCTCATGCAAACTTGGCAGCGGCTAACATGTGTGCGTAGATCTCCAGCCTTTAGCGTTGAAGGTGTTGGTTTTCTGTAAAAATTGAAGACAAATACGCAATATTATGCTTTTGCTATATTTTATATATAAATATAAATATATATTAGCTATACATTAAATTTTAGTGTGTTGGCGTAAGATTTGTACTATGAGGTTAGACTGTCAAGGTTGGGGCTGTTTTCCACTGAAGAAAGGGTGCTTGCGGGGGACATGATTACTCTTTAGGGTGAAGACACATGGAGCTACTAGTAGCAGCTATTTGTTGTGGCTACTAAAATAGAAAATGCTGATCATTTACTGATAATGTATCTATGTGTGTTTTAGCAGAGGCAATTCTCAGTATTGTCTATGGCAGGGTATTTTCTGGAGTTTAGTAGCCATGAAAAAATAGCTGTGTCTTCACCCTTAAAGGTACAGTAGAGGGGCTTATAGACAGATAGGGGATTATCTTTTTCTCCATAAAAATGATCAGCTCACCACAGGATACCCCTTTACATTACAGGAACATAACTTTCATTTGAAGCAGTGTTGGTTGGTATTTATGGTGAGGGCAGTGAGGTTGGGGAATGTCCTAACTAGTGATGTTGTGATGGCAGATTCTGTTAATGCCTTTAAGAGGGGCTTGGATGGGTTCTTGAATAAGAATAATATCCAAGGCTATTGCGATACAGGCATGGACCTGTTATTCAGAAAAAGGAAATCATGTTTAAAAATTAGAATCATTTGATTATAATGGAGTCTATGGGAGATGGCCATTCCGTAATTTAGAACTTTCTGGATAATGGGTTTCTGGCTAACAGACCCCATACCTGTACTAAAATCTACAGATAGGTTGTTATACGTTTGTATATATATGTGCACTTGGGTTTAAAGGGCTTAAACTTACTAGACTTTGTCTTTTTTAAACCCAACTTAACTAGCTTACTACTAGTTACAATGTATGTATATATATATATATATATATATATATATATATATATATATATATATATATTGAAGAAAAGACCAGCAACACCGGAGACCAGCAACACCGGATCTATTGCAAACAATCAATTATATATTGAAAAATACATGAACAGCTGTTCATGTATTTTTCAATATATAATTGATTGTTTGCAATAGATCCGGTGTTGCTGGTCTTTTCTTCAATATTTAAATTCTTTTACCGTGCACCTGGGACAAGGATTGAAGCGGTGTGCCACCCTTGGTTCGATATATATATATATATATATATATATACACACACTAAGGAATATAAATCAAGTTGCTTCCAAACCAACAATCCTTGACATTGTGATAACTAGATTAAGGTATAATATATAAGAAATACAGACATATGGCCACCGTTACTAGCAAGGTTTAATATTCCTTGAAAAGGTTCTTATTGTCCTTAAGCTCCAATCCAGCCTTCCACCAAGCACCTATATTTTTTTAATCTCTTTGGGATGCCACTGGAAATGTGAGTTTGTTAGATATGAGGTTTCTTACTAACAACCAGAATTGTACTACAGGCAGGAACTCTTGTTTGGTGCCATGAGGGAGGTTGTATATATTTTAGCCATTTAAACTAGTATTTTGCTAACTCTCAAAAGTGTGTTTGGAGGAGTATAACAATTCTTTATTGGTAAGGAGAGTTTGTTCCCTAGCTAGTCTGTTTTGTACTTCACTGCTTTATATTGTTTAGGATTAGATTCAAGTATATGCCTGTTTGGTCTTAAGGAGCTCATCCACTACTGTATTCTCCACCTCCACCTCTTGTGGCTAAATCAACCCTTAGATGAGCCTTAGAGGCATTACAGGGTATTGCAGATTAAGCTAAGTATTCTCCCATGCCTTCCAACATCTCCTCCAACATTCCAGTCATTTGGATTCAAAAAGGACTGCGCCTCCACATCTTAACAATGTATAGAAATGTAATGTATTAATAGTAAAGTGGATTCTTTGAAATACTAAGAAATATGAAACAGATACCAAAGTAACATAGCAAACCTGAAATATTAAGTAAGGAGCTACGCTAGTACCACATAAACATTTTTTTAATAAATGCAAAAACACAAGTTACACAGTTCCAGCAGAAGCTGTTATCCATAATAGCCATAATAACTCACTTAAACATTTCATTCTTCTCTATTGTTGCAAGCCAGAAGCTGTATGTATTGGCATAGTAGTTACAGGTTCCACGCCCATGGCACTCAATAAATGGTACACTCCTGAACTCTTCTAGACAGGATCCTGGGGATGCCAGAGCTTGCCCTGAGCCTTCAGCACCAGCACTAGTTTGCTTAAAAAAAAATCAAAAATTAGGTGACCATACCAACACATAATGAATTTTGAATGCCCACTGTACACCTCTTAATGCTATTGCACTTGTATCCAGGGCTCTAATAAATGAGCCATCTTGTGTGTTCAACAGACTGATGTCCTAAGTAATGGCAGATATTGCTGATTTGTGAAGTAAACATTGGTAGACCTAGAAACACGTTGGGTATGTATAAAATTAGGTGTCTTAGGTACATTCCTGGAGGATATTCAGTGAAATCTTACACTTACCATCACAAAAGAATACCCAATCCATAGTGAAATCCATCCATCTGGGCACTGAGGTATCTGAATAGTTTGACTATGAACAGCCATCACCATGGCAGGAACCTCACACACAGTGCACCTATACAAATATTGAAATTAATTAAAAAAATGTAATCACTGGCATTAATAGCAAACTAATTAAGCACACTGACTCAAGCTATTCCTTCCCTTTGCAACTCTGGGGAGCTGGCAAAATATATAGCAATATGAGAAAAAGACAAAACCATCCAAAAAGAAAAGGGTTAAAAAAACAAGACAAATACTTTTGGGCCAAAGGACCAAAATCTGGGTGATCAGCTGAAGAATTTAATGCTTTCTTCCAGTATTTTAACTCTTTATGCTAATATCTGTAAATACTGGTTATTGGTATTGATCGATTTGTGTTAAAATTAAAATAATTCACAAGAAATTTAATTTAAGAAGTTGATATTTCTTTATGTTTTGTGTTTTAGAATTATTTTTATTATAAACCACAAATTTACAAATAATTGTATTTTTATGAGAAATTCCCTCACTAACCCAAAGTGCAGTTTTTTAAAAAACCTTTCCTTCTCAGTAGCTAAAAAAAAAAATTATAATAAAGTGCATAAAAATCAGTAATGCATTTTAATGCAGCTTCTCACCTACTGATGAAAGGTTTAATACCGTCCCCTGTGATAGGAGCCATGCTCATTGGCATTGGTTCTGGGGTGGAAAGCCAATAAGAGTAGTCATTCCTTGAAGCAAAGTTGCAGACATTATTAATATTGCAGAAGAGGAAAGGCATTGTGCTAAATTTACGAAGACAACTCCCAGAAGCCCCTAAAAAAAAACAAAAAGAACAGAGATAATGTTAGGGCTATCCATCAGGAAAAGCACACACATATATTCAAGCATATGAAGTGCACTCTATATAGCCTTGGTGTTCAAATGAAAAATTAGATACAGATTTTGCAGGTAAAAAAGTATTATTCCTTTGTTTAGATTTTTGGAAAAGTTAATAATATTTTGCTAAAGTTCTATTTATTGCCACCCAACAAGTCACTATTAAATCAGTTTTTTTGGGAAAGGAGTTGCAGGCTCCCAGGCATCCCAAGACCAAAAACCAAGCTTAAAAAAATTGCTGTAGACAAAAAAAAATCACATTTTTAAGTTGTGTAAGAATGTCTGAGAATATAAATAAAAATATAATGCATGAGGAAGCACATAAAGTGTTTACACACACATATATTAATTCACTCCAGTTTTTCAGTAGTTTTTATTTAGGATATAGAGAGTTGTATTTGTTTATTATGATACATGATAATACACAAGTGGCAGACATTATTAAAGTAATTATTAACATGACCCCGTAGCTCTTTGAAGGTTGCTTATATCTTGAGCTATTTTATTTTTTGTTTATTGCTTTTATAAAGCAGGAAGAGATACTGACACCAGGAATTAAACCTTTTTTATAACTTAACACTGCATGCTCTTTATGATGTTTCCATAAAAGTATTTGCCTAATGCTTTTACATTACATATCCAATCCCCATGTTAGTCTATGAGGGGACTGTCATATTTGAGCAGCAATTTGTTTTTAACTAGTACAAGGAAAATGAATGCAAAGACTGATTAGCTCTTCAGTGCACTAGTGAGAATAAACAATTTTACAAATTTAGCTTTTGTATAGTATATTTTAATGGAATTTAAAACAGACATTTCTACAGTAAGAAATGACCATGTATTTCTACAAATACATCATTTATTAACTATGCAATGGGCATGATAGACACACTCATTTTGTCAGTAACTCCAGTAAAGAGAGCAGTCATTTATGTGCATGTACAGTATTTTCCCTTTTGTTTTGTTTTTTTTTCTTTCAGTTTTAAAACTTTTATTAAAGATTTCACAATATATACAGAGATACTTTAGTTCTGCAGGCTTGGAAGGAACAGTTTTTTTTATTGTTTGTCTTGCTCTTCTGCCTCTTCCTAGCTTTCAGTTGAGGGACACTGACCCTGCATGCAAACGTTTGCTCAGTCACACTTAGCACTACCTTAAGTGAGAAAAAAGTGACAGAAATTGACTTTTACAGAAACATGCCTGCTTTTACTTGCCAAGTTTTTTTTGAAACCTTGAAAAGTTGGGATTTATTGTGGCGAAGAAAAAAGTCACAGCAATAAATCCCAACTATTCAAGGTTTCAGAAAACACTACTGTGTTTTTTGCCACTTTTTTGCCATGTTTTTTCTGGAATTGAAAAAAAACAGCAACATATTGATATAAAAAATGATTAATTTCATTTTTATGCTTCCAGAATCAGACATAAACTGCTAGATTAAAAAAACTCATCTTCTGGTCTTTTAACATTACTAGTTTAATGTTTAAGAGTGATCTCATGTGGTTTTATTGTAAAGGTACATTGTAGAACAGAAAACAATGCATATCTTACCCAAGTCCTGACCATGTGCTCTTTCATTGCCTTGCACATAGAGCAGTGAATATCCACTATAAACAGCAGTTGTTCCAAAAGGACATTGTGGTGTTTCCGTTGTCTGACTGTGTCTTGTAACAAGAAAACCATGAGCCATAGATGGTGATCCAGGCAAGCCTATAGGTCCAGGCAAGCCATCACTGCCTGGGGGGCCAGGGTATCCTGTCTGACCTTAATTCAAATCAGAAGGGCAGCCTTAAAGTAGATATTCAAAATATACATACTTATACTGATATCTAATAAAATAGATGTAATGGTCAGTCTGTGATTAAGCTTAATATTAGGTATCACTGTACAAGTTGTCACTATAAAGAAAGCCATTCAGAGTCTGATCTGGTAGGCTCATTGACCAATCATCCCAGGGGCCAAACCGATGTAGGGTCCATAGATATGAGGGTCCATACACATTATGTTTACCATTCTATTGTTATGATCATTCATTCGAAGGGAACCTCCTCATCTAGTGATACCATACTCTGGCCAACATAATGTATCAACAGATGGCATTTTCAAACTGGCCTGATCTCTGAGCTAT
The DNA here is from genome assembly GCF_000004195.4 of Xenopus tropicalis. Taxonomy (NCBI): domain Eukaryota; kingdom Metazoa; phylum Chordata; class Amphibia; order Anura; family Pipidae; genus Xenopus; species Xenopus tropicalis. The sequence goes on along the minus strand of NC_030678.2, from coordinate 117,404,331 downwards.
AGTACATAGGGCCTCCATACAAGCACAGATAATTGTTGGAATGTGAGCCACTGAATGTTAATAATTCTATGGTGTGGATTATTATGGGGGAGATTTACTAATCCACGAACGGTCCGAAGGCGTCCAAATGCGTTTTTTTCGTAATGATCGGTATTTTTGCTACTTTTTCGTCGCCTTCGCGACTTTTTCGTATGCCCCACGATTTTTTCGTCGCCGTTGCGACTTTTCCGTATATTTTCCACGACTTTTTCGTCGCTGCCGCGAAAAAATCGGTTTGGTTTTTCCACCGTTTACTATTGCGCAATATGAAAAAATTGTGACGGCGATGAAGTAAGCGCGCAAAATACGATAAAGTCGCGATGGCGCCGAAAAAGTCGCAACAAATACAAAAAATCGCGACGGCGACAAAAAGGCGCAAAATTTTCGTTTCCAATATGATTTTTTCCCTTTCGGATTCGTGGATTAGTAAATCTGCCCCCATGTGTGTGGAGAAGGGGGTAATCGGGAACTAACCTATCCTCTGATGATACTGTGAAGACTGGAATGTTGCAGAAGGCTTTTCATTGATTGTATCATATGTTAGTGGCATATTTACTTTAACCTATTTATAAAATGTTTATTATTTCTAAAACATCCACTTACCTGTTGGACCACTTGGTCCAGTCTCTCCTTTTTGTCCTGGGGTGCCATGTATCCCTGGTATACCACTTGGTCCAGGCAGCCCAGAAGCACCAGTTACACCTGAAAACATAAGAAACAGAACATAGTTTTACTTCTTATATAATTAAATTAAAAAAAATTAATTTGCTTGAAGTCATCAAAATTCAACCTTTGTCGCCTTTTGGACCAGGCAATCCTTGAATTCCTCTAGGACCAGAAGGACCCTGAGGTCCAGGTTCTCCGGATTCTCCTTTAGTGACAGTGTGTGTACCAGCAGGTCCAGGAGGACCTAAGTCACCTGAAAAAGAATAAAAATAATTATTTGTATTGCTTTGATATACTGCTTACCCAAATAGGCACATTTAAGAAAAGAGTAGCTGCATTAAGTTAGACTGTGTTTATATTTAAAGCAGGGGACACGTACAATTTAGATTTTGTTTTAGTATGTACTACTGAAAAAACATACCTTTGGGTCCAGTTATCCCTTGGTCACCACGATCACCTTTTTCTCCAGATATACCTAAAGAACCTTTTAAACCTAAGCAGAGTAATAAAAAAACATAAGATACAAATAAAATATATATATTTTATTATATATCAACTTCTAAAACAGGTGAGTGGAGCGAAAGTAGAGGTTATCAGGGATGCCATAGTGTTGCAGTAGAATTGCTCTACAAGAGTGCTCGGTATTACTACAAGAACAGTACTAGGAGAATTCAATATTGCTTCTATTTACCTGGAAACCCTGGAATTCCTGGAGGTCCTGTATCTCCTTTTTGACCAGTAATACCTGAAGGGCCTGCATCTCCCTAGGAATATTCGAGACATGTAGTATACAAGTATACAAGTAATGCATGTTTACAACTGTATTCTACAGAAACTACAGAAAAAGGCACGAAATGGTGAAAAATTTGCAAAATGTGGGCGTTGCGTGTGTCATGTGGGTGTAACATTTTTATGCCTCCTATTTTGACACATCCAACACGTTTTTTTGGGCACACAACTAATTTTTTCTAGGCAAATTTTCACAGATGTTTTGCAAAATCATTTGTCAATGGCGAAATGTGGAAATTCACTGCAAATCCATGCCTGCCAAAAAAATTCACTCATCACTGTATAATATCAGCAAAATGCTTACTGATGGTCCTTGATTTCCAGTGTCTCCTTTAATCCCTTGAAAACCAAGTGCTCCAGGCCATCCTCTTTCTCCTTTTTCACCTTTTAAACCATCCTGTCCAGTATGACCTGGAAGTCCAACAGGGCCTGGAGAACCTTTGAAAACATTTCAAAGTATCTTTGTTAGGATATATGGTAGAGTTAGAAGTAGACAAAAAACAAGTTGAATTATACTGCTTACAAAATGCCAGTAAAGATGATATGGCAGGCATGATCTGAAAAACATTGGGACTGAGGAATTATACTGTGACCTAATTAGGTATACAGTAATTTCCATCTCAATCTGGCATGGTACATTTTACCATAGTATTTTAGTCATAGCATAATATTACAGGCATTTAAGTAAAATTTCCCTTACCTGGATATCCTGCTTGACCTGGCTGTCCTTTTTCACCTTTAGGGCCTTCCATTGGTATTCCTGAAGGCCCAGGGAACCCAGGGGGCCCTTGAGGGCCCTGGAAACCAGGCAATCCTTGATCGCCTTTGATACCTGGGACACCAGAAATTCCAGGTGCACCGGGGAAGCCAATGTCACCTTTGGAACCTATAGGACAAAACATCAACTCAATGGTCATTTAAGCATGCTTAAAGGAAAACTATACCCCCAGAATGAATACTTAACCAACAGATAGTTTATATTATGTTAAGTGACCTATTAAAGAATTTTGCCAAACTGGAATATATATATCAGTAGATATTGCCATTTTACATTCTTTCCCTTGATCCACTATCATTTAGTGATGGGCTGTGTGCTCCCTCAGAGATTACCTGACCAGAAATAAAGCAGCTTTAACTGTAACAGGAAGAAGTGTGGAAGCAAAAGACAGAACTCTGTCCTTTCATTGGCTGATGGGGCCTAGCATGTGCAGTACGTGTGCCTTGGCTTGTTTAAGTGCACTGGGAATCCTATGATCCCAGGAGGCGGCCCTTTCTATTTAGAAGTACCCAATAGCACACACTACTAAAAAAGTATATTTTTGTGAAAGTGGTTTATTTAGATGAAGCAGGGTTTTACATTTTTTATGCAATATATTTTTATAGAGACCTACATGGTTTGGGGGTATAGTTTTCCTTTAAAAAATGGCTGTGGGTTGTATTTGTAGTATCTGAACTGTCAGCTATGAAATCTATTTGCATTTCTGTATCTCTACATGCCTTGAATTTGGTAATCCTATGCATATTGAGCTTTTAACTGTACAGAACACTTCTGGTATTCATATGTATTGCATTTTATCTCTGTATATAAGGACATGTGGGAGATAAGATCCAGACATTTTATAAAACCTCTTCATTTTTGCAAAGCTTTGAAGTTTGGTTTGTTGTTAGGTTGTGTTCTTATATATTATATATATATATATATATATTTTCTGTAAATGATTTTTGGGGTCAACTAACTGATAAGGGTTTTTATCACACATAAAATGCAAACATTGTGGTGTTCTTGCAGACATGAATCACATGTGACTTCCCAAATCAGCTGTATTTTTTCATATAAAATTAAATGTTTCACATATATTTCTCTTTGAATATCAACCGCCCCCTTACATGCACTTTTACCAGCCCCACATTTACAATATTGTAACCAATTAATTAGGACAGCACTTTTTATGCACAATGGAGTAAGATAGGTTTGGTACACAATCACAAACCAGAAATAAAGAGCCTCCTGACTTCTTTAGTATACCATTTATTATGTAAAATGTTTAGATTCAACAATCCTAGCTCAGGTACATATACTTACTATACAATGTATTTACCTGAGGGAGGATTGTTGAACCCGAAACATGCAATAAATAAGTGCATGAGCAGGTTTAATCAGGATTGCACATTGGCTGTATTCAGCAAGGCTAAAAAGAAGGAAATGGTAAATGCAAGAATAATTCATCTTGCTGTTGTTATCTATTTCATTTTGAGGTGAAAATGCTCACCTTTTTCTCCATGTTCTCCTGGATGTCCTGGAAGCCCCCTACCAGGTATGCCTGAAGAATAAACAAAAGAAACAAAATTATATTATTAAATATGCCAATATTGGAACAGCTTTGCATTGACATTTTATTATTTTATAGTTTTCCACCCATACTGGAAGGACTAGACTAGAAAAAGCATGTGACAGACTAATGAATGGCATTTAGAAGTTCATTACTGAGCTGAACATAATAAATAACTAAGGTTAATGTTAAGTTAAGGTTGTCACCCAGCCAGTTATTCAATGGCCCAGATGGTACAATACCAGCAAGGTCAGGGCCAGTAGTAATACAAAATTACCAGCAATGTTATTACCAGTAAATTTCCAATTATTTCTCCCAGGTTGAATTCACCTGATGTTCCCCAACCCTGCTCCTTTCTTAGCTAAGCTCCACTAGACCCTGCTCCTACAAGCTACATCTCCACTCAATCCACACCCATATGTAATAATGAAGTCCCCTTATGGCCCCACCCTTATACCACTATTCCCCAGAACACACACACAATTTAATGATAGAAGAAAAGCCACTCAGGTCCTGACTATGCACTAACAAACAACAAAACAATTTAGCAAAAACATTTAATGGTTACAGATAATTACAAAATAAAAAAAAATACATATTATATCAAATGACATAATGGTGCACCCCTGTGCCACATGGTCCAAATGCTGCACCCTCCTTACACATTTCATGTAATGGGCGCTTCATCAGAGAAGGTACTTGCACTCCATGCAAGCACTGGCCCATTTGCCTCCACCACTTATCTCCACATGGCACTCCACAGATTTCCTCATCCCTACACCTCCTCAAGCTGTTGGTCTGTGCTTCAATACCAGCAAGTTACAGGCATGTGTTTAGGGTCTTAGTGCCCCTTCTAGTGTGTTTAGGGTCTTAATGCCCCCTCCAGTTGCGTCTAGGCATGTGCATTTTCTGCATACCCCTAGTTCTGACCCATTATTTCTGGGCTACATTTTATATTTTAGAAAGGTGGCAACCCTAACCACAGCAGACATGCAGGACATTTTCTTTGCAATGACTTACCTGCTTCTCCCTTCTCACCAGGTGATCCTGGAATTCCATCATAACCAGGTTCACCTTTCTCTCCAGAATGGCCAGGGGGACCTTGAACACCAGAATCACCTAAGGAACAACAATTAAATTACAAATATATATATATATATATCCCTCTATATCTGTCTATATCTATATATGTGTGGGTATTTGGCGGTTATATGTATCTGATGATTGCCTTACCTGTTAGTCCTTTTTGGCCTGGAATGCCCACCAATCCATGGGTCCCTTTGGCACCTTTTTCTCCTGGAAGTCCTGGGCTACCTAAACCATGCAGTTGCAAAATATTTATAATTAGTTACCTTGATATTAGTATATTATTATTAGCTGAATATCTACCATATTTACCTGGGATGCCTGCATGGCCTGTGGCTCCTTTGGAACCTGGAAATCCTGGCATTCCTGGAATACCAACATCTCCTTTATCTCCCCTTTCACCTGGTAACCCATGAGGCCCATCTCTTCCAGCATCTCCCTGTTTAAAATAAGTTCAATTTAATAATACACTATACTAATAACAGTGTTAATTTCAGAGATACTAAATTAGAAAGTTTTGATGCTAAAATGCTCCCAATAAAGACCTGTGGCTGCCCTATGAATACAGGAAAATATCTACAATCTCTGCATAGCACCCAATATCACCCTAATGTTTAAGAGGTACAATCAGGGGAAACAACCATACTCTATACAATATACTACACCTATACAAAAAATGTAGCTGGTGGATATATGCACACTTTAAATAACAATGAAAAAAAAATAATGTCATGATATCCAAACCACCAATAAATAACCATGTAATAAAACCATTTAAAATCATGAACATATGTGCCCTGCGCATATTATAAACCCCCCATTCCCCGGCACTAAGCTCTGCACTGCACTGACCACTAATGGGTATATTTTTATACCGCTTCCTGCATTTCTGTCTACAGTCTCTGTAAATGACCCCAGCAATGTGTATTACTGCACAATTAAAAATTCAGCAGTTATACTGCCTCTTCACATCTGTATCACTGCTGTTAGCATCTCATCAAGTTATTCTTTGTGAAGGGTGATCTTAAAGGGATTCTGTAAGCTCTACGGGGCAGGGACCTCCTTCCTACTGTGTCTCATACCACATGGGACTTAACCATTGTGTATTTATACTCATTTATTGTATTTATTATAACACTTGTCCTCCCTGTGTGTAATTGTGTATACTGTAAGATTGTATAGAGCTTTGTATCCTTGTAATGCTTTATAATGTGATATATACATACATACATTTTTATGGTGTACTTTTTATTCCTAAATTATACTGTTTACATAGCAAAATATTCACTCTTCCATTTAAAATGTTATTTTTGAACTACCAAATATGTTTTTTAAGTTGTAATATTGATGTGTAGGCAGCCATCTCAGTGCATTGTGTCTGAGTCTGAGCTTTCAGAAGGAGCCAGCGCTACACATTAGAACTGCTTTCAGATACTCTATTGTTTCTCCTACTCCCATGTAACTGGAGGAGTCCCAAGTCGAACTTGGATTTCTTACTAATGAGCGCTATTCTGATACCTACTGGGAGCTACTATCTTGCTGCCTTCCCATTGTTCTGCTCATCAGCTGCTGGTGATATCACTCCAACTTGCAGCTCAGCAGTAAAGTGTGACTGGCTGAGCACATGGCTGTGGCACCCTGAGAAATGTGTTTCTAAAAAACAGATTTCAAAGCAGGATTCTGCTGGAGAAGCTTTATTTACTGATAGTATTACTTTGGTTTTTTTTTACATTTCCCAGAGAATTATTTACCTTGACACCAGGTACCCCTGGAATGCCGATACCTGGAAGACCCACTTCACCCTTTAGTCCCTTTTCTCCCTTTATTCCTCCCAAACCAGGGCTTCCTGGGGATCCTGAAATACCGTGTTGACCCTTTTCTCCAGTAGGCCCTATGTAAGATACAAAATACAAGTTAAGAGAATCAGTCCTTAAAGGACATGTAAATCCTACATTTGCCTACAATATATATCAGTTGGGCATGCCTCCCCCACCCAAATGGCATAATTTGTACTGCATATGTCCCCTCCGCTTGCCAGCACCATCACATTTTGCTAAAGAAAATAGCAGCTTTCACCCGGTGGCCATTTTTCCTCTGATACATAATCAGATACATTTAAATCTGCAAACAGCATACACACACACAGACCCTTATTCAGCATACATTTCATCAAGAATACAGGTTCACACAGGCACAACTGTCTCTGATAAAAGTTCTGCTTTGTTTGAGCACTGTAATGGTAAAGCTGAGCTCAGGAGAAAAAAACTGAAGCAGACAGCTAGAGCTGAGTTTCTATGGGAACCAGCAATGCCATCTCTTTACTGGCTGCTTGACTGGGGGGTGAGTTTAGTAACCTGAGCTTAGAACAACTGAGCATGCCCACAAGCCAACAGCCAAAGCAAATTCCTGAGGGAGAGGGGCGAGTGGGTTACAGGAGGAGAAGGAAATCTAAGTGATTAAGGGGATGTTGCAGCCTTACTATTAACCTCTGGACAACCAGTGTGGCAGGTATTGAAAGATTTAAAAGAGGCTGTTCTCTGATTACATTTTTGTGTGTGGGGTTTACATGTCCTTTAATACTGGCTTATATATAATATGTTTACTTCAGTGAACTTACAGTACATACAAACTGTTGATTTAAATGTGAAAGTATGTCAGTTAATAGACATTTACTCCCTGCATTAAAGTCAACTTTTCTTTGTTTAGAGCAGTGATCCCCAAACAGTGGCTTGTGAGCAACATGTTGCTCCCCAGCCCCTTGGATGTTGCGCCCAGTGGCCTTAAAACAGGTTCTTATTTTTGAATTCTTGGCTTGGAGGCAAGTTTTGGTTGCATAAAAACCAGGTATACTGATGAACAGAACCTCCTGCAGGTTGCCAGTCCACTCAGGGGCTACCAAATACACATTTACATATTTGGCACCCCCAAAAACTTTTTTATGCTTGTATTGCTCCCTGACTTTTTACATTTCAATGTTGCTCACGGGTAAAAAAAAGGTTGGGGATCACTGGTTTAGAGCATTGGCCCTAACCCTGTAATAGATGCCTTTGGAGCTCCACATAAAAGACTTACTAAAAGAATATCCATATCCATAGCACAGTAGTGCATAATATGCTATTTCGCAGGAACTCAAATTAAAGGGATACTGTCATGTTTTTTTGGTATACTTTTATTTCTAAATTACACTGTTTACATAGCAAATAATTCACTCTATCATTTACAATTTTTTTTTGGAACCAACAAACTGTAATATTGATGTGTAGGCAGCCATCTCAGTGCATTGTGCCTGAGTCTGAGCTTTCAAAAGCACTACACATTAGAACTGCTTTCAGATAACCTATTGTTTCTTCTACTCCCATGGAACTGAAGGAGTCCCAAGTCAGACTTGGATTTCTTACTTTTGAGTGCTACTCTGATAATGTATCTACTGGGAGCTGCTATCTTGCTGCCTTCTCATTATTCTGCTGATTGGCTGCTGGGAGGGGGTGATTTCACTCCAACTTGCAGCTCAGCAGTAAAGTGTGACTGAAGTTTATCAGAGCACAGCGCACTTGGCTGTGGCACCCTGGGAAATGGAGAATATGGCTAACCCCATGTAAAATTTAAAAATTAAATATTAAAAAAAATCTGTTTCTGTTTTTGAAAAATGGATTTCAATGTAGGATTCTGCTGGAGAAGCTCTATTACCTGATGTGTTTTGAGAAAAACATGTCTTCCCAAGACATATTCCTTTAAGGCATATTATTTACAGCAGGCCAAAAAGTAGCTTTTGTTTTAAAAGTTTTGTGATTTATTAATGCATTTTTATTTTTGATTCCTAAAACCATATGTGATTTCCTAAACGTGTGGTTTCACATCTTCAGCTTGCTACCAATCAGGTTCCCCCACTGACAAAAAAAATAAAAAATTCGGCAGGTTTTAGGTGTTGAGCTTTTTATTTTTTTTATTTCAATACCCACTTGGGGGGGGGGAATGATCGGTAGCAAGCCAAGGTATTCAGATGCAGAAATCACACTTGGTTTTAGAAACCGAATGCTCCAGCCTGGAGGCCCTTCTCTGCAGCCAACTAGCCTAACCTGCTGTTCTTCTCTATTGCTCAGTGTTTATTGTATGTATTACCAAAGACATTGCATTGCTAGATTAATGCAGCACTGTTCTGAGTGCTTTCTCTGGTTCTATACAGTAAGTGTAATGTTTTGTATGTTACCCATGCCTATTATTAAGTGCGCCTGTGCACGAAACAAATTAGGCTTTGTTCTTAAAAATGAGTGAATAAAATTGAATTTTAATTGACTCCTGTGGATGGTCCTGGTGTACGAGTATGCACCGAATCAAGGATTTGGTTTGGGATTCGGCCTTTTTAAACAGGATTCAGATTTGGCCAAATACACGCTCCTGGCCAAACACAATCCGAATCCTTAAGTTTATGTGACTTTTTGTCACGGGAGTTGAAAATTTTTCAACGTGCACACAGTTCTCTTTAACCCTTCATTATCCTAATTTGCCCGAATCTTTCACTAAGGATTAAGGGTACAGCCGAATCAGAAAAAAGTGGATTTGGTGTTGCCTTCGGTGGTTTGCCTTCCCAATGCACGCAGTTGGCTCACTATTTACTACAGACCTGTAACACTGAGGACTGAACACAGGAGATTTAAATAACTGTCTTAGGCATGTCAAGTCCCCAAAGCCTTGGGTGTCTGTAGGAAGGAAAAATTACAGATGCGCTTGGGCGGCATGCCTACCTGAAAAGCTTGCTGCAGTAGGCCTGGGCCTTTGTGCCCTTTCCACAAATCCAGGCCTGGTTCCATTAAGGAAGGTAGCATAGTATCACATGGAGGGGGCTCCAAAAATCATTTAGCAGGCGGGGCCTGGGAACCTTATGCTATTTATAATTCACCATACTGAATATCTTTTCATTTTAAACTTCGTGTTTGTTATTTACATTTTCTATAAGCATCAAGCATTCAGAAAGATTACCTGGCAAACCCATCTCTCCTATAGATCCCTTTTGTCCTTGAAGTCCTTGGCTTCCTTTTATTCCTTGTGAACCCTTTTCTCCTTTAGGTCCTATATAAATATTCAGGGAGAGATAACAAAACCAATAACTGTAGTCTGTTTCATTTTTATTCCATATATATATATTTTACTTTTTTCTGTATATTTTGAAAAATGTATAATCACATATTTTACCTGACTCTCCTTGTACTCCTTGCTGTCCATCTTTTCCGGGCATTCCTGGGCTGCCAAAATCACCTAAAGATCCCTTTTCTCCAGAGATGCCAATCTCACCTACAATCCAAACAAATTGTACATTATCCGTAATATATTCTGGGTTAGAGTAAGTCCCACAGAGAGATTTGTTGCCCGCGATAGATCTCTGCTACTGCGGGCATCTAATGTCTCGGAAATGCCTTAACCCCAAACAAAGGGAATCACCGGTTGAGGCCTATGCATCGCTTTGTTTTTTTTGAGCGAAGTTGCTTGGAAACTTTGCGTGACTTGCGTCGGCCTTTCCACTGGTAATTCCGTTTGTTGGCAGTGAAAGGGCATTTCAGAGTGATTAGTTGCCATAGTAGCAGAGATCTATCACGGGTGACTAATTTCTCCGTGTGACATTACCCTTAGGACAGCGGCACACTATAGTGTTTCTTAATGACAAGGGAAAACTAACAATAAAAAAATAAAAATTAAATCACAGGCGTGTGTTTACAAAATAGATGATTTGCAGCAGAAATAACACCAGAAAAAAAAGAAAATGCAATCACATATCTGTGCTAGGTTACCCAGTTACATGGTTTAATAAGTGCAGGTATGGGATGCCTTTTATGGAAACCAATAATGCAGAAAGTTACAAATTATGGGAAGGCCATCACCCATACAGTACATTTTAAAGGGGTGGTTTAGTATATTATAGAATGGACTATTCTAAGCAACTTTTTCAACTGGTCTTCATTATTATTTTTTTTTTATATATATATAGTTTTTTTTTAATTATTTGCAGTCTTCTTCTAATTCCTTGTAGCTTTCAAATGGGGGTTACTGACCCCAGCAGCAAGAAAACTATTTCTCTGTGAGGCTAGTTTTATTGTTACTTTTATAACTTATTTTTCTATTCAGATCCTCTCCTATTCATATTGCTCTCTCTCATTCAAACCACTCCCTGGTTGCTAAGGTAATTTGGACCCTAGCAACCAAATAGCTGCTGAAACTCCAAACTGGAGAGCTGCAGAACAAAAACTTAAATAATTAAAAAAAATACAAATAATAAAAAATGAAGACCAAGTGCAAATAGTCTCCGGATATTACTCTCTATATCATACTAAAAGTTAACTCCGGTCAACAAACCTCTTTAAGCTGTAATAATAAAACAGTACATTCTATTTGATGGTAAGAACATTTCATAAATCCAAAACAATACTATTGGGTTTATTTAATGTTAAATTATTTTTAGCAGACTTGAGGTATGCAAATCCAAATTACAACCTCTATCCAAAAAACCCCAAGTCCCAAGCATTCCAGATAATTTATCCCATACAGTACCAGAATATCCCATACAGTGCCATTGTCAAACTCTTATAAAAGAATTTCCCCAAAAGCATTTTGTCTTGGTGTTATTTCTCTGGGAAAAGAGTCAAAACAGCAAAAATGTACACAATAAGCCTTGTAACAATTTTCTGACCTCTGTGGGGTAATGTTTTTAATTTATATTTGTGCAAAATTACCTATCAGTTATGAAGTTTTAAGAAACCCTAATGGTTTTTAGCAGATAGGATCACTCTAATGTATGGTAAGGTATTGAACAAGTACTGTGCAGCCTACTGCAACCTGGTTGATGCTGGAAGTTGAATGTCAAATGATCAGATGATACATTTTACCTCTGCGATTACCCATACCAATCAATCAGATATTTACTTTAATTCCTAATGCAAAGGTCTGTCGACCTTTAAAAATTCTATTTCTCTGTCATACATTATGGTGATTTCATTTTAAGCATTGTTACGGCAAATATTAGGACCAAATCTACTATTAATCCAAAAGTCACAAAAATGGGGCAAATGGACCCTAAGGGGCTGATTTACTAATCCACGAATCTGAATGGGAAAAATTCGGATTGGAAAACGAACGTTTTGCGACTTTTTCGTATTTTTGCGACTTTTTCGTAGCCGTTACGACTTGCGCGAATTGTCACGACTTTTTCATAGCCATTACAAATTTCATAAATTGTCGCGACTTTTTCATAGCCATTATGACTTTCGTGAATTGTCGCGACTTTTTCATAGCCATTACGACTTTTGCGAATTGTCCCAACTTTTTCGTATTGAGCGCTCGAAAAAGTCGCAAAATACCGATCATTACGAAAAAAACGCATTCGGATGCGTTTCGGACGTTCATGGATTAGTAAATGTGCCCCTAAGAGTGAAGCCCTTGATTCCTAGATCGATGTGTGGCAGAAATTGTGACTACTTAATTACTGGCCGGCGTGTTAATGAATCCCAGTGCACAGTGATGAACATTAAACAGACTTTCATGTAGCAAATACATACTTTATTAATAGGAAATGGTGTACCTCTTTCTCCCTTTTCTCCTTTGCTACCCTTCATAGTTTCCTTGTCAGTTTCTGACATTTTACCAGGTTCACCACGCAATCCTTCTTCACCCTTTTCACCTTTTGTCCCTGGATATCCAGATGTGCCAGGAGGCCCAAAAGGACCAGCATCACCTTAAAAGATTGCAAAAATAAACATTTATCAGGGTTACTATACAATTAGGAGGAGTGAGTATGGGGACCATGTGGCACTGGGAAGCACCTGTTTGTCGTTTGATATAGTATGATTTGCTTTTTGCATTTTTGTTAACAATTAAGCCAATAAATTGTTGTTTTTTCACTGTTAAATTTGTTGATTAATTATATTTAGGACCTATCAGACATAACTATTAGATGGTCTCTTTCTCTGTCTATTATTTGTTTTTTAGTTAATATACAGTTCTATATATATTTTGCTTAGAATGCAAATACTGATCAGTTAACAAGTATGTCATTAGGGTATAAAACTTAAGGGCACTATTCATGCGGCCTGAAAACATGCTTTCCACGAATATAAATGATAATTAGAGATAAGTTCCTTATATAAACTGACGTTCCAAAAGTCAAGACAGACTTTATCTGGTTTACAATGAGGCACCTTAACCATAACATTTAAATTTTTTAGTTTAATTGTGCTTAATACAGAGAAGTGCATATTCTACATACAATTTTAAGTTTTCTTAATAAGACTATAAGAATACTACAGGGGTTTGTATATCCTATGACCGCTATTACCAATCCCAGCAGTCCCACCATCCCAGATGCTTTAGTTCCTCTTAGGATAGTTTTAGACTTCTCTGTCACAGCAAAATCAATGGTTTAGCAGACCACTGCTGCATACAGATGATGGACCAATGCAAATTTGATTATATTTGTCAAAAGCACCGGTACAAAACACTCTCAAAGAAGCTATTGAAACTTAAATGTATTTATGTATTTATTTCCTTTCCACAAAAACACATTGAATAACACAGTTATAGGCCTTTAAATAAAGAAGCTACCAAACCATCACATGGAAATCAGTTTTTATACTGTCGTCTGCACTGATATTTACCTTTTTCACCTAATGCTCCTGGGCTGCCTGGGGCTCCTGGTTGTCCAATGCTTCCTGGCATTCCCATGACACCCATTTCTCCCTTTGGTCCTATTAAGGAATGCAGCACAATTACGTATATAAAAACAGACTAACTGAAAGCAATCAATATTGGACACAAAACAAACATTTCATCTGAATTTTAAATTCTCTGAATTTGGTCATTTGTTAATTGTTTTATATATACGGAGTTAGAATATATTCCTTTCAGCGAAATGTTTTAAACTGTGGCTAGACCAAGCCAGAACAAAACCACTCACCACTGTCTTACACTTCCATGCTAGTATCATCCCAGAATTAACTGAAATTGAAATGAGGTAATAGGTGTGAAAATGATTGAAGGAATTTATATTTGTCTATAAAATCTTGTTATTTTATATTGTTCTTGTAACCTGAGAAGTAACTTTATCTGTTAAGCTGGCCATACATGTGGCGATCTGACGATGTTTTGTGCGACCATCGGTCGCACGAAACATCGTCAGATCCGCCACACACCATTCAGGGCTGAATCGGCAGTTAAGGAGGTAGAAACAATAAAATTTCTACCTCCTTCTGCCGATTCAGCTGAAGGGAGATTTTGGTCAGGCGCCTTCTATGGCGCCCGATCAAAATTTTCCAACTGGTCCGATCGGCGAGTCGGCCGATATCAGCAGCTTCCTGCGATATCGGTCGACTCGCCGACATACCATACACGCACCGAATATCGTACAAAACGAGGTTTCGTACGATATTATCGGTGTGTGTATGGCCACCTTTAGTCTCTGTTTTTCGGTGTTTGCTCCATAATCTTTCCCAGGAAATCACAATACAAATAACTAAACTTGCAACTCATTCCAACCCATTTAGGCTTTTTTTATTAGAGATACTGGGTTGACCCAGGCACCTAATTCTAAATTTAGAGTAGTACATCTATGATTATGAAAGAGAAGTAGTTTTAGTGATTTTTTTTTTTTTTTTAAAGATCAGTTTTCTGTTATTGGTGGAACAGAGACAAAGATGATGTTGGCATTGACAGATAGAAAGAGATTATCAGCTGAGTCAGATGTGGAGGAAGTTGCACCCTCTTTAACTATAATTTGCTTGCATTCGTTCATCATACAAAGCCAAGTAGAAATCTCTGAACCAGTTGATTCAAACATTCATTTAAATGGCTTGGACTGTTCAACCCACTACACTTTGATTTTCTGACTGTCGATTTCAACAGTCAGAAAATCATAGCAAAGCATCTGATTGGCTGCTATGTGCAACCTCACCGGTGATGTTTTAATCCACTTTTTACACAGGATGATAAATATACCCCATGGAGTGAAGCATTACTGGTGATGTTGCCCAGGAAACCAATCAGCAATTAGATTTCAACAGTTAGAAAAGCAAAGCGTCTGATTGGCTGCTATGAGCAACATCACCCGTAATGTTTACTCCACTTTTTACACAGCATAATAAATATAACCCTCTGAAACAGTTTACTTTTAAAAATCCATTCTATTTCATTTAAAGGAACAGTAACATCAAAAAATTAAAGTGTTTTAAAGTAACTAAAATACAATGTGCTGTTGCTCTGCCAAAAACTGGTGTTTTTGCTACAGAAAAGCTACTATATAAATAAGCTGCTGTGTAGCCCCGGAGGCAGCCATTCAAGGTGGAAAAAAGGAGAAAAGGCACAGGTTACATAGCAGATAAGTAGTAGATAAGCCCCATATAATGGGAGTTTATCTGTTATCTGCTATGTGCCTATGCCTTTTCTCCTTTGAATGGCTGCCCCCATGGCTACACAGCAGCTTACTTATATAAACTATAGTAGTCTTTCTGAGGCAAACACACCAGTTGTAGCAGTGCAGGGCAACAGCACATTATATTGTAATTACTTTTATTCACTTTCATTTTTTGGTGTTACTGTTCCTTTAATTGACAAAATCTGTTCTATTCCTATCTGTGGATTGTTTGCATTATATACAGTACAGTTGTTCAGGGAGACGCAACTTTAATGAATTAGACCAAGTTTTTTTTTTCTCCTCTTTTTCTGTATACATAAATTCCCTTTTATGTTAAAATTCAAAGATTAGATTTCACATTTACAATCTCGAATAGAACTCAGAAATTTGAATATCTGAAATTGAAAATATGGCTTGACTTTGCCTGGGACAACTCCCATTGACTTCTATAGAAACTAGCAAGCTTTTAGATTTACATTAAAGTTTTCAGTTTTTTTGCACTTAAATAACAGACATTAGAGTTTTGGAACATAATTTGAATTCAAGTTTATTTAGTGCAAAAAACTTGAATCGTAAAACTTGAACATTGATAAATCTCCCCCAAGACAATCTATGCATAAAAATACAAGAAATATCACCCCCTTTAAGCGAAACATGGATTGTTTGTCCATATATTGCAATATACTTAAAACTGGCCAACTACTTCAAAGTCGTCCACAGTCTGGCCAGTCCTACACTCACTTTTATCTGATTCATTAAGAATTCTACTGCTTCAATACACATTTGAACTGAGTTTTACCTGAGGGACTGAGTTTTACCTGCAACTTACTTGCTTTCAAGGTTAAACCCCCATATGGTTGCCCTTTTATTGGCTCCACTGGGATCACATGACTGTAGCTGGGATTGGTGGGAGCTAAAGCATGGAGTTGAGGAATGGGTGCCTAATCTATAGGTTTTTGTCCTATTGCACTAATATAAACTTGTAAATGTTTAAATAACAAACTTTAAATTTATAAACTATGTTTCTGCCCCCCATTTCTATCCAAGGCTGGATTGTAATGCCCACATTCATAAAAAGATGTGACTTTACATATTAATGTTTTTACCTGGAAAACCTGGAAGACCCTCTTTCCCTGGTGCACCTGGCTGGCCTGGAATTCCTGTAGCACCCGTGGGTCCTGGTGATCCTATATTCCCTTTGTCTCCCTTTGGTCCTGGCATATCTAATCCTGGGAAACCAGCATATCCTCGTTCTCCTTTAACTCCCGCAGGTCCTGTAATTACAAATAAATGTAAGTTTAATTCTATGAAGTTGAAGTAAAGCTTGAATATGTAATATATTAGTACTGAATAGCTGAAGAAGTCAGTACTTTTTATGAATTTGCTATTTTTCAACTACTGGGTGAGAAGTGTAAGGTAGGTTTCTCCCACTTTAATCATCTTTAGAGCATCCCTAGCCATTTGTCTGTTTGTGGCAGTAAACTTGTTGAGTAATCTGCTAGGTCACATTATGCTTTTTAGGAGGATGGAAGGAGGGAATTCAAAGAAACACTGAGTGAAAGGACAGTGCAGAAAAATAGACATAGCTCCCAGCAGGCTAAGTTAGCAAAAATCACCTGCTAAATTCAGTCTGCATGCATCCATACCTAATGATATAACTTGCAGCACAAAGAAAAACTGGAAGCGTAATGTGATGTCACAAGAATTCCAGAAAAGAGGAGCTGCCAGAAGGATTCAGTGTGAATAGCCCAGCCTATGCTAATGCAAAGTGGGAGCAGCTTTTTGATATATAAAAGTTATACTTATGCTTTCTATATAAAAAACTGGATCCGGTACATAGATGATGTTCTATTTTTGAGGGAAGGGTTTCACTGCCAAACTTGAGGACATTAAATAATGATGAACTAAACCTGCAATATACCTATAAAGTGTCTGGAACAATAAGTTCCTTTTTAGATATTAATATTTACTAACATAAAGATGCTGAAATCATAACTGATTGATTGAGAAAAAAACATATGTTTTTTTGACCTTGGTGAAGTGTTATTAGATAAAATAACCTAATACTATAAAGTTTAAGAGATCTACAGCCACCAAGTAATTTTGCATGGAAAAAAGATTGACTTGATGGCACAATATGTTTTTCACAAATCAGCATTGCAGAAAAGGACAGAGACCTAAACAGGAGCTATCCTTAAGTGTTTTGAGGATGGCAAGAGTGTTATCTGGAGCATCACCCAGGCCATTTTTCCTGACAGCTACCATCAAACAGAATTTAAATCAATTGGAAAGATCTAATCCAAGGACTGTCAAGGTTCTTAACCAATTCCTTTATCTGACCTTATGACAGAATTATATCCTGGCTATGCAGATGTATTCAAAACATCTTTCAGACAAGTAAAATAATTACTGGTGAACTGTCTATAGAAGAAATCTTAAGGCTGAAAGGTACTGGGTCAAATACTCACAAAGATGTGAGTTCAGTGATAAAATACTCTGTCTTGGAAGGAGCTTTCCTAACAACTCCAAAAAAAAAATACTTTTTGCCAAAAATGGACATTTGAGTGTAAGTGGGTAGTGATCAGTGATGGAAATGATGCCATTTCCTGTGTATCATGCAAGTGATTGCTTATTGGTTCTGGGTTGTTTCCTGAACTATGGTTTCTATTCCTGTAGGAGTGTGTGATCTCTCTCTATCTCAGTTCTTATATGCATCTCTTTTAAATAAAAGTTATCAGCAACAAAGGATTGGGTGAAACTATACCCCTCTGTGTCAGAATCTAAAACCAAGGAATTCTGGTACTGTAGGTCATCTCACCCTCAGAGTTTTCATCGTGACACTGGCTGGCGGGAATGCAGTTTGCACAGCACACCGCTAAAGTTTTTTTGAAGTGTCCAGTGATGTCACCAGAAGTGCAGTTAACATGCTTCTCTGCTCGCGGAAGTGACATCCACATGCACAATTGCTCTTCTGAAGCTGCTGAATGCCCCCTGCTCATGTGCACACACTACTGATGATGTTACGGTATGCTTATCAGTATGGATAGTCAAGATTTAACAAAGGAAGATATACAGAATAAAAGCAAACAAGTTTAATATACCCTTGTAACTTTGTACCTGGAAATCCTGAAAGACCTTGTGGTCCCGAAGATCCTTGCTGCCCCTTAGGTCCCATGCCAGGTACACCTGGAGGACCTTGAATTCCTGGAACACCCACAATGCCAGCTTCACCTTGTTTAAAAAAATATAATATGTTAAAATAAATGGTACTGAATGCCTTGTAACTATTCAATTATTAAATTTAAAAGCTAGCAAGGTGAATCACATATTAGCATGCGTTACAGAATCAAAGCACCATGTGGCACGCACTGTCGGAAACCAGGGAAGCGGTGAAGGTTAAACAGTTTTATTCATAAATCCATCCTGACGCATTTCATGTGAATACACACGTAGTCATAGGTATATAATAAACCATGTACCATAGGTACTGATATACCAACGACTACGCGTGTATTCACACGAAACGCATCAAGATATATTTATAAATAAAGCTGTTTAACCTTCACCGCTGCTTTGATTCGGTGTTTCTCCCTGTGCTGCGGGTCTGGGGCACGATAAAGAGCGGTGAGTGACCTGACTCTTTTAAAGATTTTTATAAAGGTTGTGTGCCTAATTGAACATTGAGTAAACATTTTTAGTGAAGGGCCTGGGGCATGGGCACCCAAGCCCTCTATTTAATAATCTGGTGAGCTTGTCTCCGTATTGATAAATTGTTTAAAATTGTAACTAGTAGCCAACAAGTTTATATATATATATATATATATATATATATATATATATATATATTTATTTAGGCTGTTTTAACCTAAGATAGGTTGGGAGCCTCTTTATGGTATAGTAGATATGCAATACGCTCAACCAAAGGAAAAATTCAAATATAAGTGATCTTGGGATAAGTGCCAACCATGCCACCAATCTCCAATCACCAAACCAATATAACAGCTTTCCAATACTGTTGTTTAGGACAAGAAACTCTGCCTTAAAATAAAGCCTATAATTGTAGAGCACCATGCTATGGTCAGTAAGGCCTGGAACTTGTTATTCATATATTTATATATTGTTTGTAAGCCTGCTCCTAAATGTGGATTCTGAAAATTAAAAGATAGTTATCTTACCTTTGTGTCCTGGATGGCCAGGAACACCTGAAAATCCCTGCTCTCCTGGCACACCTGATGCTCCAGGATTTCCTTTATCTCCAGGAATTCCAACAGGTCCAGGTGGTCCTTGCACTCCTTTTGGACCCGGAAGACCTAAACCTGGTTCCCCCTAGTGGGTTTAAAATAAAGGAAATAAAAACAAAATATGCCATATGTAATACAGTTTCAAAAACTATATCTGTCTATAGTAGGCTTTTTCAGTCTTTTACTTCAGATTTCTTGTATTACCAGGGCATTGATATGCAGACCAAAGAACAACAAAAAATATAAATCATAATCTTGTTTAAGCCCTAGCTGACTGTTGGGGATGGGCATATGGTTTAAACACACCTACTAGCATGAGGCATTTTATGCCTTAAAACTCCAAAATGCTTTGTGTAAGCGGTTTGTCATATTTTTTTTTTTTACACTACTTTCCTAATGTATAACAAGCCACAACGTATTAATCACTCAGAGATCACCTGACAGGAATAACACAGTTTTAACCTCAAGAAGTGAGGGGGGAAAAGACAGAGCTTTGTCTATTAAGTGGTTGGTGTGACCTAACATCTATGTGTGCCCTTGGTTTGGTGCATCGTGAATTGTACGGTCCCAGGAGGCGACCTTTAGTAATTTAAATGACATATACTGCTTTAAACTTATATTTTTGTGAAAATGGTTTGTTTAGATAAAGCAGGGGGTTTTATGCAATATATTTTTATAGAGACTTACATTGTTTGGGGGTTTAGTTTTCCTTTAAGAGCGTTTGCACAACATTCCCACACATTTTCCTCACAATCTGCCCATACTGAGCTCTGAAACTAGATTTGTTGCTGCTCAGCAGGGTATAGGGCAAATAGGGCTTAGATTATGTGATGTTTTTTCCATAGCTTTCTGAAAAGGACCTGGGAACTGGATGATTTTCTTTCCTCCCAGCATGAGAGTAATGAAAAAACTTATTCTGCTCCTTTTACAGCCCTACTCAGCTGATCACAGCCCCCAGTGAGGCATACCACACACCCTTATCCTGCTAGGTGACAAACACCATTATTATTATTATTATAATATAAGTATAAAATAATAAAGTAGCTTCTGATAAAAATCATAAGAAAGGTTGAGATCAGCAGGCCTAAAACTTCTTTTTGATTGTAGTCTCTTGTGCAGAGTCCTTAGATACTATTTTTTATTCTGTAAGCTTTGTTAAATAATGGTTAAATTGCTCTTTTATAACTTATTGTATAGTGCTGTGTAAGTTGCTGAGCTGTATAATGATGAGAAATGTTAGCCAAGGTTATAACTTTACTCTAATTCAGTCATACATTTATAGGAGCTGGGAGAGCTCTAATAATAATAATAATAAATAAGGATACATTAAAAAAAACAAAGGTAAAACGACCCTTTTATATCATAGATACAAGTCTTATATAACTAAAAAAAGTATATACAGTATACTACTTTTTGTACTGAAGACTTTTTTTTATATTGTAAACGTTGAAAGGATATAAAGCAACATATAAGGTAACAGCCTTATTGATATATGCAACACTAGTGGCAGAACTAGGTGTCTCTGGGCCCCACAGTAAAATATTTTTGCCATCATGTGCCAGACCTTGGGTAGAATGACCTGCTTCACACATACTGAAATTTGTCCATCAGAAATCTCCTTAGCCCTATGTGTCTGCTGTCTCTTGTGTTATGTTTCTTCTGTTACTAAGGGGCTGATTTACTAATCCACGAATCCGAATGGGAAAAATTCGGATTGGAAACGAACATTTTGCGACTTTTCCGTAAATTGTTGCGACTTTTTCGTAGCCGTTACGACTTGCGCGAATTGTCGCGACTTTTTCGTAGCCATTACGATTTGCTCGTATATTGTCGCAACTTTTTCGGATTGAGCACTCGTAAACAGCGGGCAAACCTTTCAGACTTTGCATGATTTTGGAAGTCTCCCATAGGACTCAATGGCACTCTGCAGCTCCAACCTGGCCCAAGGAAAGTCATGATACTGAAGCTTGAATGAATGCGAAACTTTTGTACTCGGCGCTATGGCTACGAAAAAGTCGCGACAATTGGCGCAAGTCATAACGCTAAGAAAAAGTTGTAACGGCTACGAAAAATTTGCGACAATTTACGAAAAAATCGCAAAATACCGATCATTACGAAAAAAACGCATTCGGACGCTTTTCGGACATTCGTGGATTAGTAAATGTGCCCCTTAGAGTAAGAGCTCCCGCACTGCTTGGGCTACTAAGGTACAAGGTAAAATAAATGTCATTCATGAATTTTGATGAAACTGTGTCTCAGCAGATACAGTGGTGTGAAAAACTATTTGCCCCCTTCCTGATTTCTTATTCTTTTGCATGTTTGTCACACTTAAATGTTTCTGCTCATCAAAAACCGTTAACTATTAGTCAAAGATAACATAATTGAACACAAAATGCAGTTTTTAAATGAAGGTTTACGTTATTAAGGGAGAAAAAAAACTCCAAATCTACATGGCCCTGTGTGAAAAAGTGATTGCCCCCCTTGTTAAAAAATAACTTAACTGTGGTTTATCAATTTCAATTTTCAATTTCTGTAGTCACCCCCAGGCCTGATTACTGCCACACCTGTTTCAATCAAGAAATCCCTTAAATAGGAGCTACCTGACACAGAGAAGTAGACCAAAAGCACCTCAAAACCTAGACATCATGCCAAGATCCAAAGAAATTGAGGAACAAATGAGAACAAAAGTAATTGAGATCTATCAGTCTGGTAAAGGTTATAAAGCCATTTCTAAAGCTTTGGGACTCCAGCGAACCACAGTGAGAGCCATTATCCACAAATGGCAAAAACATGGAACAGTGGTGAACCTTCCCAGGAGTGGCCGGCCGACCAAAATTACCCCAAGAGCGCAGAGACAACTCATCCGAGAGGCCACAAAAGACCCCAGGACAACATCTAAAGAACTGCAGGCCTCACTTGCCTCAATTAAGGTCAGTGTTCACGACTCCACCATAAGAAAGAGACTGGGCAAAAACGGCCTGCATGGCAGATTTCCAAGGCGCAAACCACTTTTAAGCAAAAAGAACATTATGGCTCGTCTCAATTTTGCTAAAAAACATCTCAATGATTGCCAAGACTTTTGGGAAAATATCTTGTGGACCGACGAGACAAAAGTTGAACTTTTTGGAAGGTGCGTGTCCCGTTACATCTGGCGTAAAAGTAACACAGCATTTCAGAAAAAGAACATCATACCAACAGTAAAATATGGTGGCGGTAGTGTGATGGTCTGGGGTTGTTTTGCTGCTTCAGGACCTGGAAGGCTTGCTGTGATAGATGGAACCATGAATTCTACTGTCTACCAAAAAATCCTGAAGGAGAATGTCCAGCCATCTGTTCGTCAACTCAAGCTGAAGCGATCTTGGGTGCTGCAGCAGGACAATGACCCAAAACAAACCAGCAAATCCACCTCTGAATGGCTGAAGAAAAACAAAATGAAGACTTTGGAGTGGCCTAGTCAAAGTCCTGACCTGAATCCTATTGAGATGTTGTGGCATGACCTTAAAAAGGCGGTTCATGCTAGAAAACCCTCAAATAAAGCTGAATTACAACAATTCTGCAAAGATGAGTGGGCCAAAATTCCTCCAGAGCGCTGTAAGAGACTCATTGCAAGTTATCGCAAACGCTTGATTGCAGTTATTGCTGCTAAGGGTGGCCCAACCAGTTATTAGGTTCAGGGGGCAATTACTTTTTCACACAGGGCCATGTAGGTTTGGATTTTTTTTCTCCTTAAATAATAAAAACCCTCATTTAAAAACTGCATTTTGTGTTTACTTGTGTTATCTTTGACTAATAGTTAAATGTGTTTGATGATCAGAAACATTTTGTGTGACAAACATGCAAAAGAATAAGAAATCAGGAAGGGGGCAAAAAGTTTTTCACACCACTGTATGTCACAAACCACTGCAGACGTTTTGGTTTTCCTTTTGGTGCACCATACTGTTGAACCCTTAGTAACACTATACTCAACAAGAAAAGGCATATGAAACATAACACGTTAAAATAGACAATTTTTCTCCCTTAGTGTACTTTTATTACAGCATATTTCTTTATTGTTGACACCCAAAAAATGTGATTGATGTGACTCCAGCACATTCTAATCTACTCCATAAGCTAGTCCATATCCTTGATATTTATGGTAAAAAGTATAAGCAAAATAATTATATCCAAATACCTACATGTACGTATTCACATACAGTGTCCGATATGGATACAAATAAGCAAACCAGTAATTGGGGTTATCAGTAGCAGCTTATGAAAGAGTGAGACAGCACATATGACTACCGTTTCATTAATTTAAAACAGACTACATAAACTCCTAAAAATATAGTTAAATATTTCACTTACTTTTGGTCCAGGGTCCCCTCTTAAACCTGGTAATCCATCAACTCCCTGGGGACCGGGAAAACCAGCTTGACCAGGTGTGCCTGGCATTCCTTGAAAACCTAGAAAATGATGGCAAAAATTAAAGACAACCTACATATGATTGGATTTGTCCAGCATTATTTCCAGTATAAGGTTTAAAAGCATATATTTGTCAATTAAAACATTATTCTTGTTTAAAGCACTAAAATCCAGTTAGAATTATAAATATAGAAAAATGTTATATTGTTTGATAACCTAACCCTCCATGAATAATTACAGGCAGTTTCACTATATATGCTATGCTACTACGCTAAGTAGTATTAAAAGAAGAAGTTTCAAAATATTGTGCCTAGAAATCATAACTTTCTGTTGCATAATAGAACTCTTTTCTAAAATAACAGAATAACATAGAATAACTTGAAATCCAAGATTATGTATTATACATTATGTTACTGTAAGCCATTTGGTCTGTAGTGTAAATGATATTAAGACTACCTTTTTCACCAGAAGGCCCAGGATACCCTACACCAGGTAAACCAGGTTCTCCTTTCTCTCCCTGGGATCCTGGCCTTCCAGGATGTCCTGGAGATCCTTTTTCACCTGTTGAAAAATGATAAATTAAATAAATTACATGTTCATATGTTGCTAGTGCTGATTGATATCATATCATATCATCATAAATTCATTCTACATTACCTTGATCTCCTGGAAAACCAGGAATGCCTGCACCGCCCATTGGTCCCGGTGGCCCAGTTTTAATTATAGCTTTTCCAGGTTCACCTTTTGCACCTGGGGAAACATATTAAATATATAAAATTCTTCCCTATTGCCAGACAATCAATGCATGATTATTACAATTTTAATGGACAACTAAAGTCTTAAACTTAAGCATGGCTTTAAATGTTTTACTTTATATAGTAAACTTTCTGTACTAGCAGAGAAGTTCAGCAATCCTATATAAGTAAAGATCCAGGCCTTCAAAATTGTCCAGAGTATCTCACTATCTTGGATATCACTAGGATATTTTTTTACTGATAGGCACATGCTCAGTATGCTTTAAGCAGCTACTGAATTAACCTTAGAGGTTGTTGGAAATAAGTAAAGATGGGGTTACATACCTTATAGTAACGTATGCTACATGATACTGAGCTACTATGTAATGTAATTAAAATTAGTTTTCTTCAGTCATAAATAGCATAGAACCAAAACAGTTTCTGATTTTTTTCAAAGTCTTAAAGTAAACAATTTGTCAAGGAACTAAACAGCTGGAATCAAATTGGCTTATACCATGTATTTTAATTTCTGTAAATTTTTAGATATGAATTGAATAGATTTACTTACCAGGTGTACCAGGTATGCCGACAAATCCAGGTACGCCAGGTTCTCCTTTTTCACCAGGTAGTCCAGAAGTTCCTGTGCCAGCTGGTCCTGGAAATCCTCGTTCTCCAGGGTTTCCAGGAGATCCCCTATCACCAGGAAGTCCTTGTTCACCTTTTGCTCCTATTGTTCCCTGAAAAAAATTAGCAATAAAGTGCATTAGGTTATTAGATGCTCATATTTTATAAAAAGGTAAACAAAATAAATTTGTGATCCCCAAATATTCCAAATCAGCTTAAGTGAACATTGAAGAGGTGTCATCTCTAAAAGGAGAGTAATATCAATATTTTAAATTATTTATATCAATCTATGTTTGGAAAAGTATGTGTTGGTTTATGTTTAGGATTTTCTAAAGTTTGGGTTTATACTTCCGTTATTTTTTTTTCTGTTTCAACACTTGAATGTAAAAAGTTTGAGCTGTAAAATACTACCAAATGATAAGGACAGAAAAAACTAAATTAAAAAAAAAACTTTTTTCATTCTTTTAACTTTTAATGACCTGATTATTTTTTTGCATGGTATGTCAACAACTGTCAAATTTATAAACCTATTGATGCTAATAATTCAAAAGCTTAAGCTACTGGGTGTTTAATGTTTACACAAACTTACCGCTACACCTTTTGAACCTGGTAGTCCTTGTTGCCCATCAATGCCAGGTCTTCCCTCTCTTCCAGGTGCTCCCGGATGTCCAGGTAATCCTGACTCTCCTTTATCCCCTTTTAGCCTTGGCTCAAAGAACACCTCCCCAGGCTCTCCTTTTGCTCCCGGGCTTCCCATTAAGCCTGCACTACCTTGAGGTCCCTGCAAAATATAAATAATATAAATAAATGCCCCATAAATTATTATTAACCACATCTTTATAAAATCAGCCCTTCATTCCCATCTTTTAAACATCATGCCATGACATCTCTCGGATTATTGTAGGCATATACTAATTTTAATATGCCCAATCACAGATCTTTGTGGCATTCTGCTTATTAGATCACATACACAGGTACCAAAACAGTAAAATTTAGGAAAACCTGCACAAGCAAAGTTATGGAAAAATTCCGGCATGGCATTTCATGGACAAAATGGGATAAATAACTAACTGCAATAATTCCCCAATTTATCATTAGTGGTTTTTGAAAATTTTGAGTTAATCATGGTATTTGTGACCAGTATGAGAAACTACAATGTCTGTTTTAGTTAGTACAGCTAATGTAATACAGCAGCAAATTGTGTACATTGAAATGTGTTTGTATTTTTGTATAAAAGACAGATATTGCTAAATAAATTACTCACCGGAGCCCCTGGTGGCCCATCATAGCCTGGGTGACCTCTGTCTCCTTTGATTCCTGGTACACCAGAAGCACCTAACAACAAACATTTATACACAATAAAAACTTACAATGAGAAATACTCATATTGTAACAATCATTGAAATGCATTATATTCATACAAAAGACCATCTAAAAATTGAAATGCAATATATATGTAGGTCTCTGTAACAATTTACCGTATAAAACATCTCATCTCATGTAGAATCCTACTTCATCTAAATAAACCATTTACATAAAATATACATATTTAATAGTTCCTTTTCAGTAGTGCCATTGGGTGATCCTAAATAGAAAATTGCCATTTAAGTACTAAGGGCCCCTCGGGATAAATGATTCACAGTGCACACAAACAAACCAAGGGCACACATAAATGTAAGGTCACATCAGCCAATTAATGGACAAAGTTCTGTCTTTTACTCCCACACTTCTTCCTGTTACAGAGTATTATTTCGGATCAGGTGATTGCTAAGGGAGCACACAGATTATCGCAAATGGTGGGAAAAGGGAAAAGATGAGGAAAAAAGGGTAATATTTACTGATATATGTCTAGTACAGTCTGGTAAGATTCTTTAATAGGCCACTTGACATGATATAAATTATCTGTTTGTAAAGTATCCGTTCTGGGGGTTTTGTTTTCCTTTAAAATAATCATCCAAATTTACACGCACAGACCATTTTGTTCAGTATTTAAAAGGCATCCACACTCCCGGCTCTACCTAAGCTTATCAGAAAACCCTGCACTACACTGATGAGCCCCATGAAGGGTGCAACCATTCTGTATTACCCCAGCTTTTGCTTTAAAACCCAATGGGTGAGCTTATATAGGGTAGCCTATATGATAAACACATGTAAATGAGATTTTTTTTGCAGCTCTTTGGGACTAGTTCCCAGAATTACTTGTGTTTATTTGCATACGTATGAGGTGGTCTTCTCAACCCATTTGATTTATTTTTAGGGAATAAAAACAGCTCCACGTTTATTTTGAAACTTTAGAGACAAAATAATTTTTTTTGGTTTTGTTGACCTAGCCACTATGAAGATCTTTTAGGCACTGCTTAATCAGAGGAACAATTAATGCTTAAATGTCATGAATCTATAGGTAAGAACACAGTCACTTCAAAATCAGCTTTACTCACCTTGATCTCCAGGAGGTCCTTGAGGACCTGGTGGTCCAGGAAGCCCTGGTGGAACTAAATCGCATGAAGGACATGCGTCACCTTTATCACCTGAAAAAGTTACAAATAATTGCAATCTTTAAAATAGTATGAATAATAATCAACTTAACATACAAATTATGACTTTGTGTATGCTAACCATCTGTGCTGGCACTCATGTGTAAAGGTTTAGAACACCTTGGTGCAGTTCCAATGAAGTAATATCAACAAGAACAAACAAGCCCCCACTCGTAGGTATTAAGTGGAATAAATGGGTGCTTTAATTTACAAGAAGACGTTTTGGCTAATTGTGAGAAAGGCTAGGGACCTATCCGATAAAAGCACCCATTTATTCCACTTAAGACCTGCAAGTGCGGACTTATTTGTTCTTGTACAGGTATGGGATCTCTTATCCGGAAACCCATTATCCAGAAAGCTCCGAATTACGGAAAGCCCGTCTCCCATAGACTCCATTTTAATCAAATAATTCAGAATTTTAATACTGATTTCCTTTTTCTCTGTAGTAATAAAACAGTACCTTGTTATTGATCCCAACTAAGATATAAATAATCCTTAATGGATGCAAAACAATCATATTGGGTTTAATTAATGTTCTATTGATTTTTTAGTAGACTTGAGGTATGGAGATCCAAATTACAGAAAGACTCCTTGGTCCCGAGCATTCTGGATAATGGGTCCTATACCTGTGTGTATATATAGATATAGATATATATATATATATATATACATACAGATTTTTTGTATATATATATATTTATACTGTAGCTAGATAGCAGATAGATAGATAGATAGATAGATAGATAGATAGATAGATAGATAGATACAGAGTTTTTGTAACAGTGCAACAGTAAATGCAGTAAAAATGCAGTATGCATACACAGGATTTGTGTTTTTGGCAAAGCTTTAACCACCCTTAAGCTGTTTATTCCCAAATAAAAAAATAGGTTTACCAAACCAAGCTCTCCACAAGAGTTTTCAAAGAGTTTTCAAACCCTCAGCCACTGCCTTGGACCTTCTTCTTCCTTGGCAGAACGATGGCAACTCATCAGAGAGTTTCAGAGAGAATTTTTGGAGACGTACCTCCCCTCTATTATTTTTCTAATAACTGTGCCATTATATATATCTATGGCATGCTTGGGACTTGTGGTTTAATGTATAAGAAAACTTTCCATTATTTGGATCAACATACTATACTTAGATACCAAAAAAACGACAGTACTGTTTTTATTGCAGAGAAAGATAAATTCTTAATAAAATAAGAATTGTTTGCTTAAATTGGAGTACTCCAGTATTTCAGAGCTTACTGGATAATAGGTTTCCAGATAATAAATTCCATACCTGTACCTGCCCCCATAATAATGAATATACCATTACATTCCCAAGATGTATATTTATAGAAAATACACTGCACATGCACACAGTTATACTCATACACGGCGAGGAAACTTGCCTACCAGTATCTCCATAAATTATTTAAACTAATTGATAAGTAAACCATTGCCGTGACCATAAGACTCTACCTTACCAGAATATCATACCTTTCTGCCCTCTTTCCCCTTGGAATCCATTTTGTCCAGGATTGCCAGGTAATCCAGGGTCTCCGGGCTGCCCAGATTTACATTCTATGCTTGTATCTGTAAAAACAATAGTCATAGGTTTCAATAATGTTAGTTCTTCAAAATCCAGACAGATAAAATGCAGTTAGTTTAATGTTATTAGGGATTAATATCTTATTTTCTGTGAGTAATTACTGAACATCAGAATAGCACTCCTGGGAGAAAATTCATGAAGCACCCACAGAAATACCTGTAAATATATGAATAATGCGAACTACACATCCCTTTTTTGATAAGTATGTCAATTTATTTTAAATGTAACATCTACTTTCATGTAATGGATCTCCAATTCTTATAGCACTCCTTTTGCTTTAAATTACCATTGCCAACTTTTTGCTGTAAGGAGATTTTGGAAGCAGTAGTTTCCCTCAGCACAGAAAAACTGGTCATATGGCCCAAACTTGGGTATATATTTATCAAATATAAAAATGAGGAATCCAAAAGGATGCCCAAAAGCCTAATATTTTTTCACATTTTTCAACACTCTCCTAACTGAAAACTTCCTTGACAGGAAAGGATGTTTAAAAAGTGACACATTCTGCTCTATGGGGCGTTAGAGCTGCACTCAGTATATATTTAGTGAATGTTTTTCTTGCTTACCTATTGCACCTGGTGGCCCAGGTAATCCAGGAGGACCAGGAAACCCATCTCTGCCTTTTGGCCCTTGAAGGGCTAGTCCTGGCAATCCATGTTGACCCTTTTCACCTCTCTCACCAGGAAAACCTGGTGGCCCAGTAGATCCAGGAAGAGGAACCCCTTAAATGAAAGAATTCAAGTTTGCCTATAACCAATTATGCATAACATATAAGCAGTCTACCAAGTAAGGGTAATTGCAACAAAATGGACTTGAGGAAAGTATGGTAGTCAGGGAATAAATATCATTAATAATAATCACTAGCAGATGGTTTCGAACTGGCAGAAAACAATTCTCTGTACACAAAGCAAGACCAGAGTACTTTCATGTGGTCTTGTATGTTCATGGCAAAATGAATGATGTTTAAATGTATTCAAATTTACAATGCTTAAACATTTATTAATGTAGTTTTACAAATAAATTACTTATCCAGCTCACTGATAATATATGTGTATATATTTATAAAAAAAAAGTTACCTTTTCCCTTCGAAGCATAAAAACAAACAGATAAAATATAAAAAATTATTGAAATTTAAGTTGCTAAGCATGGTTTTTATAGCAGCAATTCCAGTTCACTAATCGTAAGTAAAATGTCTCTATGGACGCCACTATTGGAAGCAGCAGATCAAGGCCATAATTCCTTGGATCCTTTGCATAGTATAGACAGAATACTTTAGGGGTGACAATTTTGGGCCAGTTTTATTTTTACATTAATACTTAAGCCTTTATATACTGTAAAGTAAACATGATATTAAGAGGCACATTTATTAACATTCTGATTTTCGTGGTTTTAGAGTTTTTTGAAACCACAAAATGTCTAATCATTTCTTAAAAGATCAAAATTGAAAAAGCAAATTAAATTGAGGAGCAAGAACAAATTTGTTGTGGTTTTTACAATTTCCTATAAATCTTTGTGGATTTACAAATAACTCTAAAACCTCTAAAACCATGAATGAAATAAAGATTGTTACAATTTGCTCCCATTGACTTCTACACGACCGTGACAGCTTTTAGATGGCCAAGTTTTGTATTAGTGTTTTTTGTGGTTTTGACACATATTAAATGGCATTTAATAATAAATAATAAAATTTGCAAGAAAATAAAAGTATACAAAACTTAAATTGTGGGATAAAGATACATACATTAGTAAATGAGGCCCTAAATGAAATTATGTATGATGCAAGTATATAACACAATTTGTACCTGGGGATCCTGGTATGCCTGGAAATCCCTGTGCACCTGAAAAAAAGGAAAACAAAATTATGAAAAGATACTTGTTAAACTGTTTCAGCAATTATTTTTTAGTAAAACAGGTTGCATTTCTCACATACAAATATTTATACATAAGGAATAACAAATTTTACCTTTAGAATTACAGAGGGGCTGCTGTGTTTAGATATGCTTTAGACTATATTGGTCAAACATTTATACAACCCAAAGTCAAAGCTTTTGACATTATATGAATTAGGTTCATATATGCAACATGTAGCGATGAGCAAATCTGTCCTGTTTCGCTTTGCTGAATAATTTGCGAAACGCGGAAAATGTTGCACGTCAAAAAAATTTGATGCGCGTGCAAAGAAAATTTGTCTCTTCAAAATGAAGAGCACATCAAAAAAATGACACGCACAAGTTTATTTGACGTGAGTCATTTTTTTGCCACGCTTCATTTTAGTTAATACATGTGACAATTATTTTTGATTCGTGTAATTTTTTTGCTGCACACAACTTTTTTTGTCGCTTGTCGAATTTTTTCATGCAAATTTTTGCACCCGTTTCACGAACACAATTCCCCAATGGTGAAACGTGGAATACAGCCACAAATCCATGCGTGGTGACAAATTTTGCTCATCACTAGCAGCATGGTTTTGGTTTGATTGGTTTAGGAAATGCTAGACTAAGACCAGTAGTTTCTCTTTTACTTTGTTTGACCATGTGTTTATTTATACTGTGGTGGCTTTTTTTCTGAACATATTTAAATCAGTAGTTATGTGTTCTTATAAAGAGTTATCAGTTTGTTATAACATTCCACTGCTATCTTCAAGCATATAATATACTGTATATAGATATATAAACTTAATCTATGTGCTATTTTTTAGCATAAAGGTATTTTTCATTTGTAGTGAATAAAGTGTTTTTTTCTATTGACACACTATTACTGCCATTAAAAGGGTTGTTTAAGAGCTACATTAGGAAGATCTACATTTTTTACATATGTTTTATATGTATATAAATTTAATAGAGGTTTATAAGTAATTACCTTTAAGTCCTTTATCTCCCTTGCTGCCAGGAAAACCAGGTAGTCCGCGATCCCCTTTTTCACAAACTTCTATTTCACCATTCGATACTACCTATATCCATAAACATTAAAAGATAAGGATGAGATTATGCTGACTTGATCAAGGGCCATATACTGTAAGGCCTTATCTAGTGAGTCCCAGCTCACTTATTTTTTTCCAGAGGCTGTGGCCAAACAGGTCACTAAAACTTTGTTAATCTCCTCTCTCCCAGGAGCAATGCACCCATTAAGTGGATACAGCAGTATAACTCATAACTCATCAATGACATGCATTACATATAGGGCTACATTCATCAAATCATGAGTTCGAATCCTGAATGGGAAAAATTCGTATTGGATACAATAATTTCTGAAGATCGCAAATATCATGAAAAAATCGTATAAGTCACGATAATATCGTATTGGCGATCCGAAATTTTTGTACCGTACGATTGAAAACAGCAGGAATTGATTGATAAAGGATTGATAAATGTAGGTTATGTTTTAAAGATCTTCAGCCATAAACATTAAAATGTTTAATTAATGTAAACTGAAAGGCTGCTTAGACCAACATTTTTAAGAAGAAGAAATGTGTAAATATTAGTTATTCAGAAACAGCTTTTACTTACAATTCCTGGAGGCCCTTGTGGTCCGGATTCACCCTTTTCTCCCTATATTAACAAATAAAAGAACATAAAATGCAATTAATAAAAAAAAAATTTAAAAATGAGAAAGGTAGACCAGTTACTATAATGTTTCAGACCTGTTGCTGAGAGCCACATGAAAATAGAATTTATATAATATTATTTATTTTTAACATATTATAGAGGGCTTTACATAAATTCTTCATTCATAATCCTCACACCCACCCCAGATAGAGAGAGGATTTGTGTTTCCATTTAAATTGTCGTTAACAATGTATTTGTATTAAAAAAAAAATTCTCACTTTTGTTCCACCAAATCCTGGAGGTCCTGGAAATCCTGGAATACCTGGAACTCCCTAATTAAAGAAATAAGAAACTTTATAATTTGATTTATTATGTCAAATGTTAAACTAGTAAACGTTAATATAACATAGTAATTTAAAGGTGTTGTTGACCTTAATTTCATTTTTTTTAATTTTTTTTTTAATTATTAAGCTTTATATTCAGGAGCTCTTCAGTTTGGAATTTCAGCAGCTATCTTGTTGCTAGGGTCCAATTTAACCTACCAACCAGGCAGTAGTTTGAAAAGGAGAGATGATTATGAATAAAGGAGGGCCTAAATAGAAATATAAGTAATAAAAAGTAATGAGTAAATAAGTGGAGCCTCACAGAGCAATCGTTTTTGCCTGCTGGGGTCAGTGACATTCATTTGAAAGCTGGAAAGGGTCAGAAGAGGAAGGCAAATCATTCAAAAACTAAAATAATTAAAAATGAAGAACAACTGAAAACTTGGTAAGAAAAATATGCTAAAAGTTAACCTGATGGTGAACCACCCCTTTAAGTTAAAAAAAGACACACAAGTTCAACCTTTTCATCTAAATTAAACCTGCCTAACTGAGCAAGAGCAGAGCTAGAGCAGAATTTCTATGGGAACCAGCAATGTCATCTCTTCATTGGTGGCTAGACTGAAGGGAGTGAGTTTAGTAATCTGAGCTGAGAATAGATTCACTGCCTAGCTTGGAAGTGAGGATGCCCAGTAGCCAAACGCCAAAACAAATTCCTAAGGGAGGGGGGCGAGTTGGTTAGAGGAGAAAAGGGAATCCTAAGTGATTAAGGGGATTCTAATGTCAGTATTATATGTGGATTTTTTTAAAAATGTACCTTTCCATTAATTTAATGAGCTCAGGTAGCAGATCTCACTCAACCTCGTAGAAAGATTCCAGGCAGCTCCCCCTCACCCTCCTCCCTCTCCCTGCACAGGCTCAGCCAAAGATCTTTTAGGACAGGCAGGCAGTCTCAACTAAACACAGTCTAAACACTCCTCCCCCTCCCTCTCCCAGCATCTTCACCATAAAAAACCCATAACTCACTAAGAAGAAGGACTCTGAAGACTAAAGAATCAAGCAAATTGACTTTCGGATTAAACTGGAAGCCAAGCAGTCACCACATCGCCTTTTAAAGCTTTGCCTAGTAAATCAGTGGTAACATAAATTAATTAAGGCTCATGTCCGTGCCCTGAAGGACTTTTCTAAGATCAGGAAATCTGGCACAGAAGAACATGTGTACACAAAAGAAGACAAGAAATCCTGTGTTTCTTTTGATAGAGGACTCAGTGCAGCTTTTCTGTGAGTGCTTATGACATAGACCTTTCATAGACCTTTCTGATAAAGCTTACTTAGTTACCTTTCCTTCTCCTTTAAGAATGCATATATTAAAATTGAAAAAATTGTGTTACTATTCCTTTAAGATTAAACCTACTTTTTTATATTTTTTTCTGAAAGATAGAAGCATGTGGGATTTTTTAGATGTTCCACTTATATAATTATACATAGTCATATTTCTCCTTAAGTGCTTCTTCTCCAGTGTAAACATTCACAACTTGAACAGCATTTACCTATAATGGAGATTTTCCATACCCATTACCAGCTTAGCTGCTCTTTGGACAATCTCTAATTCTAAAATATCCTGTTTCCATACTGGAGAACAAAACTGCATAGCATTTTCTAAACTGGGATTTACCAGTGTTTTGTGAAGAGGAAGAATGATAAACTACCCTATGAATCTACAGCTCTTGTACTACAGCTCAAAACCTTGCCCTTGAGAGTGGTGCTGACTGGAACTATTGGTATATCTTATTTTTTACAATTTCCCCTAGGTAAGTAATCCCCAACCAGTGGCTCATGAGCAATATGTTGCTTACCACCCCCTTTGATGTTGCTCCTAGTAGGCCATTTGGGTGGTTGACCATTTTCACATCTATGGCACACATTTTTACATCTATGAGACACAGTAGGAAGGAGGTCCCTGCCCCGTAGAGCTTACAGACTAAGTGGTTGGGTAACATACAGGCACAAATTGGAAGGTAAGAGTGCACTAGGTATGGGCATTTGCTGTTAAGCGCTATGCAAAATAATGTTTTAGTGGCCATCCCTTGGGATTACATGATTCACTGTGTGCACAAACAAACCAAGGGCAGACATACAGTACATGTTAGGTCACATCAGCCAATGAATAGACAAGAGACTTGTCTACATGTGCCTGCACCTGGGTGGATTCAGTGCCTCTGGGTTCAGGTACAACATTTTTTTAAGCATACGGATATATTGTTAGCCTGCGCTTATCCTCAGGCTGACAATACACCTGTTTGACCCTACCCTTTCAGTTACAGCTGCATTATTTCTGGTTAGGTGATCTCTAAGGGAGTACACCGCCCTTAACACAATAGTGACTCAATGGAAAAGATGTAAAAGCAATGTTTTCTGAAATATATATTCCAGTTTAATAGGCTACTTTATATGATATAAACCAGTGCTGTCCAACTGGCGGCCCGCGACCCCCCTCTGTGTGGCCCCCCACCTGTTTGGCTGCTTTGATGGCTTACTCTTGTGTAAGCTTTAAAGAATAAGTAAACCTTTTTTTTCTATGAGTAAAATTACTCTAAACAGCCTCCAGAATTACCTACCTTTGTCCCAGCATTCTCTCTGACCTGGTTCCTCAGTCAGAAGGTATTCTTTTTCTTTGCTTCCTTGTGCAGAGTGAAGCCCCACCCCCACTTCCTGTTCAGGTCTCATAAAAAAAAAATGGCTAATGCTCAGACTGGCTCCTGCTGCCTCCAGGCATGCGCAGAAGGCTCTCCACTCTGACAACCTTGTCAAATTGAAGAGAGAACTGAACAGGAAGTGGGGGCGGGGCTTCACTCTGCACAAGGAAGCAAAGAAAAAGAATACCTTCTGACTGAGGAACCAGGTCATAGAGAATGCTGGGACAAAGGTAGGTAATTCTGGTGGCTGTTTAGAGTAATTTTACTCATAGTAAAAAAAAAGGTTTACTTATTCTTTAAATTGTATCAGTACTGTGATTAACTGCCCCCCTGCATGGTTTACACCTCAGATCCAGGCTGTAATCCCCCTGTGTTGTTCACACCTTTTAATCTCTGCATTGTTCACCCCTGCATTGTTCACACCTCAGGCTCAGGCTCACCCACATTGTTCACCTGTTCACACCTCAGACTGTAGGAGCAGTAAAAACCCACAAATAATCCCTGCACACTACAAAAAGAACATATACTGAGGTGGAACTGCATTTAAAAAGTTTATTAATCTTTAGTTATTGTGCAGACTGTAGGAGCAGTGCCAGCATTGTGTCACTGTATGTCACTGTATGCTGCCTGTGTGCCATAACAGCTGTGATCAGCAAGATAAGTCAAATATTTCTAGGCAATTCTAACATGCATTTTTCATAAATTTCCTCTGTATTTTGCTTGTTATTGATTTTGAATAAGAGATTTTATTCTGTGATAGGAATAGTTTTTTCTCAAAGAAAAAAGTGGTTCATACTTACTTGAAGTCCCTTTTCACCCTGGTCACCGTCTTTCCCAGGTTTGCCCTTAGAGATAAAAATAATGAAAACATACAGGTAATTATAATTTGGTTGTTTTGATTAATAGAAAAATATTGGATAAATAAAACTTCTGAACATTTATTATTCACCATAGTATTTTATGCAAAATCAGCATACTTACTCGAGGCCCTAATGGGCCAGGCTCTCCTTTTTCACCCTTAAAGCTTTGTCCCTAGAAAAAAAAAATGAGTTGCCATTTACAATTACCAATGTTGCACAATTAATGTAAAAAGCTGGATTGTACTAATATGCTATGGCTAAGGGCTTGGTAGTGTCACTCACAAAAGTTTGTCATGGTTTCATGAATGAATCCATGGAAAATTATTGGAGTCATTGGTCATTTTTCACTGTGTTTTCTCATGCTCCAAATGCATTGAAGACAATGGGTATTTTTTCTCTTCCCAAATGCATTGGAATCAATAGGCATTTTTTCTCACTTCAAATGGATTGAAGCCAATTGGAGTTTTGTCTTGTTTTTTTGCACCAAATGCATTGGAATTGATGCATGTTTTCTCCTGCTAAATGCAGTAAAGTCAATGCCCATTTTTATTCAAGAATTTTCTTACTCCAAATGCTTTAAAGTCAATGGGCATTTTTCTCAAGAATTTTCTCACTCTAAATGCATTGAAGCTAATGGGTATCTTTTCGTTTGCTCTTTCTCGCACCAAATGCATTGAAATGTATTGAAGCCAAAGGGTGTTTCTTTTTTTCTTGTGTTTTTTTCTTTGTCCCAAATTCACTGGAATCAATGGGTGTTTCTTTTCTCACACCAAGTGCATTGAAGTCAAATAGTGTTTTTGTTTTTTTTACTGAGTGAAAAAAAACTTGATTTTTATCCCAGCAAAAGAAAACTCATGTCGAAATTTTAGTACAAATTCTCAAAACCTTCCGGCACTCATGAAAACACACATTTCGGCACAAATCCATAGCAGGTGAGACAAATTCACTCAGTCCTATCTCGTTTCTCTCCTCACCGAACATATGATTCCTTAGCACTACTGGCCTATACAGCCAGGATTTAATGTGGAGTCTCAGCAGAAGGAATGAAAAATTTAAACTAACAGATCTTAACACACTTCCAAGTAAAGCCAAGTTTACTTGGAAGTGTGTTAAGATCTGTTAGTTTCAGTGTCTTATTTTTCCTTATTATTCCTTATTTTCCCTGATTAATCCACAGGCAAGCTTCTTCCCCTACTTTTGCACTCTGTGTACTCATCTGCATACAGCACACAGCTTTTCTTTAAACCCTTTTAATTAACAGTTGTTGCTAGAACTTACACACTAGATCAGACATGTAACTCAGGTTAAAGGAACTGCATAGAGGTATATACAGTACTTATACATTGTACTGATTTTTTTTTTTTGGTCATGTAAACAGGTTTTGGCTAACATTCGCATGTTAACAAGTAATAAATATGATTCATTTCTGAACCTCTTCTAAATCCCTGAATCATTTGAAGATTATTTTCAGCTGTAGCATAAATATTTTTTTGAGAAAAAATTGGTTGTGTCTTTGGCCAATAGGTTCAGTGTAGAAGTAGCCAAGGGGCAAATTAATGCAGGGTACAAGTTTACATGTCAGCTACAACATATCTGGAACATGTTTGATTAAGGGGTATGTCCTGAAATGTTGCAGTTGACACCTTAGACTTGGGAATGGGTTGTCCCTTCATTCACTTGTGCCAGTGTACATTTCTTCTAACCATTCCCAAATGTGTGAATCATTTGGGTTCAGTAAAGTGTAGTCTCATGCCATAAGAAATCACAACTACATGTATTATATATTTGTATTATATATGTATTATATATTTCAATATATGGAATTCTAGATATGAGCTATATGTATTTTTCAATTATATTGTGACTTTGGACTTATTGTGTATATGCTAAGAGTGTGTTTAATAATGTGTCTTGTGCCATAGATCATAATGTTCCAATAAGTTTTTTTGCCTTATTGGATAGGACTTGTGATAAGGTCATGTGACCTATGATGCTTTATTAAAACCCAGGTGGGTTAATCAGGCACTTCATGCTTGACAAAGGGAGTGGATGTTTCCGAAACATTAATGTTGCTGTCTGTGATAAACGTCTCGAAGCTACATGCCACATTAAAGAGCAATGCAAACAATTATGGGAGTGCTGTGCCCCATTAAACTGTATGTATTTTGAAGGTGTGGATTTCTTCTTGCACGGGCACCCCTATTTATTCAATATTGAGACACTGGTTGCTTCAGTGGTGCCGCTACAGGTAAATGAAATTGAATTACACATGTATTAGTGGCTATGTATATATTAGTGGCTAAGGATAATAGTTTTAAATGGCTGTCAGATCAAGCTTTTACAGGCCATATTATTCACACCAAGGAAAAGAATACTGATAATTTGTACCAGATTAAAATATATGCTTTTCCCGTGGTATCAACCAAATTCACTTAACTCATTAGGTAAAGGTTTTATTGTTTATGAATGTTATCATGATACTTACTGGTTGTCCACGTTCTCCGTTTTCACCAGGCATACCCTTTTCTCCCTAAGGAGAAGGAAAAGTAAAACATAATAAACATTTTAGTTCAAACGGGCATTCCACTGTTAAATATGTTTATTAAAGTAAAAGTTCATTTTTAAATGACAAGGCCTTATATAATGCAGAATGGTCACTTTAACAAACCCCTGACCTACGTATTATGGCTGTAATATGAATCATGGAGAGAGATTTGCTTTCAGAACCAAAATGCATCAATTAAATATAAATAATATTTTACATCTCCCAGCAGCCTTCACCTAACAGTCAAACTACAATAAGATATTGGTATTGGCTACTCCCAGGAAACTGTAAAAAGATATTTCCTAGTACAACATTGCATAGTGCTAACACAACTGCTGTTGTGGCTAAAATGTATTTCTGAGATGGAAGCTGACAGTAGAATATTCCACCAGTGCCCCAACAAAAAATGTTCCTTTTCTCAGCTTGTAAAATATAAATGTACAAAAATAGGCAGTAACTGCTCCCGAATAGTGTCCATGATCCCCATACTGTTGCTTTTTCAGTTAAATGGTAAATATAACATTATGTGACACTTACTGCTAGCAAAAGTGAACGAACAACTAAAATTCAGTATTCTCAATGAAATATTCTAATAGTACCTTTTCTCCGTAATATACTTGCTCATTCTCACTTCCTTGAGGTTCAGTGGAAGGCTTGCAAGGAGCACCTGGAGGTCCCCGATCACCCTGTTAAAAAATGAATATATAACCTCAATTTAATGCAGAGATCATTCTTCACAGTTTGCATTCATTACAATTGCATTTGGCAGCTCACATTTGTGAATATATATCCAAAGTCTGATTTGCCAGACGCCCTGTATGCTTCAAAAAAGAATGGTGATTGTATGTTTTATGTTATTACTGCATGTTTATCTTTAAATGGCCGGTAGGTGGCAATGGGAAACTATTTTAGATAGGATGTTACATGTGTAGTCAAACAACAGGTGGCAGTATAGTTAGGAAAATAAGCTTGGTGTTATATCCTTAGCCACCAGGGGGTGTTATAGGCAAAAAGGTATAAAAGGAGAACCACACTGAAGTTCTTGGTCTTTGTTGGAGACAACAGCCACATACCAGGTTGAAGGAAGAAAAAAAGACCCCACTCAAGGGAGTAAAAGCAACCTGAGAATAGGTAAGAGAAACGTGGAGCAGGCACTAGGTGTCTGAGTTAAGTTAGGTAGCATGGGCCCAATATTGCTCCAACAAGAGTAAAGGGAATAATTTTCCCGGTATATCTTCCACAAGATAGGGACCATATTGCATATAGCATATTGGGCTCAATTCAGTTAGAAGAGAAAGCCTTAATGCTTATTCAGTAGCAGATTTTCCCATAAAGCCAGATGCAATTCAATGAGGAAAAACTTATCTCGTTGTTTAGGACATAAAAACTCTAAAGTCTATAGGAAAAACAATTGGAACTGAATTAGGAGAAAACATATTTCTACTCAAATGGGATCTCATCCATAAGTTTCCCATGATAAACAATAAAATTAAATTTTCTCATTGATTTGAATCTGCTCCATTGTATTGTAGCATAAAATGTCCAACTAGCAATGACACAACACTTGTACTATAGAATAAAAATGTCAAAAGCAATGGCTGCACACTCATACTATAGGATAAAGTATTAAGTGCAGGTGGCATGAGTGTGACACTTTTTGTTATACATCAATACACTTTTTTATCTTTTAAAATATATTGGGACATAATTAAACACTGTTCTCTGTAGAAGAGTCAAAAGTGTTTTTACTTACCCTCTCCCCTTTTGGTCCATAGAAACTTATGCCCATTTCACCCTAGGTAAGATAAAAAAAAATAAATGAAAACATTCCACCTATAATATAATATCAATTTGCCCTTAAGGTTTTGTATTTGTTAAGTAAGGAAAACTTTTTAAGGATCAGGGGCATCATGCAAACAGCTGCAAACTTGCAAGGAATTGGTAGTCAAACAGTAAGGCAGCTCCCATACACTAATACATTTATGCAGACAAGGTACACTTCATGTAGTTATTAAGTTGTGCCTTACTGTGTTTAATATTGTGTTTTAATATTGTTATTTCTGTGGTTGCTTTAGCAGAAACAGGCATGGATTCGCAGCGAATTCCTGCATTTCGCCATTGGCGAATTGTTTTGCGAAACTTCCGAGAAAATTTGCTGCGGAAAAATTTGTCATACAGATTTTTTCTGTTGCACGTAAAAAAGGGTGCAGGCGCGTCAAATTGGGCGCGATCGCGTCATAAAAAAGCATGGGCGTCAAAAAAAGCACGGGGGACAAAAAAGATGCGGACAACAAAAAAAATGGTGTGACAAATGTGTTTCCCAAATTTTCACTCATCACTAGTTACAGCAGAGCTATAGAGCACAGACAAGAAAAGACCATATTAATGCAATATATTTTTCTCAGCTTTAAACATGGCTTCTAATGTCTACAAATACAGGTACGGGGCTTGTTATCCAGAATGCTTGGGACCTGGGGACCCAATAAGGGGTAATTCAGATCTCAATTATTTAAAAAATTATTTAAACAGTAATTAAACCCAAAAGGGTTGTTTTGGCTACAAAAATAATTAATTATAGTTAGTTGGGATAAAGTACAAGGTACTATTTTATTATTACAGAGAAATCATTTTTACAAATCTGAATTATTTTTGTAAAATAGAGTCTATGGGAGATGGCCGTAATTCAGAACTTTCTGGATAATAGGTTTCCGGATAACAGGTCCCATACCCATACTGCATTTACATTTAAATAAGAACATCCTTTAATCCAGATAAGAAATAGAGGCAGAGAAGAAAGAAAGAAGGCAGAATGACAGAGCTGCAGAGTTGACTTGTAGATATCACTGTGTACAAGACTTATCCTGTATATACCTAGTACAGGTATGGGACCCATTATCCAGAATGCTCGGGACCAAGGCTATTCCAGATAAGGGGTCTTTCTGTAATTTGGATCCACATACCTTAAGTCTACTAAAGAATCAATAAAATATTAATTAAACCCTATGGGATTGTTTTGCATCCAATAAGGATTATTTATATCTTAGTTGGGATCAATTACAAGGTACTGTTTTATTATTACAGAGAAAAAGGAAATCAGTTTTAAAATTCTGAATTATTTGATTAAAATGGAGTCTATGGGAGACAGGCATTCCGTAATTCGGAGCTTTCTGGATAACGGGTTTCCGGATAAGGGATCCCATACCTGTACTTTCTATACTGCTATAACAGTAGAAGTTACTGCTATGTTCGTAATGGCTAACTGAAGCTGTTAATAAAGGACTGTTACACCATACTCATTTCTGGTTACAAAACATAGCACAAAAGATAACATGCAGAAGTATATTTAGAGGGGGTGAAGAAAAGCACATGAAGTGAAAGTAATTAGGATAAAGGAGTGAACACCTACCTTTGGTCCTGGGGCACCATGTGAACCAGGAGGTCCCTAAAAGACATTGGACATTTTATAAGTTTAGGCAAAATTGAAACATTAAAACAAATGAAAGAAATTGTAAACTTTAATTTCAAGTTTTGCTTTAAAGCAAAATATAGAGTTTGGTAAAAAAAATAAAAAAGTAATTGATCGCCTGGTTTTACATTGCTACATTCTTTCTACAAAGTACTGCGTAGATAGAGAATAAGAGCAATCATTATTTAAATCACTGCTGGCCATACAGGCTCATGTTAGAGAGAAAGACTAGTTACAGCAAAACAAAAAAAAGACTAGTTACCTTTTACAATGTAAAGTAGGCTCTATTCAATGTTAAGGCTATCATTAATGTTAATGATATAACCAGATCAGAAGCTGGAAAGCTGTTGTGGGCAATTCTGATGTCATGAATCATTAATGTTATAGGGCTGGTACAGGATACAGCATTTGAGACCTATTGTTCTTCAGGATTTTATTCTACTTTAATTATGATTAAAGGTCACTTACTGCAGATCCTGGTGGCCCAATTGGTCCCATAGGTCCTGGTGTCCCTGGCAATCCAGGTGTACCCTGTGAAAAAAATGTAGACACAGCTTGATAAAGGCCAACTTACATAGCAGCCTGTCTGTGGTATGTGAACAAAGATAATTTACCGGTATTCCGTTAATTCCAGGAAAACCTTTTTCTCCTTTGATCATAGATACATCGATTCCAGTAATATCTCCAGGTTCTCCCTAGAAAATGTAAATAGTTTCACAAATCACTTCATTTTCTTTTTTTAAAAGGCAGATAGTAGCAGACAGTCAAAAAAAGTAATCAGTTGCCTTTGAAGTCACTTCACTTCTGATTTCATGTAATTTCATAATATTATTTATAAAGATAGTGCTCTATCCTTTGCACCTTGTTAAAGTTCTGCACTTCAGAGATGTTGGTGAAACATTCTCTTACATAAGGCAAATCCAATGGGAATAACTGGATTCTGGTCTAGGTGTGCGCTTCTGCCTATAAAAGTCATCTTTGGCTTTGGGCCTGTCCCTCGGCTACTCAGGTGCTGCCAGGTATAACTACACAAGAGTCCAGAGACTCCACAGGGGCATACAAGGAGGCCAACCATAAACTGTAATGAAGGAGATGGTAAGGACAGAACTAAACATAGGCAGGCCAGGTTAGAACCAGGTAACAGCTTTAGAATCATAAGGTAAGTTCCTAAACAGGAACAAGTCATGGTCAAAACCAGGAACCAACACAAGGGACAGGACCAGGGAACACCCAAGAACAAGCTACCTTGACCTACAATAGGCATTGAGTAACTTCAGAGCAAAGGATTATAAAGGAAGGTTGATGGCTCTGAGCACCTGTGGCCAGACTAATAATAGGCAAAACAAACCATCGTTTCCTGAATCCCTAAACCAAAGCACTGGAATTGTTCAAACTAGGACTTGTGAGAAAAGATGCACTATAATGGCTAGCAGAAAGGCTTAGTTGTTTTTATATTTTAAATACCTAAAATCATAGACTATTCCTAGTTAATAATCCCAGGTTCATCACTGACAGTGTTTTTTTTAATAAACTGTGCATCATTAAGTAATAACTGGGCCACAATACATTATATAAAAGCAAAGGGCAAAGTACACCAAAATCA
The DNA here is from genome assembly GCF_000004195.4 of Xenopus tropicalis. Taxonomy (NCBI): domain Eukaryota; kingdom Metazoa; phylum Chordata; class Amphibia; order Anura; family Pipidae; genus Xenopus; species Xenopus tropicalis. Next base: position 117,359,868 of record NC_030678.2, on the reverse strand, counting down.
AGAGTTGGTGAATACTTTAATAAGGGGCAAATTTTTTAAATTTTGTTAAAATCTATGCATGGGAAATAATTTCAGTTTTTAACAAAATATGTTCCTGGGTGGGGTTTTTTTGTTTTTGCCTATCTTGAATCAGATTCTTTAGAGGGTGATATATGTTCATCAAATCTAATGTTCAGTAAGAAACGTGCGCCCTTTTTAAAGGTATGTGCACACTGTCATCATTATTCAATGATGATAATTCTTATTAGGCTAATTCCAACCTGAATTCAAAATTCAAGATTATTGCAATAAGTGCATATCCAGATTATTGAGAGAAGGGGACAAGATTAGAACCAGTTCCTAGAACCCCACTGGACCAAAATACAGCCCTGTTTAACAAATGTGTGAAGCATTCAAGGTACTGGAGGAATCAGTCAGAAGGGGCAAATACTGCTTTTGATTGCAATTTACAAATAACTTTATACCACTGGAAATGATTTTATTAATGTAAAATAGACAGTTGCTTAGAATTACATATTGTTATATTATGTAAAAAAAACCCCCCTCCCCCTTGACTTTAATACTGTATCTGATTTCACATCATATATAAACTTCTTTATTAAAAGTATAATCTAAAGCTCTGTAACAATCCAGTCGGGTATCATTTTAATATCACCTCCATCTTATATAAGCTTATGTGCAATAAAATCAATGTACCTTCTGAAACTATTTCTATATTTCTGCAATTACTGTTTCTGCCTGGATTTTAAAGATTTACAGATGTAGTCGACTTCTGGCATATGAAATGAATGTATAAATTTATTTGTATTTCATATTATGAGTAAGCGTGCAAACAAATCTCAGATGCTTGGCTGAGGGCAGTAAATCTGACAGTGTTCCCCAGAGGATGTATGTTTGCCCTGTACCAGATTTCTTAGAGACTTTTCAGTAATATTCTGATCAATCTGAAGAGATTATGGATTTTGCTTCCTTGCCATTCTGAGCTTTGTATATTGCTATCTAATAATAAACCATGGAAGTCACACATGTAACTGAAAACTGAAAATTATTTTAATCTTTATTTTATTATTTATGTATGATTAAGAAATGGCATTTCGTATGCATCAACATGTATGCATTCTCAGCCACGATTTTAATATTCGCGCAATTATAGCAACTTCATGATGTAGTACATAACATCAGTAGTGATTGTCTAAAACTGCTATGATGCTAGTAGCACAAATAGGACTATACTCTTTAAAGGAGAAGGAGAATTAAAATCACTGGAGGTGCCAAATGTTAGGCACCACCAGTTAGTGTAATCACTTACCTGTTACTTCGGGCTGGTGCTCCTATTAACAGAAAATTGTACCAGCCTGGAGAACATGCAGATGAGCGATTCTTTTCCTTCCTTCTTATTTCTCTGTGATCCTGGTCAAACAGCTGCCTTTTTTCACTCTACTGTGCATATGCGGCCAGTGTGCAGAAAGGAGACAGAAGAGGATCGCTCACCTGCATGTACCCCAGGCCGGTCCCCCAAGTGCCCCTAGTGATTTGACCTTTCCTTCTCCTTTACAGGAAAAAACTAGTTGAGAACAATTTTAATGCCCAATACTTTTCACATACTTATTTGATATTCTGGTTTCAGATTATCTTAACAAGTTGCATACAAGTAAATGAGAACTTACTTTTGGCCCTGGTTGCCCAGGTGATCCCTAAAACAAAAGGACAACAGTCAATAAGAATATAAAATATTTTTACTTATAATATTAGCCTTTTAACTACACAGAAGTAATGCAGGCAGATTAATTCATGAAATAGTGTGCCTATCTGAAAAACATTCCTCTGGCTGTACTGTTTAACAGACCATTGTTTTACTAAATGCAGCTTTGTGGATTTTATAGTTCCAGCTTCTATCTAAAGGTGTTAACCAGAGTGCCATGGGTGGCAGTAGGGTGCCAATCCTTCCGCCAAACACATTATTTTATTTATTCTTACATCACCTCAGCCTTAAACAACTAAGGCACTGGCACATTCACTTACTCTGACGCAGTGTGATGAAGTGAACTTCGTCATGCCATGTTTTTTTCCCACAGTGCATTAATTTTTTCACAAAACTCATTCATTATTGCACACCAATTGCATATGACTCTTGCACGCCGTATCCAATTTGTCAAATTGCACACAACTGTGCATATGCTTTGCCGCAAAGCAGACACAGTAAGGCTGATGCCACACCAGGCGTAGGGCTGATTTTTTCGGCAAGCGGAAAAACGCTTGCTGAAAATTCAGCCCTACGCCTGCTACTTGTGCCTGCACCCGAATGAATGAGATACGCTCGGGTGCAGGCACATGTAGCCGATATACGCATGAAAACGCGAGACTTTGCATTCTCACGCGTTTTCATGCGTATATCGGCTACATGTGCCTGCACCCGAGCGTATCCCATTCATTCGGGTGCAGGCACAAGTAGCAGGCGTAGGGCTGAATTTTCGGCAAGCGTTTATCCGCTTGCCGAAAATTTCAGCCCTACGCCTCGTGTGGCTTTAGCCTTACCTTGAATATTTTCACAGTCTGTCTTGCTTCAGTTCGGATGTTCACTCACATCAGTTCCAGAGTTCAAATGACATCTGTGCCAAATTCTTTTGGCGCAAGTGCGCTGCGTCAATTGACACATGCACTGAGGGAACTCTGAAGCTACCGCCTGGTCAGGAGGTAACATACCGTCAGGGTTCACACAATTCTGAATGGAAGGCAAGGATTGTAGCTGATGAAATTGGTTTTAGATGCAATTCACTATGGGGAAAAGCACAAATTGCGCACTGTGTCTGCAGACACAGAGCTGTGAACTTTTCTGGAATAAAAATTCGAAAGTTTGTACCAGGTCTAGTAGTCTATGGCACCCAATCAGTGAGCATCATCTGTTTGCAAACACATAACATAGTAAATGAAATTGATGAAAGACACACATCCATTAAGTTCAACCTCTTTACCTAAATAAAACCTGCCTAACTGCTAGTTGATTCAAAGATAGATGAAATAATCCTATCTTAAGCTTCTCGGAGTCGGAAAAAATCCTTCCTGACTCCCAGTCAGATCCGTTCCTGGGTCAACTTGGTAACAGTACGTTGGTATTTTCTAAAAAGGCATCCAACCCTTTCTTAAAACAATCTAATACCTGTATATCTGCCAACACAGCCTCTGGGAAAGAGTTCCACATCTTTGCAGTCCTGACTGTTAAAAATATCTTTCCACTTCTTACGGAACCCTTTTTTCTTCTAATCTAAATGGATGTTTGCTGGAAGGACCTACTGGTAAGTACAGCATCTGCCACTGACAACTTAAATGAATTGATCCTGTAACTGAATCCTCTACTGTACACACTGAGGAAAAAAGTTTATACACATTTGCTTCCCTTCTAACCAATATATCTCCAATTTTAATGGAGCCACACTCAACTCAGCTCGCATCTTTTATTACTGATATACTTAAAAAAAAAACTTTTGGGATTAGCCTTTGCTTGGCATTCATTAAGTTCTTCATTTCCTATTTTTGCCTTCCTGATTGTTGCTTTACAACACTATCTATAGTATTTATAGATCCTTAAATAAGTGCCTGATCCCTCTGAATTGTAACTCTTAATTCCTTCCTTTCTTAGTCCTTTTAACTTCTTTACATCTGATTGGTGGTTATGGACTACTTGACTTGATTAAACATTGTGACATCTGTTATGCTACCCCTTTTTTGTTTAGGAAGTCTAAAGTTGTAACATAGCAAGGCAGCATGAGCAATGAATATCCAATGAAAACAGAGTATCTATACAGCTGGGCAGTCAGCAGAGGAAACCATATCTTGCACAACACTGGCAGAGAAACCAGGCAATTGATTAATTTGCTTTAATTTGTGACAATAGAAAATAATAAGTTCAGTGACTTTTCCAAAATATAACACAACAGTGTTATCCTTCTTCTAGAGCGATTAGAACACAATTAATCTGCTGATTGCCATTTGAATTACCAATGGTTTATACAGAAAATAATTTAAGAGCTTAAAAGTATTACTTACAGGATAACCAATTATTCCTGGAAGCCCAGGTGGTCCGAGGGGTCCTCTGTCACCCTAGTATAAACATCACAAATCAGCAGTTACCACATCCCTGACCTTTCAGCCCACAATAAACCTACAATTATAGGCTGACAACAAAGCAAACTGTTGTTCTGTAATAGAAAGATACAGAAACTGATATACTTGGTATACAGAGACCGGCAACATTTGGCAGCCTTGATGTTGCAGACCTGCAAATGTCAGCAGACTTCTGATAGATCAACTGTTGATGCTATGAAAGTTTCTGCAACATATGGGTTACCAGATCTTGCCTGCCACCAATCACGATCGGAGTCCTGTGTTACATGCCATACATAAATGAACAATTTTCTACCTTAGTGCCATTACACCCTGGAATCCCAGATGGACCTGGTGGACCATCTTGCCCAGGTATACCCTGTAAAAGAAAAAAAGATACATTACAAAATATATTATGATATGGTACAGTGTAGGATTCATTGTATTAATTATACATACAGGAAGACCTGGATTTCCTGGGAATCCATGCGAACCAGGTGGACCCTGTAATTAAACAAAAAAAGTGAATATGAGATCAAAATGACCAAATAAAATATATGGAGATAACTGATCTGCATTCAGTGAAAAACTGAAACTTAAGTAGATTTGTCATGAGCAGCCTCAAGGTGGCAGCATTATAAGACTTTTTTTTTATAATTCACCCCTCTGCATGCACAAGGCATGTTTATACATCTAAATCCCTTCATTATATCTGAGATTAAATCTGTGATTTAAATATCAGCTTGCAAAAAGTGTATTTACTGCAGTCATTCATTGTGTTTTAGGTTCTTCTTTCACATTTTTGTGAAGGGGACATTTTAATTGTTTACGCTTGAAATTAGGACGCAACATGTACACACATTGTGCAGCATACATTGCATATTGTGTCAGATATTAAATATGACTATAACAAGCTGTTTGCAATGAGTTTAATGGCAGTAACAAATACGGACTGTTCCTAAAGGTTTGATGCTGACTCACTTAAAAAGACACAGCTTGACTTGAATAGGTGCTATACAGGAACCAAAAGCACAAGCATCAATCTTTTCCCATAATCATAGGCCCTCCTTCACATTACAATTTAAATTAAGCAAGCTTAGCAGAGATGGTAATATAAGCAACTTTTGGCTTTATTTATTTCTGATTGTTAAAAGTTAGTGGCACAATGCAGATATAACAGCCGGAAATCTACAATTTATTTGAATTTCCACGCATTACAGAACTTTAGATTAGTGCTGCATTGTTTCATTTTGACAACACTAGGATAGTTTGTGAAATATTGGCCTATTCTTTCACTTAAAGGAGAAGGAAAGGTACAAGCACTGGGGGGTTCCAAAATGTTAGGCACCCCCAGTGATTGTAAAAGAGAAAACCACACCAGCCCGGAGTAGCTGTGAGAGATTGATCCTCTTCCTTCTTCTGTCTTTGCGGCGCATGTGCATGAGTGAAAAGCCAAATTTTAACAAATAAATCTGCTTTTTCACTCTACTGCGCATGCGTTGGCTCCGGGATCGCGAAGAAAGAAGACAGGAGGAAGAGGATTGCTCTCTTGTTACCCCTGGTTGGTGGTATCAGGTACGCAATTACAATCACTGGGGGTGCCTAACATTTGTCAGGCCCAATGATTTTACCTTTCCTTCTCCTTTAAGGTTGCTATTTTTACCTTTTAGTGCTACCTTTAAGTCTACCTTCCACCTCTTCTATTTTTTCTCTTTTAACTGGATGGAAAAGTGCCATAATGATATTTCCCGTTTTCTGTTTCCCTTTTAAACTGAACCTTCAAAAAAATCACTGTGCCTTATGCTTACATAAGGGCTCATTTAATAAAGGAAAGCAAAGTGACATGTTTTTACCTACAGAGTATAATTCTTTCCCAGATCTGCACCCTCTGCAATTGGACCAAATGCAAGATGAGCAAACATAAAGGCCACTAAGCAAATTGCTTACAAATGGGTGAGGTAGCTTCTGTGACGTTACTGCCTGCACCATTTAGTCAAGTGCAGTTTAAGCGGGGCAGAAAAGGCTCTTCCTCAAATCATTTCTTCCATCCCTCACTGCCTTACTTTCTTCTATTTATCCTAACCCTATATACCTATCATCTTTTCAGAAACATGCAGGGCAGGACCCAAGTTGCAAAAAACATTGTGCCTGTGTTTTTGTACTTGGCAAATATTCCCTCTAGTGTTGCAATGCATCTATCAAAGATAATGAGGTAGGTCTGAGAAGATATTGGGTTTAAGATTCTGCACTGCAGTATGAATTAGATATTATTATACCTTTTTTGGCAATAGAACAGGGAAAAACAAAAAAAGTACTGTATATGCTGGAAAAGGAAAAACTGAATATAACTTACTCTGGTTCCTTTTGTGCCAGGAAGACCTGGTTCCCCTGTGTCACCCTGTAATAGGTTTAAAAAAGAAAACACAATAAATTACAGTATTTTAGAGGCAATAATGGCAAAAGAATACTATTGTTTATGTTAAGTACCTTCTGACCCAATGGTCCCGGTGGTCCTTCTGGTCCTTGAAGTCCAGGAAAGCCCATTAATCCAGGTAAACCAGGCAGACCTCTCTCACCCTGTGGAAAATGAAAAAAAAAATGTTAAAAACTATCTTTCAGCTCTTCATTTATACTTATCCAGTACTGTATTAGCGATGATGTTTATTATTTGCCAGCTTCTATATTATTTATATTCTTTCTTTAAACATCAGCTTTATAGCTGCAAAGGTAGTCTAGAATTAGAATTAAGATTGAGCACACCAAAAACATATTTTAAAAAAAATGCACAATAACAAATATAATGATACTCTTAACCATGTATATCAGACAATAAAAAGATACAGCGCTTGGGTACCAGAACAGCAAGTGAAACATAAGTAAGATATCAAAGAAAGTGACTGATCTGTGGAGCGAGGGAAAAACAGAAATCTTAGCCAGAATAGGGTGACCAGATCACTTGAAAACCAGCTAGCGCGGCTGAACTGATTTCAGTTTAATTTAAATGCTGCCCTGCAACAAGTATTTATTAGATGTCTCCCTGAATTTTTAAATGATCTGATCACCTTAGGCCAAAAGCAGCATGTAATGCACTCAAGGCATGCCTCTGCCCTGGATCGGACCCATGCAGAAAGGAGCGGGTGGCTACCAGCTGCCTGGACAGTTAATAACCTACTCTGTATTAAGATATATTTATTATATTAAGATACACTGATTATTTGTTGCAATAAGATACATAAGGGGTTATGTAATAAAAGGCAGTTTTGCCCAGGAGCATTAATCCATAGCAACTATTTAGCAGGTAGAATTTACTGGTCACCAAATTAAAAGCAAACATCTTATTGGTTGCTATTGTTACTGCCCCTGGGTAAACTTAGTGCCTTTTATTACATATAGGGGAAAGATTATATGTTGCTATTTATTTTAACTTAGTGCTTTCTGTTTTGTAATCTTTACATTTTTACACTTGGAGGACAGCACTGTGTACATAAGTAGCACTATTTAAATAAAACTATACGTACATACATATTGATATCTTTCTTGCCAACCAAAATGAAACATATTTGCATTTCACCACAAGGGGGTGCAAGTTAGCATTGCAAGGAACTGTAAAACTTTACATCAACTTAAATCAACTTATTTCCTTTGGTCTTTCACATTTTGATCCTCAATAAATTGAAGGACTGTAATGGAGTCAGCACTCCTTTAAAACGCCCCTAAAAGGTTATTATTTGGTTTTAACAATGAAAAAAAAATAAGGGTTGATTCACTAAAGTGCGATAACGCTTATTGTATGCTTTTTTGCATTAAAATTGATGCGAAAAAAACGCGCAATTCGCTAAAGTATTATCGCATGCGTTAAATTGCGCGCAACCGAATTCATTAATTTTAACACATTGCGTTAATTAGCGCGCATAAATACTAACGCATGATTCACAAACACTTAGACGCGCTAAATATCGCATTAGTCTGTGCAAAAATTAACACTTACTTGGGGCAGGCGGTAATTATAGAAAAGTACAGTTCATGAGCTTTTGGCAACACAATATGGACTTTGCAGTGGGATTTATTCAAGTCTGTGTTGGCCCTAGAGTGATGCAGCCTCCGGTTTCTAGGGAAATGGTCATTTTCAAAACAGTAGTTTTCCAAAAGTAATGGCGTGTATGGCTAATATGGTGTGCGTTTTTTCTCACGCAATGACAATTTGTGCGCGCTGTGTTAATTAGCGCACGTTGTGTCAAATACCGCATAAAAATAGTCTTCGCGACTTAAATAACGCAAACAGCATTGCGTCTAAATTAACGCAAGTATCCTTTTAGTGAATCGTGCGTTAAGACACGAAAAATAAGACGTGATAAAATTTTTAACTCATGCTATAAATAGCACTCAAAATATCGACCTTTAGTGAATCAACCCTATATTGTTTAATCTGCGCCAAGCTAAAGTAAAATGTTTGCCCAGTCTGTTCAATTGTAAACAATTTTCATGCATCTCCATATAAAATACTGCATTATAGTTTCATATACAGTATACTGATGAATGTTATGATACTGTTTGCTTGGTCAGATTCACAGATTTTGGAATCTGCTTATCTGTTTATTTAAAAGCCTGAGTGTAAAATACATATTAACTGTACTAAGCTCCCATACTGTATCAACTTGTTGAACATGACCCCGGCACCCCCTACCACGCTCGCGCCCTCTGAATAACCAAATAAATTGCGTGACTATATCATTGGATGATAATGGCCACAGCTTTATTGAAGAATTACAGCTGTTACAAACATCATACTGTATAACAGTTTATTCAACATGTAATACAATTAAACCTGCATATCTTTATACAATCTTTTTAAATAACCATAACATTAACATGTATTGAACAGTACCTAACCAGAGCAACCGTCAGTCTACCTTTCCATAACCTATATCACTATCCTCCAGCCGCCCAATGTCCTGGCTCGGAGTATACTCCTACAAACCCAGGCTCCACAAGCCACCTGTTAAAGGAAGAGGCCCCTTTAACCTCAAGCCCACCATCCCTTTCCTGAAGGTTTTTCCAATATTTCATCCACACACAATGGTCACCCACCTTAGGGGTTGACATTATGCATTAATAAATTACTAGGGTCCTGCACAGTTTTGTGTCCCACCCCCACTTGTGTAGGTGACTGCTTGAGTGCACTGGTAATCCAACCCACTGTTGTGTCTTTTCCCCCTAACAGACTCCAGGTACAGATCCCAGCCACCACACTAGGGAGGGCGGATGGGCAACTTCTCTTCCTGCTGACTTTCTAGAATGGTGGCTTTTACTGCCTCACTCTGCCTAAAATGGCATCTGCTTCATCCTCTCCCCCGCTACGTCCCCCCTTCCTTTACCTGACTATACATTTGCCGGGCTATCTCGTAGGGTTGGGCCCGGGTCATGCTGCCCCTACTCCAATCTGTCCCAGTTGCTATCCGTGGCACTCCATTATCTGCTACTTCAGCTCCTGAGCATTGCAGCATTGAGCATATATGATATAAAACAGCCATATTTAAAGCAGCATTTCACTGTGAAACCACATAGAAACCAGAGTACACACATCTTGTGCTCCCAAAGTTCTTCCTGTTAAAGCTGTATTATTTCTGGTCATGTGATCTCTGTGGAACCACACAGCCCATCACTAAATGGCGGATCAAGAGAAAGTTGTAAAGATGTAAAAGGGCAATATTTACTGATGTGTATTTACCTATTAGGTAAGATTCTTTCACGGGTTACTTTTCCTATTATATACCCTCATAAAAATACAGTCCAGAAGACACCCACTTTTAATTTCCATCACAATAATGGGCTTCTAGTGGAGGACAGGGGCTTGACAACCACCTACAGCAAGTTTTGAATGTGCATTGTTTTACAATGCAAATTAGAATTCAAAGACAGCTGAGGGTCTGTAGAATTGTTAGGCCAAAGTACTCATCGCTGAGCATTAATACTCAGCATATTAAATACAGAAAACTGACCAAGTTGCAAGACCTGTTCAAGAGAAGGTACAGGGTCCAACATGCCTTTTCAGCACTTAGTAAGTTGAACCAACACAACTAAGCTAAGGGGCCCATTCATTAAACCACGATTTTTGGGTGGTTAAAATCACGATTGGAAAAAATGCGGAGTAACCACCATAATTTCTGATGTTCGAAAATGTCACGAAAATATTGTGGTTGCGTTCTGAAAGTCATCAAATTTTTTCGGATCCGAACATTTGTAAACAGCGCGAAAACCTTTCTGGCTTTGAAAACTTCAATGTATGATTTTGGAAGCCTTCCATAGGACTCAATGGCACTCAAATGGCAGATCCAACCTGGCCAAAAGATAGTCACGATACCAAAGCTTGAATGAATTTCGAAATGGTCATAGTCTTCGCGAAAAATACCACTTTTTCGTGGAAGTTAACGAAAACCACGAAAAAGTAGTGGAATTTTAATAAAATTATCGTGGACCTTTACTGTCTCATAGTACAATTGGAATATTATAAACAAGCAAAGAATTTATTATAGTAGAATTCCATAAGAGTGAACAATAGTACAGCCTCTTAGCACTAATAGGGGCGTATTTATTATGCTGTGAAAAACGAATTCGCCGAAAAAACGGAGTAAAAAGCTCTGTAAAATAAATGGAAAAGATCGCCGTCAGAACGCCAGATATTACGCCGGATATTACGCCATTATTTTCCATAAGTTCAGGTGGAAGAAAAAACGCGTAAAAAATTACGATTTTACACTGTTTTTACACAGCGAAGCCTGGTGATGTGTGGCGAATTTTCTCGCCGTTTTTTACACAGCATAATAAATATGCCCCATAGCCTGTATGAATAAACACTATGGGGGAGATTTTTAGATGTGTATTTATCAAATGGTTAACACTGTAATAATAAGCTCTACAGGCCTAGCTAGCATGTAACTAACACCTAACAAGGAACTGGTTCCCTCACCTGCACCTACTTCAAAGTTCTGTACTGCCATCTGATGTTTCTGTATGTCAAAGAAGTAGTTCCTATTTCTCAAACTTTGCATATATGTTTCCTGGCCTAGAATCTGCCCATGCTCTAGAGTAGGGGTGTCAAACTCAATCACCTAAGGGGGCCGAAATCTAAAACACAGGCTAAGTCGCGGGCCAAATTTTTTATTAATATACTTACTAAGGGGTATATTTATCACAATGTGTAAAAAGTGGAGTAAGATATTACCGGTGATGTTGCTCATAGAAGGCAGTAGATGCTTTGCTACTGTTGAAATCTGATTACTGATTGGATGCCTTGGGCAACGTTACTGGTAATGCTTCACTCCACTTTTTACACAGCATGATAAATATACCCCTTAGTCTTAGTTACTATGTGAGGAAAATGGAAATTGATCAGGCTGGATGGTCAGACACACTAACCAAGAGCCTCATAAAACAGCCAGGTGGGCCAATTTGGCCCCCAGGCCTTGTGTTTGACATATATGCTCTAGAGCCATCCTAGAGGACAGCCCCATGTGACCAACATTACTTACTTGTTGGACAAGTAATGTGTTATAACCATATACATTAAAATAAAATATAATTCACCTCCTAACATAGAGACAAGAACAATCACTAGACTATTACTGTATTAAATGCGTAGTTTTGCATGTAGATGTGCCCAGTGATGCATGTCATAAGTAGCTAGATATAAAGTGAAAAACCATCAGGAACCATCAGAAATTAGCAAAATATATTTATTCCTTGTGTCCGGCAAACTATTTACATGTGTTTTCTTGATTTCCTTTAAAACGTCTGAGCTTTTGTTTCACAGCTTTACAGAACATTGTGTTCAGTCACTGATGGTTATATTATCACATGAATTTACAGACTCGTACACCCTTCCTTTTTGTGTATCTTATTGTTAAGATCGGGCCATTGTTTACATACTTTGCACCAGGAAAACGCAAAATCCCCTTTATGGGTAATTAACTTCTGAAATATTATTTTTTGGGTAAAAGACTGTTTGGCTAAATAGGGACCCTGTGATTTTACTAAAAATATGCAAGAGTCATAATATTTACACACAGGGGTTGATTTAGGGGCATATTTACTAAAATTCAATTGGAAAAACACTTATCCAAATGTATACCATTTATTAAAGAAATCAGAAGAGACCTAATTCTGTTGATTGGGGTCTAGGAGCTTGAATAGTTCTAACACCTGTCTAAATTGTTTGATCCCCAATTTGGAATAAGGTGTTTCTTACCCTGGAACAAAACCATTTCCACACAGAAAAAATCTTGGTAAATCTAAAAGCATTGCTAATTTTAGGGCCCGTTGTTTAAAGCTTTGTGAAATATTTGGCATATTCAAAAATGTGTATATCTCCAATCATCTATTAACATAAAGGAGTTGCTATATTTATATGGTGTCTATTTACTTGTGTGACACCATAACTTTATACCAGCCCAGGCCTGTCATAACAGAATCAAATCAGCTGAGAAAATTTAGGCAGGAATTTGCAACTTATAATGCAAAATAGAAAATAGTTATGGTGAATACCATTTTTAAATTGAATTTTTTGGGATCATTTTACAATAGACTTTGTATGTACCCAGTATAAATGAACAACTTTATGAATTTGTTTTATATGGTGATACATGACATTCAGGCAGCAATGTGTAATGTATTCATACAATATGTCTTTGTATTTTACCCAGTTTCAGAATTAGTTATTGTCCTGAAACTGGAAAGTGACTATAGTAATACTGACATTTTCTTTAAGTGCCAGATTCCCACCCATCTGTCTAGTTATAAAAGTTCAGCTTTCACTTACGACTGTAGGTAGAGGTAGTGCAACACTCAGCTTGCTGGAAAGCATGTTGACATTGTATGTAAGCATTGGCAGACAGGAAGGAGGCAGAATTCAGAAAAATGCAATTATCCATCAAAAATATTGAGAACTGAAATTTACTCTAATGTACAGAACTCTTTCTAGCTGGTAATTTCTTCTCCCTAAAGGTGGCCATATGGTGGCGTGTATGGTATGTCGGTGAGTCGACCGATATCGCAGGAAGCTGCTGATATCGGCCGACTCGCCGATCGGACAAGTTTGAAAATTTTGATCGGGCGCCATAGAAGGCGCCTGACCAAAATCTCCCTTCAGTGCTGAATCGGCAGAAGGAGGTAGAAACCTATTGTTTCTACCTCCTTACCTGCCAATTCAGCCCTGAATGGTGTGTGGCGGATCTGACGATGTTTCGTGCGGCCGATGGTCGCACGAAACATCGTCAGATCGCCACGTGTATGGCCAGCTTAAATCTTATACCCTTTAGATGGCAACCAATTTAGGATATGGAAAACTACTGTTCCACTTCATAATTTCTGGTATGGAGAGAAACATGCAAATTTCCTTCCTCATATGGATCTTTAAAGTGAAAAAATAAGCCAAATTCTATTAGTTGGCAAAAACTCTTCCTTTAGTTGAAGGAGGTAAAATAATCCTTTAGTGTCTCCAGTGATCTTATCCGAACATGGTCATATGAGTACTGTTGAACAGCAAATGGGTGCTGTGCAATTTGTGTACATGCCAGGGGGAAAGGGAAGCATTAAATAGATATAAGGGATCTACCTCCTCATATTAGATGTTGAGTCTGTTCTACATTTAAACAAGATTTGCAGTTACAATTTTACAGTGGGCAATTTTTGCAAAACTTTATTTTAGTAACCTTAAATGGCCTTCATGCTATTCTACCTTAAATATACATTTCTAGTCAAGAAAACATTTGTCTTGTGTCTTGTCATCTTTACTGCATGGCTTGTTATGCCTCTGCAGCCAGTCATAGTGAAGCTTCCCTTACATCTGCTATTATTATTACAGTTGCTAAATGGTTTATTTAATGAATGAACTAAAGGACAGATAGGTTTTAAAATGTTTTTATATACTGTATAAGAAGGCACTAAGTGTAACAATATGACAAAATACACTTTCAGGAAGGTGATATTTACAAGTGGATTCTAGCTTTAAAGAGAATATTGTCAAGATCATTTGACAATTTACCACCTTAGTATATATCAATAAATCAGTTGTCCAACTGGTATTAATTTAAAGTGGGAAACCAAAACATGAAATCCGTTTGGGATTAGATGCAGCTGGTGCGCAAAGATCAAGAATTAATTGCATGATCTCAACCTACCAGCTGTTAGGATTATTTCTCCCCATTATCATGCATGGAATTCCACTCTTTTGGAATTTTGTCAGTTTAAATCAATTTCATGATACTATCACTAGAAACATATGGGATTCTTTAAAGTTCAACATTCCCACTACCACTGATTCATAAAAAGAAAACTACACATAATTCAGCCTTTTTGTTTTCTTTTAAAGAATACATTTCCTAGACTTCCTTCAAAACAGAATTAAGATTTCACCATGGATTTCCTGAAATACATGATGATGTTCTTAGAAGGACCCTGCAAAAAAAAAAAAAAAAGAAACCTATGGGCAAGATTTGATTTGATGAGAAAATACATTTTTTTAGTTTATCACGTGAAAACTTACGGGTGATGTTCAAATTTAGGAGAGAAAACTTTTCTTCAGTTCCAGTTTTTTCCCTTAGGGCGAGGTTACATGATATCTGCTTCTCTCAGTGCTGCTTTTTTCGGCCAGGCTGAGAGAAGCGGATCGGCTTCCCTACGCTCCTCTGTGTGCCTACATTAAATCCAGCAGAAAATTGACTAGCGCGAGTGTGATGCAAGCAGGGCTTAGCCCCTGCATGTTTATTCAAAGTATAGCAGCAAAGTTTCGGGGGCGAACCCCTTCGTCAGGAGCTTTGGTGGGGGTACACCCTGAAACGTTGCTGCTATACTTTGAATAAGCACGCAGGGGCTAAGCCCCGCTTGCATCACACTCGTTGTGCCAGTCAATTTTCTGCTGGATTGTGGTGAGAGTGCCGACTCTCTAGGCTGTGTACCGAGTCTAAGGATTGGAGGAGGTAAGGGTGTGCTGGTGGAACTTTTTGTTGTATGACTATGGCAACTGCCCGAGTGTGGGCAACCAGAGTGGAGTGGATCAGAGGTCGGCCTGGAAAACGTCCACGCTCGGTCAGTTGCCATAGTCTTTAATGGAGGACTGAATTTGTAGATAAGCTTTTCTCATCAAAATAAATCTGGCCCTATGGACCTGTATTCTCAATTTTTCAATTTAATTAATCTTCATAGTAAAATGTTACATTTATACTTATTCCAATTAATAAACAGTAATGAAAAAGATCCCTTAACTTTTTAATGTGTTTTCCTCTAAGTATAATAAATAAAAGTAAATGAATGGGCAGATTTATCAAAATGTGAGTTTAAAACTTAATACATAAAAACCCACCGAATTTCTATTCATATCCATTCCAATTTTTAGAAGCATAGTTATGCTTCCCATATGTTATGGGTGAAAGTTAGAGTTCACCATTTGATAAATATGCTTCTTAAAATCCCATAGGAATGAATAGAACATGGAAGAGTTTTTATGTATCAACCTTTAAACTCACATTTTGATAAAACTGCCCCTAACAGATGAGCAAACTTTGTTCTAATACCACACTGCTCACACATTGCGCAATACCACAACATACCATCTCTCGGCATTTATTTCAATGGAATGAATCAGTTTATATGAAGTGACAGGATGGAACACCTGAATGCAAACAAATGCTCCATCTGTACAACAAAGTTTTTTCCCATGCTCACAATCCCAACTAAAATATGAACTAGAAATGAAAACTGATACCCCAGACAGAGCTTCTCAAAGCCATATCTTGAAGTTTTCTGGGTAATTTTGTATAAGTCTTAGAATTCAAGAAATCTTTTTAATTTATTTTAAAAGAATATTTTCCCAAGGAAAGATAAATAATTTCCAGCCATTTGTTCCAACAGAATATCTTATTGTTATATTTTTTTGTAAAAAAAAAAAAATCCTTGGAGACTTATTGAAAGCACACACAGCTGCAGAAAATGTTATTTTTCTTTTTAGTCTTGCGAAAAAGCAAAAAGGGATCAATGCCAAACATCCATGCAACACTGTTTTCAAATACTGGAAAGGCATTTTACTGAAAAAACATACACTGAAAGTGCAGTATTTAACATCAGCTGAATTTGATTAAGAGCAGCAATAATAGAATAAAATAAAAGAATGTAAAACTATAAAGAAAGCATCTTGCCCCTGTTACCAATACATACTGTATATCTACAAAATGAATAATATAATTGAGCTAATATTCATCTCGTATACACAGCAGTTTGCCATTGTCAAACCGTATTTGCCAATCTTAACAAGTATTTTCAATTACATAGATGTTAAAAAGCTGACATTTTGAGTCCAGGGGGCAACAGTTTAATGTTACAAAGTATACATCTTAGGGACCCTACAAAGAATATAGGACAATGGATACCAGTGCAAAAGCTGGAGCCTTAAAGGGTCATATCTGCATCTCTTGGAATCCATACACTAAGGGGCCCATTTACTTACTCACGAACGGGCCGAATGCGTCCGATTGCGTTTTTTTCGTAATGATCGGTATTTTGCGATTTTTTCGGAAAATTATCGCGACTTTTTCGTTACCAATACGATTTTTGCGGAAAAACGCAAGTTTTTCGTAGCCATTCCGAAAGTTGCGATTTTTTCGTAGCGTTAAAACTTGCGCAAAAAGTTGCAATTTTTTCGTAGTGTTAAAACTTGCGCAAAACGTCGCGCCTTTTAAGTTTTAACACTACAAAAAAAAGCGCAACTTTTCGCGCAAGTTTTAACGCTACGAAAAAATCGCAACTTTCGGAATGGCTACGAAAAACTCGCGTTTTTTCGCGCAAATTGTATTGGTAACGAAAAAGTTGCGATAATTTCCGAAAAGTCGTAAAGGCGCCGAAAAAATCGCAAAAAATACGAAAAAGTCGCAAAATGTTCGTTTTCCAATCGGAATTTTTCCAATTTGGTCGGAATTCGTGTCTTAGTAAATCAGCCCCTAAGACAAAATTACAGAAATCCCCCTTAAGGCCATATGGTAAGAACTTGTGCCGTATACTTGGATAGGTGCAAGCTGCACTCACCACCACTAAGTACACTTGCAAATTATTTTGCAGTGTACTTAGCTCACAGTATGTTCCAGAAAGTATTTGACCACTATCAAATGTTCCTCAAAATCTATCCTGGAGAAATGCCAAGTAAAACTGCTACATAATTATCTTTTCCTTTCAAACAGCTGGCTATAACTGAACATTAGCATTAGCCAAGAACTTCTCTGTGATTAAATGCACTGGTATTACTGATATATAGAGCAATTACCATCATTCGTCATGCTGATTTTATGCTGCATCTGTAGGTAAATAGCACACAAGTCTGCTGCTGCAACAAACCTCATAACAAAAGTATTTTGTGAACACTCAGTAGACTTATAATGAGAAAGTCCAGTCAGCTCATTTTTGTCACTTGGGAACAGTTTAGTGTAGATTTTTGCAAAAAAAAGTCTTTAGCATATTACAGTACAGTACCTCATCTAGAAGTAAAGTACATGATGTAAATAATAAAATACATCATGGCAAAGCTGACCAGGTTGCCTAGGGCATCCGGCTAGCTTGACCCAGCACTGGCAGGTACAGTAAAGCAGCACTACACTCTGACTGTGCCATTTAGCCTATATTGTAGAGTCACCACAGAGGTGGTGAAAATGTACTTGAGCAGTGAGCCTAAAAGTTATACGGGTATTATTAGCAGTAATCGTAGGGTATTGAAATACTGGCAATGGATTTCTGCATAACTAAAATTTTAAAGGAGAAGGAAAAGTAAAAACTAAGTAGGTCTACATAAATACAGAAAGGTCTACGTAAATACAGCCATAAAAACTCACAGAACTGCTGCTCTAAGTTCTCTGTGAAAAGAAACCCTACTTTTCTTTCCTTCTATTCTGTATACATGATCTTCTGTGTCGGACTTTCTGCTTTCTGCAAAATTCTTCAGGGCACTGCACAAGCCTGCCCAGTTTGCTCCTGTCCCCCCCTCTCTTCTCTTCTGTAATCTGATCTGAGAGCTGCTCCCTGCCCGCACACTGCTGACTGGAAGTGAAGTTAGACTAAGATAAAATGGCAGCTGCTATCTTAAAAAAAGTGCTGTTTACTCAGGTATGGTAAAGCATTCTACAGAATAAATATAGCATTCTAGCTTGCACTATTGTGGCTAATCTATTGGCAATAAAGTGCCTCAGTAGCTTTCTTCTTTAAGAAATGGTAGCATATTCAAGATAAAGCAGTCGATTTAAGGCAGATAGAACACAGCTGGTGACACTAGACAGAAAGGGGAGAGAAAGGTCTGATCCACATAAATTGTAATTGTGGCTTCTTGTAAAGTTACATGAGCTGTTGAAATTTCTCATTTTAAGTCATATTAGCATGATTGTTAACATTTTGGTAGTTAGAACCACTTAATAATGATTATTTCTAGTAGTATAATGTATTTAATTGTTCAAATATTTGCCAAATTTCTATATTTAAACTTTTCATATTGTCTACCTTGTCTTCCTTGTATAAACATTTTGATCATATGGAGGATAAAAAGTGCAGACATATGAACCCTCCTATATATATATGTAGGGACCCATAGGGTTAAATGGTCCCTATGGCTTTAAATCCCTACAGGTTCAGTTCCCTTAGTTGCTGGGCAGAAGGGAATGTATCTAAGTAAGTTCATTAACATGTGTGCTATTGGTTAGAAGGTATAGTGACCACATCCTGCCTGACTTTGGTATAGTGTGGGGAGAGGAGTGGCACGTTCCTGTTGTTTGCTTCCACCTTAGGGACAAGGTGGATGTGTGCTGAGAGCCCAGGGCATGGGCCCAGGCCCAGTGAAGTCGGGGAACAGGGCCCCGTGAATGAGGCATTAGATAGTGGCAGGTGTAGCTCCCTTTATAGTACACTCTAGGAGTGTAAGGCAGTTAGGGCTGAGCTAGAATGAGCAGCATGAGCTCCTGCATAGGATTTGCAGTTTTTCTGGAGATAGTTCTCCCAGGCCACATTGCCTGTAGTGTAGGGATCCAAGTGAATAGGGAATCAGGAGAGAGAATTCCCTGAGGGATCCACTACAGGGTGTGTCGCAGAGGTGAAGGGAGATTCCTGCCAGTCTGCCCGCAGGAGAGTGTGAGTCTGAATATACACTCGGTATATGTTGCATGTACCAATGGCCTCTGAAGCTGTATTGTGAGTAAACCCTGTGGATGTTCAATAAACACTTATCATTTTGTTATTTGCAAGAACCTCTGGCGCCCTCTGTTTTCATTTTTCTGCATAGCAGCAAGAGAGGTGTAGTTGCACAACACCCTCACCTTCCTCTTCCACTTAGCGAAGGCCCATTCTGGGTAAGAGAGTACAGTGTAACCCATGTTCTACTGGTACTAGTCCGGGAAGGCAGCTATTGAGCTGAAATAGGTGTTACATTTGGCGCCCAAAAGGCGTGGGGCTCGAAGGTTAAGCTGCTAGTGCATGTTTCTTTAATTTTTTGTGACAAGCGCAGGCACTGCTGGATGCAGGAGAGAAAGCTGCTTGGTCACTTCGTGAAAGGTGCAAAGTAATTGGCCGTGGGTTCGGGTTCTGAGGTTCTTGCCCGTTACTCCCAGTGGCTGCAGTTACTGCCTGTCATTTAAGTCTCGCATGCATATGTTTTGGCGCGAGTGAATATTTTTGGCGCGAGTTGACATCCCTGATGTGAGGTCATCGCCGCCATTTTGAGGAAAGCAATAGAGGAAGATGGATGTCTGGTATTGCTCTGTACCTGGGTGTGCGCATTATCTCTAATCCATGCTGAGGAGGGACTGCTGCATACTGTTTCTGTACCCACATAAGCTGTGGGCTGTGAGAGTATCTTTCCAGTGACTCTGTGTGCATCGGAAGGCCGTAAGCCCATACCCACGCAGAATGGCGGATGCCCGCTGGGATGGCTGGGAGGAAAAGTACACTCCAGCTGGAGTTTCTGGTGGTGCCACAGGGGAAGTGCCGGTGACTGAAAATGGCCAGAGATACATCTGGTGTGGCACATTTGGAACAAAGCCTGATAGTGGCAAGCGGTATGTCTGGCGAGGCACATTTATACAGAAGTCTGACAGTGAAGGCAGG
The DNA here is from genome assembly GCF_000004195.4 of Xenopus tropicalis. Classification (NCBI taxonomy): domain Eukaryota; kingdom Metazoa; phylum Chordata; class Amphibia; order Anura; family Pipidae; genus Xenopus; species Xenopus tropicalis. Next base: position 117,339,645 of record NC_030678.2, on the reverse strand, counting down.
AGGGTCATGGTTCCTTGCTGTGGGAAGTGCAATGCGGAGGTCACCAGGGAGCTGCGTGATTTTGCTGCTAAATGCCCTCAATGCCAAATGCCCTGCTGGGTGGGACCCTTCCAAGCCATTGGGAAAAGCAAAGACTCTGAACTGAGGTCTGCCCTGATTTTTGCTCTGGAAGGACTGTCAGTGGTGATAAAGGAACTGGAATAGGGGGGAGGCCTGGTACCCCATTCTGCTCCAATGTTATTGATTGCACTGTTGATATGTTGCAATGTTTAAAATGCTTTGCTTGTTTTTCAGTGACCATTGTTACCCGGTAGTGCTCTGGAGAGACTACCAGAAGAGGATGTCATATGATACTATGGTATTCTGTGGGTAATGTGATATGTTTGATATTGTACCCCATTGTCGGGACGAAATGGGTTTTTCCCAGGGGTGAATGTAGGGACCCATAGGGTTAAATGGTCCCTATGGCTTTAAATCCCTACAGGTTCAGTTCCCTTAGTTGCTGGGCAGAAGGGAATGTATCTAAGTAAGTTCATTAACATGTGTGCTATTGGTTAGAAGGTATAGTGACCACATCCTGCCTGACTTTGGTATAGTGTGGGGAGAGGAGTGGCACGTTCCTGTTGTTTGCTTCCACCTTAGGGACAAGGTGGATGTGTGCTGAGAGCCCAGGGCATGGGCCCAGGCCCAGTGAAGTCGGGGAACAGGGCCCCGTGAATGAGGCATTAGATAGTGGCAGGTGTAGCTCCCTTTATAGTACACTCTAGGAGTGTAAGGCAGTTAGGGTTGAGCTAGAATGAGCAGCATGAGCTCCTGCATAGGATTTGCAGTTTTTCTGGAGATAGTTCTCCCAGGCCACATTGCCTGTAGTGTAGGGATCCAAGTGAATAGGGAATCAGGAGAGAGAATTCCCTGAGGGATCCACTACAGGGTGTGTCGCAGAGGTGAAGGGAGATTCCTGCCAGTCTGCCCGCAGGAGAGTGTGAGTCTGAATATACACTCGGTATATGTTGCATGTACCAATGGCCTCTGAAGCTGTATTGTGAGTAAACCCTGTGGATGTTCAATAAACACTTATCATTTTGTTATTTGCAAGAACCTCTGGCGCCCTCTGTTTTCATTTTTCTGCATAGCAGCAAGAGAGGTGTAGTTGCACAACACCCTCACCTTCCTCTTCCACTTAGCGAAGGCCCATTCTGGGTAAGAGAGTACAGTGTAACCCATGTTCTACTGGTACTAGTCCGGGAAGGCAGCTATTGAGCTGAAATAGGTGTTACATATATTTGGGAAAGCTTCTGTATTTCTATCACCAACTTGTGCAAATGAAGAGGTGGGTGTTGCTGCCTAGTGCATTCTGTTAGTACTATTCAGCAATGTAAGGATTATGCAAGAGATGAACAGAATATGTTGAATTCCTGGTGCAGATTTTATCAGGTAACTTACTTTTTGCCCTTTTACTCCACTGCAGTCACATTTGCTAGTTCCACAACCACTGCAGGCCTGTTAAAAAAAGAAAATATTTTATATGAATTTAAGTTATCATTGTAAAGTTTTGATATAGAATATTTGATCATAAATATATAAACAGAGTATAAAAAAACACAATTTTTACATGAAGGGGCTAATTTATTAGTGTTTATCCCACAAGTTCAGGCAATATGAAGTTAGACAACACTAAGGGGTACATTTACTAAGATTTTTTCTGGGCATAAAACATGATATGGTAAAAATTTGGATTAACCACGATAATTTCTGACTTTCTAAAAAGTCAGAAAAATGCTTTTATCATTCGTACAAATTGTTCTATAAGTTAAAAAAGAAGTTGGAAAAAATACTCAAAATTGTTTAGTAAAACGGCCCCTAAATCTCACTTGTTCTTAATCTTGCTTGCGTTTTCTTGGGCAAAATGAAAAAAACAATGTTTAAGAAAATGTAAACTTTACTTTGTATTACCCAAAGTGTGCACATATACTAAAATGATATTTATACTTTGTAACTTAGACAGTTATCTGTATTTAGCCTTTGTAACAGTTGGTATCTGTCTGTGAACGGTATGCATTCCACGTCATGAACTGTTGTTGTATTTTTCCACAGTCAAGTCATATTTTTCTTATTATCATTGCCTGCTGATTCTAATAAGCATTAATAGTCATTCCTGTTGCAAATACCTGATTAAGATTCACTTTCTACTTGGATGTCATCCATTACATCTTCCTAAACTGTCAGCATCCCAACCAAAAAAGGAGGGTGATTGTGCAGCACTGCTTATCTGAAGAATTTCTAGCACAATCTCAGTAATGTGGAAGTTATTCAATAGCTCAGACCTGGCTGCTAGCCTAGAAAGAACCATATTGTCAGAAAGGAGAAGACTTCTGTTACAGAATAAAACCAATGTCTTATTTGCCAAAAATATTCACAATAAACATCACTGTACACTCCACTGCACACAACTCCACTGTCTCTTTCTGCTGTAGGGCAACTACCCTGTGTTTTTGTCAGTCTGTTGTTATCTTGTCAAACTGTTTCTGGGATTTATATTCTCAGACAGCCATGTCTATTATACAAAGATACTAAATATAGCAAGATAAAAGATAAGGCTAGACATGATTTGCTTGATGTAAAGGGATTCATGTAAAAGTCTGAGGCACCAATTGCTGTCACTAGAAGTTTTCTATAGTTTGGATCTTGGTGTACTCTCCTTGGCGCACCAAATAATGGAAATTCAAAAGAATCTTGCCTTTCAAAAAAATTTTTTTTTTCACGTATAATGTAAGAAAATGTGGTTCTAAACATGTTTCCATTATATCCATTGCTATTTTAATGGGAAACTCAGGCTTCTGAACCAACATTTGTCAAAAAGCCCACACAGCAAAAAAACCCTAATATATCTATCACTGTAATCTGTTCTTTTATAAAATATTAAAAAATAAAATTTGTATGTTGAAATCCAGCTGCTTTCTACATCACTTGAAATCCTGGCAGGGGAGGAGGGCTAAAACAAAACATTGATGTTACAAATTTGTAACAACTTCTCCACAGCTTACAAAAAGCATGCAGGAACTACATAACCCACAATGCATTGCATTGTGATGTTCCTTTCCTTAATTAATGCAAGGTACAGCACCATCAAAGGGATATATTTAAAAAGCCAGTCAGTGAAATGCGTCAGCCTAAGGTGGAGCGCAAACAGAGGGACTTGCGAGCCAGGACCTCGCAAATACTGCAGATCGCGAACGAGGCAGACAAGCATGCAAGGATCCGGTGCTGTTTAAAAATACTCCCTATGCGTGCAGATTTTATGACGTTTGTGAGTGTAAATTTTGATCTGTTTTAGAATAAAGTTTTAGGATTTTACACGTCTAAGTTCTCTAAATAATATGCACAAATAATAGAAAAGTAGACTGCATTTGTGTGTTTGCATCTTAAAGTGAAGCTTTTTTGGTTGTGGTGTTCACAAATTATTGGTTGACTGAAATATTAGAGGGTTGATTTGTATTTGCTGTATTACAAATAGGTAAAGCCATTTACAAAGTATTGGTTGACTGAAACACATTAGAGCAGTTATCCTCAACCAGTGGCTCGGGGGCAACATGTTGCTCACCAACCCCTTGGATGTTGCTCTCAGTGCCCCCAAACCAGGTAGTTATTTTTGAATTCCTGACTTGGTGGCAAGATTTGGTTGAATAAAAACAAGATTTACTACCAAATAAAGCCTCCTGTAAGGTGATGCATAGAGGCTGCCTAATAGCCAAATAGTCTGTTCACATTTAATTGTGGCTCACGAGTAAGAAAGGTCCCAATCCTGCATTAGAGGGTTGATTTGTATTTGCTGTATTACACTATTTTTTTTCTTCTATCCCTTAAGACCTCATCTAGAAAGTCTAGACAGAACAGCACTCCAGAGTTAAGTAATAAGTAGTGATGGGCGAAATGTTTCGCCAGGCATGGATTCGTGGCGAATTTCCACGTTTCGCCATTGGCGGATTGTTTCGCGAAACGGATGAATAAATTCGCCGCGGAAAAATTTGCCGCACGGGCATAAAATTGTCGCCGGCGTCAAAAAAGAATTGTCGCGGGCATCAAAAGAATAGCCGCGCGACGAAATGATAGCGGCGCGACAAAATAATAGCCGCAAGCGACGAAACAATAGCCGCGCGACAAAATAATAGCCGCGGGCGACGAAACAATAGCCGCACGACGAAATAATAGCCGCGGGCGACAAAATAATAGGCGTGGGCGACGAAACAATAGCCGCGCGACAAAATAATAGCCACGGGCGACAATTTTTTTTTGTCGCACAACATTTTCGCCGTTTCGCGAATTTTTCGCCGTTTCGCGGATCTTTTGAAAGATTTGCGAATTTTTCGGCGAAGCGAAACGGAACAGATTCGCTCATCACTAGTAATAAGTATCTTTTGTCAAATACTGGCCTAAAAATATTGCATTGTCATAGATCTAAGCCATGTGAAGTAATAAAGGCTTTGCCTTTGATGGTGCTGTAACTTGCATTTTGATATATGGAGCTGGATGCCGTGGACACCATGTAACGTGCACCCTATTTTTGAATTGATAAGCTATGTCAGTTTTGATTGCTTCCTTTTGATACCTCTCCTTATTGAGATCACGTGTGCAAGGAATTGTGGGATTTAGAGGATGCAGGCTGAAAACAGGCTAAGGACAGCCAACTATTTTCTTAAAGTCACAAAGAAATGGGGGGCCAGTCTTAGGCTGATGCCACACCAGGCGTAGGGCTGATTTTTTCGGCAAGCGGAAAAACGCTTGCCGAAAATTCAGCCCTACGCCTGCTACTTGTGCCTGCACCCGAATGAATGGGATACGCTCGGGTGCAGGCACATGTAGCCGATATACGCACGAAAACGCGAGAGAATGCAAAGTCTCGCGTTTTCGTGCGTATATCGGCTACATGTGCCTGCACCCGAGCGTATCCCATTCATTCGGGTGCAGGCACAAGTAGCAGGCGTAGGGCTGAATTTTCGGCAAGCGTTTTTCCGCTTGCCGAAAAAATCAGCCCTACGCCTGGTGTGGCATCAGCCTTAGGTAACTGTTTCAAACCAGATTATTGCATTAAACATCCTAAAAAGACTGCATATTTTTAATTGATGTATATTGCATAGTTGCTTGAAATTATGTTTACTTTTCAAAAAGTTGTGTTTGGGTAAAGTTCCCCTTTAAATGGCTATTGCATAACTGACAGTTGTTAGATTTGTAAACACATATACATACCAATAAATTAAATAAAGTATTTGTTTAACAAGGTTAAATGCATGTATCACACACTATAGTTCATGAATCGGGCAATGGAGTTAACAGAGACTGATTATTTTGTTGCAGTTGTTTAATTTTGTTTTTCTGTCTTTGTTTGGGCAAACGAAATTGCGTTGTTTTTTCCAAATAGGAAACTAAAAATCGAAGCAAAGCCATATACTCAAGGAAAACAAATCAGGAAATGATCATATCCATTTCACTTGTAATGAATCAGAATGGAAATATGGTCATTGAACTTTTTTTCCAGCATATGAAATCAATTAAAGAAAAGTTCACATCTAGTTAATTTCTGTACTGCAAGAGCCAAAGTCAACATCAAACACAACCATAAAAAGAAAGCAATAAATTAAAATGTCACATTATTTTCCTGCTACACACATTTGCATTATAGTTAAAATAATATGTATTGCCAGTGATAGTGCTGAGGGTAATGTATAATTTGTGATTTGTAAAATTGAAAAAAAGCTAGATCCAAGATTATACACAAACAAGAAAACCTTACTCTATAGGTTATCCTAGGGTGCACTATGTGTGTTATTAACTCTGGTAAATGTATCGTAAGACACACAGATCCAAGATGACATATATATGACATATATTTTTGCCTAATTCTAGCAAATTAGCTTTCCTTTTTTAACTCTCTGGATTTTATGTACACTAAGGGGTTGATATACTAATCCACGAATCCGAATGGGAAAAACTCGGATTGGAAACGAACATTTTGCGACGTATTTTTGCGATTTTTTCGTCGCCGTTACGACTTTTTCGTAAATTGTTGTGACTTTTTCGTAGCCGTTACGACTTGTGCGAATTGTCGCAACTTTTTCGTAGCCGTTACGATTTGCTCGTATATTGTCGCGACTTTTTCGTATTGCGCGCTCGTAAACGGCGGGCAAAACTTTCAGACTTTGCATGATTTTGGAAGCCCCCCATAGGATTCAATGGCACTCTGCAGCTCCAACCTGGCCCAAGGAAAGTCACGATACTGAAGCTTGAATGAATCCGAAACTTTCGTACTCGGCGCGATGGCTACGAAAAAGTCGCGACAATTCGCGCAAGTCGTAACGCTACGAAAAAGTTGCGACAATTTACGAAAAAATCGCAAAATACCGATCATTGTGAAAAAAACGCATTCGGACGCTTTTCGGACGTTCGTGGATTAGTAAATGTGCCCCTTCATTAAACCACAAATTTTCACCGATTTCAAAGCCACCACGATAAATTCTGATGTGTGAAATTCTGATGCGCGAAAATTATTTTCTTGGTCGTACCAAAATCGTATTTTTTCAAATTTTTTGAAATGTTCATAATGACCACGATAATATAGTTAGAATAGTATGAATTTTTTGTCGTTTTCCTTAACTTCCACAAAAAAGTCGTGTTTTTTGCAAAGACTGCGACCATTTCGGAATTCATTCAAGCTTTAGTATGGTGACTTTCCTTGGGCCAGGTTGGAGCTGCAGAGTCCTATGGAAGGCTTCCAAAATCATGCATTGAAGTTTCAAAGCCAGAAAGGTTTTTGTGCCGTTTACGATCGTTCGGATATGAAAATTTTGTGACTCTTGGATTGCAGCCACAATATTTTAGGTTAGCTTCAGCTGGACTTCCAGGACTATATAAGAGAGCAAATAGGCATTATCCCTAAATTTCACCCTACATGACCTTCAGGATAAGCCCTCTAGCCTCTGCTTTAGAACCCCAAATTAGGGTCTAGTACCATAGATTGGGAACAATAGGCACTCAGAAAAACTTTATCTTTAAACGTTGTGGCTCAAAATACTTTATTTGTAAAAAGAAACAAGATTACAACTAGTAAGCTCATAATTTCATGTATTGATAATGCAGCTGTTTGTTCCTGCCAACACTATTCAATCTCCACAGCAGGAATTTAAGCAGAATATTAGCATTACATTTTTGAACATTGAAGAACTATCTTAAAACAGCCAAAAAGTGTCTTATGAATAGAAAGGCCAAGTTTATAGCAACATGCACCAAAATTAATTAAGGCAATTAAATTAATCCACAGTGAAATAAGATTTGAGCATGACCTTCATCAACATAAAATTGTGTTTATTGAGTGTTGTTTGGGACCCTGGTGAAGGTCAGTGGAAAATAAATAGACCTTGATTTCCTGTGCACTGATGAAATTGCATGCCTTTTCATTGTTTTCTTCCACTTCTATATATATGCTATACATTGTTTTTCTTTCTTTCAGCCAGACAGAAAGGCTTCAGCATGGGAGGGTTGCTTTCTGTGTCAAAGTTGTGTGCCCTATGATATATACTAACATAAACTGATGGATAACTCTGAAGAGTGACAAAGTAAATCACTATAGGATTAGCGGTCCTCAAAGTGCTTTAGGGCTCTCACATTTTCGCCGGTGAGATGGCATTTCGGGGAGATTAGTCGCCCACGAACAGGGAGGCGCGATTTCAGTGAAATCGAGGAAGTTGCCTTGAGAGGAAACTTATGCGATTCCACTGAAACTGCGCCGACGCGTATGCCATCCCACCGGCGATTTACATTCTCGCGGGTGGGATGGCATTTCGGGGAGATTAGTTGCCCGCGAACAGAGAGATTTGTCGCTGACGACTAATCTCCCCGTGTGCCAGAGCCCTTACAGTAAATGATGTATGAAAGGTCTTAAAATGCACAGAGATGGATAATCAAGTGACATGGGGAGTGTTGATTTTTTTTAGGCTTCTGAAAGTAAGAGATATTTAAGGCTCCTACTCTGATTTTTGGGGGGGAAGACATAATGGATTCAGAGCTTTCCATGTCCTTTAACCATTACATAATTTGGCATAAGGTACTGACAAGGCGCTAGTACTTTTGTACAATATAACTGCTTAGACACCAGTTCCATTATAAAAGATGTAATTAACTACTTATATTTACTATATATTTAACTAATCAGTATTTCAGTAGATAAAATCACTGATTATAAAGTCTTGCTCCAAACTTGGAGCGCATGTACAAGAGATTTTCTGTAAAAGTCCAGGCAAATGCTTGTCAATACATTCTCTGGCTGGATTCTGCCAGAATCCAGCCAGAGAATGTGTGTTGTGACATGTTATTCCTGTGACCACACATACAGAGTGGCTGTGAGTTAGATTGTCTGCCATTAACCTAAAGAACAAGGCAATCCAATCTACTGAGTATGTACCATTTTATTGCCCTTCTAGTCCCCTCCCCAAACATATTGTTGTCACTAAGGGTTTTTAACATATTAAAATTAATTCAGTTTAGTATGGGGCCTGAGGCAGGGTGGAAAAGGATGGTTCTGCTAAAATGAGCATGCACAATACTGGTTAAGGAGGCCAGGGCATAGGGAGATACAGAAAAAAAGATTTCAACTTTAGAAGCCAAAGTCCATTTTCATGCAGCATTGAAGCATAATAACATTGTAGGTCTGGAAAATATATTTGAAACTAGATATATGAGACCTTTAGGGTTTACAAAGAACAAGTTGCAATTAAATTACATTTAATGTAAAGTACAGTATAAATATGTGAAGCACTCCCAATTTTTTAGATTTTTGCTTATTAAGTAACGCATCATGTTTACACAAGCCAAAGCCAAAGTCAATAAAATACTGCTTGACGCACTTTGGCTGAAGTTTGCTTGCATCTGGTAAAAAGATAAATAGATGGGTTTTGTGACCTAAAGAAAAGGGAAACAAATCAGACCACCAGCATGAAAAACATGAAAACAAACTAAATGCACACTGAAGCGTTTAACTTCAGTTAGTATACAGCTGCCTTGTTTTAAAGGAGAAGGAAAGGCTAATAAAGAGTTAATCTCAAGCTGCAGGCATACCTTCAGTTGTCTCAATAGTGCCCTTAAGTCTCCCCATATTTCTCCTGTTCAGATGATCAGAAGTTAAACAGGAAGAAAAAACGCTGAGCTGTGGAAAGTTCCCATAATGCCTCACTGCTGTACCGAGACCGAGACCAAGTATACATGCTCAGTTAGTTAAACTATGAGTCAGCTTCCTGCTGCTAGCTCAGATCCACATTCCTAATGGGGGGGAGAGAGAAGAAAGCAGAGAGCTGCGTGTCTGTGGCACATGAATTACAGACACAAGAAATCTTTTGACAGAGAAGTCAGTGCAGTGTTTCTGTGAGTGCTTATGGCTGTATTTACATAGCCCTTTCTGATAAAGCTTACTTCGTTTTTACCTTTCTTTCTCCTTTAAGTATTACCTTCTTGAAAATATCAAGAAATAAAAAAGAAATTTAAATTGGAGGATTAGAAATTAGAAGCACCCTCAAAACTCAAATTATTTAAATAACTACTTGAAAACATTATCAATTAAAAAACAACTTAAAGGAGAAAGAAAAGTAAAAATTAAGTAAGCTTTATCAGAAAGGTAAATACCGTATATAAATACAACCACAGAAATTTACAGAAAACCTACTCAAAAGAAACACAGGATTTTTTTTTTCTTCTTTTTCTACACAGGTTCTTCGGTATTAGACTCCTTCTCTCAAAAAATCCTTCAAGGCATGGAGCATAGCTTGCTCCTCTCCTCCCCTCTCCTCTCTGACCTCCCCTCTCTCTCCTCCTCCCCTCTCTGCTGTAATCTGTGCTACCAGCAGCATGGAAGTTATTGAGACCAAGCTAAAATGGCAGCTACTATCTTAAACAAACACAGAGCTTCTAGGGTTGTTAACTAAGGTATTATAAAGCTTTCTACAATGTGAATATAGCATTCTAGATTGCACTGTTGGGACTAATCTATTGGCAATAAAATGCCAAAATGCATTTCCTTCTCCTTTAATAGTGGAATAATTTTCTACTCTTCATTTTCAGTGAGTCTGAATTTAAAAATAGCTTGCATTTGGAAAATACAAATCCCATTGACTTCTACATGAACTTGCCATGAGGAAGTGATGCCAACCAGAAATGTTTCCTGATTTGTGCCCAAGCACATGCGCAACTGCATTTGTTTGAATGCATCCACACAATTGTATCAGTTGTGTTTGTATCTTTTTACTTTCTAAAATGCTGCACTATATAAATAATTATCAAAAAAATTAGGATACTTTCCTTTGCTCCACAAGGAAAATATAATTTATCATAATTAACATCATAATCATCATCTATTTTGTTGGCTTATCAGCTTTACATGTTACAAAGTTGTTAGGGTAGTATATAAATTAGTATAGACTGCAACCCTGTGCTACAACTTGTTCATGTTAACCAGCTCCCTAAGCATGCTATTGTTTACTATCCAGTCATGTGATTTAAGTGTAACTTGGGATACAGTTGAATTTCTTTGTCTTCTTTTGTATTGAGCAACAAAAGAAAGGGAGACCTATTTTACCTGGCATAATTATCTTTTGGGTTACAGTTTATTTGTACTTATTTTGAAATAAAGTTCATGACATGAACGGGAGGCAAAGTACTCCACTGTAGCTCCACTGCATTCTGTAACCACTGGTATTTCCTATCTTGTGGGCCAGAATGACACAGAAGTTAGGGAATGGGTAGGGAGAGGGATGCCTTCATGCCTCCCATGCCTGCCCCTCATGAATACAGTATTATTTAATGAAGGTAGTGATGCATTTATTGGGTAAACACAGGTCTCTGCACATGTTTTGGAGGGCAGGGTGCAAAGTGCAAAAAACATTGCTTTGCAGATAGTAAATGACCCCTAGTATGGGTAAGGAGCTACTATTATGTTGTTGATGGGAGGTGTTTGCTAGGCATGACTTAACATCACCTCCATGTCTTTTAGACTAACTTATTAGAGACCATTATCTTTCCCTTTTAAACTTATCTTACCTTTGACACCCATTTCAGTGTAATAAAATTAACACATTCTATTGCACAGTTAGACCAAATCATGCCACTTACACTGTGGAGTATTGCTCTATGTAGCATTACATTTCATATTACTGTTAGCATCATATAGTAAAGAAGATATTTAAAATATCTTTTATTTGATTCAGTTTTTGTATTCCTTCTCTCCAAGCAAAGAAAGTTTGTCATGCCATGAGAAGAAGTAGAGAAGATCTGATAATTATGGTTGTGCTAATGCTGTAATCTATTACAATATTGCTGGTGGTTCTTTAATTAAGTCAGTTTACCCAGAAAACTGTTTTGGACTCCCGGCCTCCCCCCCAAAAAAACAGAATTGAAGGAAACAGGACTGTCCATCCTCTGTGGCTAGACAGGAAACCTGCAAAACCTAGTTTTCCTGAAAAGGTTTATTTATGTTTAAATCTCTACTACAAGTGTCCTGAGAAAACAAAAGAAAGTCATCAAATCTACCAGACTCAAAAATGATTCCATATAAATCTTTTTTATATGTCTGTAAGGCTAAAGGCCTCTCAATGGCACTAAAGAGCGCATGACAGTAGATCCGCTTTCCCCAGCTTGGGTAAAAACTGCAGGCAAAGGAAAGCATTAGATCCACTCTGTGTGTCTCTTGTTATAACAGTATATAACAGTATATACTATTAATTTTCATTATTTTGGATTTTAGACATTGTCATAATCCAAGAATACAATATGGGCAGAGGTTATTTTAAGACATAAAAATGGCCCCAGACAACACATGAATGTTGCTTAAACACAAAACCAGAGTGGTCTACTATTCTGAACAAGTTAAAGAAACAACAGAATGGATAACTGCCATTACTATAATAACCCATAGCAACAAAAAGTAGGTTTTCTTAATCAATACCACCTGCTGAATAGTTGCTACAAGTGACAAGATCTTGCCCCTCAAGTTACATGATCTATTAGTCTTTATTACTTTTGCTTGTAACTTTACAGATGTTTAATGTGAGCACCAGACTAATGGCAGGAACAAGTATTTGCACCATGTTATACTGGAAGAACTTATATCTAACAAAGTGATTCCAACTGTAATCATCAGTAACAAAATGTAAATAAAACTTTAAATCTATCTGCAATAGATTTATTAAACATCCACTACAATCTGGTTCATGGTGAAATGAAACAAATTTATTAAGCTACATTTTGGTGAATGTTTATATCTGTATATAATTTTTTTTGTCTTTCTGCCACAATGCAAGAAAAGCACGTCACCTTCTCTAGGAAGAACCGCAGATAAACAGAAAGTTCAGCTATATACACTGCAGGAGAGAATAATAGAATAGAGAGAGAATAGACACTCATGATGTCTTCCTAGCAAATTACTAGACAATGGCCATTGTGATCACTGTAGCAGCTGGTCTCATTATCCTAAGGTACTGTAGTACAAGGCCCAGCTACCCTTTTTAAAAAGATCTAATAAAAAATATATATGTATAAAATTTTGTAGCTGTGTTAAGCTCTCATTTAATATTGCAACATCTGCCTAAATGTTCTCCTGGATTTCAGTAACAAACATTTTCTTTATTGTTTCTGGCTGAACGTATTGTTGGCAATCAATTCGCTTGCCTTGGAAAAACAAAACATATTTTAATGTGGGAATTTTCATGGTGGTTCATACTGTTAACTGTTTTAGAGAGCAGTTCACATAATGTATCCATTTATTTGATGAAAAATCATATTTCCTGATCCTTAACATGGCAGTGCACACCAATAGGATACACTTTATTGTATAAAGTACACAAAATAGTAAAATCATCAAGAGTTCCTAAGAATCTGCCTCTTGAAGAACCACTACCAGTACAAAGTTGTTCCATTTGGACCATTTACATCCTCAATGACTATAATGCTTTGCCCTCTGATTGCGTCTCTCAGACTCCAGGGCGTCTAAATGTTTGCATATCTGGAACATATCCTAATTAAAATGGAGTCACTTTTAAAAGCCATACAGCAAAGGTGTTAAATTTGTTACAAGGACATGGATGGATAATAAACTCCAAGAAATCTTGTTTGACTCAGTGTCAGTAAGTCAAATACCTAGGTTTTGTTCTAGATGTGAAAATAAATTAAAATACTTCTACCAGAGAAGAAAGCTTGGGGAATTCATAACATAGTGGTGAACTTTGACAAATTAGAGCAGTAGAAACTGGAAATTTCACAGTGTTGTATTGGGAAGCCAAAGAGAAAGTAAATTGGACCTGGCATCATGTCAGACCTCTGCAGTTGTTTTGAGATCAGGGGACAAGAGTGCAAAGAATCTACCACGTCTTAAAACTATTATTGTATACAAAAAAGTATTATTATACAAAAATAGAGTACCACCCTTCGACCTTAATCTGGTCATTGAAGCCTTAATTAATGAACCACTTAAAGCTTTGGAGACCACAGCAGTAAAGTCTGTTACTTGGAAAACTGCTTTTTATCTGGCTATTACATCTGTCAGAAGGATTGGGAAGATTCAAACCCTCTACACTCTAGATTTTTAGCTTATATGTAGAGGAGAATGTCCAGTCATCAAATTTCTGAAGGTGACTAAAAGTCTACCTGCAAAGAGTGGAAATAATCAGAAAGGACAATCCAATCCTCCTCATTCCTGCAACAAGGCAAACACATTTCCAAAGCAACTATTGCTCGCTGGTTAAGACCTGTATCTCAGAAGCTCAGTGCAGTTTTATACACCTCTGACATAAAGGCTTATTCTACAAGAGCCTTGGTGTTTGATGTGTTTGGCACTGAGCATGCAAAATATGGAAAATCTGTGTTGGAACAGTAAAATGAAATTTTTTGTTGCCTACCACTGCTTTGGGAGACCCCTTGGTGCCCACTGCCATGAGAAGAATCAGGAAAGTACTGAACATGGCAGTGGGCACAAGTTACCTGTCTATAACTGGGAAAGCTTTTCAAAATTGTTCTGAGTGTGGGGAACAATTTTAATGGGATTTGATTAAATGTTTTCCTATCCTTCACATGACAAGGGATTAGTGTCCACTGCTATTTCCAGTCAAGGAAAAAAAATCACAATAAGCATGATAGAATCTTCTACTTCAATAATCCTGGAAACCTTAAAAAAGAATTGAGTATTTCCTAGCTATGGATACATTATGTAAGTGGGGTTTAATTGATTTTTTTCATAATGTTTGACAAACTTTGACAGAGGTAATTTTATTTATGTAATTATTTGTGATTATTTATATTTGCAGCCACAATAACTTTAAACAGGAAGCTTTTAGGGAACCCAACAAAACCATGCTCTATATTTGCTAAATTATTACGAATAATTACAACACTTGTCTGGATTTCAGATCAGTAGACCAAAGCTATACGCAATGCATTGTGGATGCTTTTCAGATGGGAAAAATACGCCTGCTAAAAGGTAGCTGTAAAATGTTTATTGAGCCATTGCTTATTTTGCTTTTCAAAATTTTCCATCCTGCCCGATCAACGAGGCAGCCGATATCCAAGGCTTTTCCGATATTGGTTGCCTCAATGATCCATCATACACGCACCAAATATTTATTATGATAATATTAGTATCGAAGGTTTAGTATCATAATATTGGTGGCTGTATGAGCACCTTTAGAAGGAATCAAAAGATTTGTGAAAGCTCGACAGGGATTGCAGTGTATGTACAAGTATCAGACCTGTTTTCCAGAATGCTTTGGATCTGGGGTTTTCCATATAAGGGGGTTTTCCATATAAGGGGCCTTTCCATGATTTGGATGTCTTTGCCTTAAGTCTACTAAAAAAATTATTTGAAATGTGATTAAACCCAATAGAATTGTTTTGGCTCCAATAAGGATTAATTATATCTTAGCTCAAGTACAAGCTGATGTCTTATTATAATAGAAAGGGAAATTATTTATAAAAATGCTTATTATTCAATTAAAAAGAAGACTATGTGACAGTCAGTACTTTCAGGTTTCTAAACAGGTCCAATACCTGTGCCATGGAAATTACAGGTGGTAATGTTAATACTCAATGTGCCTGTTATCAGTGTTATCTTTTAGTCTACATTGTTATTTACAAGCAATATACCTAAAACTTCTGATAAAACTCATTTCTACTAATAAACACAGTAACACAGACTAAAAAAACAAAACACATTACATTTATTTGATGCCAGAACATCTGTAAAAACCCTAACAGAATTAAAAGTTCACCATGTTCTCTACAAAATTCAGCACTTGGCAATGCATACCTCACCAGATGTATCCACAGTAGAAAACCATAAATTTTAGATATGGAAAACAATTAAAACATACGTAATGTTCAGTATGTATATTTTTGGAAAAAAACAAATTAGAATTTTACAATAAATATTTTGATGACCCTGTCCAATTACATTTGTTGCTATTTCAGTCTCACAAGTCTACATCATTGCCATTTGCCATAGTGTGTGATGCTGCATAATGCTGACAGCAGTTTTAAGAGGTCCAGTCATTTGTTTATATGTTAATATGTAAAAATATGTATGTTTCTCTGATTCTATAATCATTTATCTGATTCTATAACCCACTTTAGATGTTCATAAATATTCAAAGTTACTGAAAAGGTAACAATTTTGTTTAGTAAATTAAAAATAATTGAGAAAATGGATGAAATTACACCAGCTTAAATCTGCTGAGATGCTATGGTCAATTGGACCTAAATTAATGGGAAACTCATTGAAAAAAGTCACAGTGTAAATTAAATGCAATTTTGCATGATTTGTTTTCTGTGCAACTGTGAGATTTTTGATAAATGACTATAAGGGGCAGATTTATCAAAATTCGAGTTTGTGAAAAAAAAATGTTGACGTGAAAATTAAATGACTATAACAAAACTCGTGTAACTTTTCTTCTTGAATGCCAGCGTATTTAAGAAAACAGCACGACAGAATATTTCCAAGCACACATGTGTGGTTAATAAGAATATTCTCGATTTTTTCTCGAATCATGAAAAAAACATCAACTCGAATTGTGATAAATCGATAAATCGGCCCCTAAGTATTCCATTAGTGCAGTGATCCCCAACCAGTGGCTCGCAAGCATATTGCTCACCAACCCCTTGGATGTTGCTCTCAGTGGCCTCAAAGCAGGTGCTTATTTTTTAATTCCTGGCTTGGTGGCAAGTTTTGGTTGCATAAAAACCAGGTGAACTGACAGACAGAGCATCATGTAGCCAATCATTTTTCATGCTTGTCTTGCTCTCCAACACTTTTTTCATTTGAATGTTGCTCACAGGTATAAAAGGTTGGGGATCCCTGCATTAGTGCTTCCAATGCTGTGCTCCATTCAGGTTTTATGACTTGTTGTGGCATGTGTAAAGTACAGGTGCAACAAGTAAATGGAGGTAGGCACACAAAAAGAATAAGGTGCGACCACTTACTTTATGGCATTTTGCCACGTTCCAGTTTATTTTAAATGATCACACTAGTTTTGTAATGATCTGTTGGCTGCCCATGTATAGTTGTCTCATAACAATCTCCAATTATAAATGTTGGAATTTATATAAATTAGATGCAAAAGATGTTATATTTTTTCCAGACTTTGTAGGATGTTTTTATGAATTATACAAGGTGTCTTTGTTCACTGTTATCCTTTTTATTAGTCAAACATCGAGGCACCAAATAAAGTGCTCACTTAATTCACATCATTGAAATTTGTGATCTAAAGAAATTTTTTGGAAGGTTCTGGTATTCCACTGAACAATAGGGGCCTTTATTAAGCAAAATTAAAGGCGCTTCATCTATTCTCATGAAATGGCCATGTGTGAATATTCTAGATAAAGGTCAACATGCAATTAAATTTAAAGCAGACAGATTCCAAGCTAATGAATGGCACTCTTATATTATTATTATCAATACACAATTATCTTTTATGGGAAAAAAAGTTTATTCATGCATATAGTAAATGTGGAAGACTGTCATAAATCTATCAGTCCTGGACTGTTGAGCAAATAACTTATAACTAGAAAAACCCCAAATATAAAATATTGTATATTAATACCAGAAACCAAAATGTTAATATGAAAATATTTTATTTCATTTTACTTTGAATTATATTACCCCACACATGGCTGCTGCTAATTCATTCATTGATTCTGTATAAAGTGCCATCTATGTCATGTGTAAAATCTGTTATCCGGAAACCCGTTATCCAGAAAGCTGTGAATTATGAGAAGGCCATCTCCCGTAGACACCATTTCCTTTTCTTCTGTCATAATAAAAAAGTACATTGTACTTCATTCCAGCTAAGATATAATTAATGCTTATTGGAGCCAAAACAATCCTATTGGGGTCTATCTAATGTTTAAATGTTTTAGCAGATCTAAGATATGGAGCTCTAAATTACAAAAAGAACCCTTATCCAGAAAACCCCAGATCCCAAACATTCTGGATAACAGGTGCCATACCTGTACAAACCACAAAAAGTTTTTTTTTCTGTCATTTCAAAATGGTTGAGCATTGTAGGGCCCTAAGAATTTATATACAATTATCTATGGTTCAATGTCAGGTTTTCTAAAAAAGAAAATCTATTACACAAAAAAAGTTTAAAACAAAGTCAGCCTCAGGCCTAGACCAACTGTGGAGCTGCCAATGCAGTTGGCACAACTGCTGGCAAAACAGACTAAAGGCTAGTGGGTGGGAAATATGAGGCACAATGCTTGGGTTGGATAACCCTGGAACTAAAGGAGAGTGACTATTATTATGATACATTTATATGATTATAGATAAGAAAAATGTTAGACCTTAAAACAAGGCATGAACCAAAACCGACAAATCAAAGGGTGAAAATTTTCATCTAAGAGAGTCCTAACACTAAGGGGCACATTTACTAATCCACGAATCCGAATGTGAAAAATTCGGATTGGAAACAAACATTTTGCGACTTTTTCGTATTTTTTGTGATTGCTCGGGACCTGGGGTTTTCCGGATAAGGGATCTTTCCGTAATTTGGCTCTCCATAACTTAAGTCAGCTAAAAATCATTTAAATACTGAATAAACCCAATAGGCTTGTTTTGACCCCCCAATAAAGATTAATGTTGTCTATGGGAGATGGTCATTCCGTAATTCGGAACTTTCTGGATAATGGGTTTCCGGATAAGGGATCCCATACCTGAAATAAGTACTGTTTCCATCCAGTAAAAAAACAAGTGCAATTTTGTTTCTATTCACTGTTATGTTCAAATAGATTTACACTGATGCCACATAAGAATATTTTAATTGGTGAAAATGATGTTTTAGCAAAAAAAAAAAAATCCCTGCATTATAAGGAAGAAACTGCTTTCACTGTGGTTTGAATCATGCGACTGGAATGCCTTCAAGTAGAATAATAGCAGAGATTGTTTCATAAATTGCCATCATGTTCTTTGTGTGAATACAATTGGTCTGCTTCTATGAATTGCTATTATCTAAAATATCATAAATGTCTGGCACTGAGTAGGGATTAAGTTTCAAGATAGAACAAAAACTGTAGTACTGTGTTAGCTAGTGTCAAAAATAATAAAAAACAAATACAAGAGTATTTGGATAGTTGATTTCTATTTCTAACCCAGACTGAAAATAAAAGACAACATATCTTTAGAAAAGAAAGTTAAGATGAAGGTAAGAAAAGTGTAAATAAACCAGGCTGTTTATGATGTTGTAACACATAAAAACTAATTTACTAGATTGTTACTAGATTACTAGATTGTTGTGAAAATATTAAGATCTATAACAAATTGGTGACCTCAACATTTCATCCATAATAAATGTAATACAGGTATGGGATCCCTTATCCGGAAACCCGTTATCCAGAAAGCTCCGAATTACGGAATGCCCGTCTCCCATAGACTCCATTTTAATCAAATAATTCAGAATTTTAAAACTGATTTCCCTTTTCTCTGTAATAATAAAACAGTACCTTGTAATTGATCCCAACTAAGATACAAATAATCCTTATTGGATGCAAAACAATCCTATTGGATTTAATTACTGTTTTATTGATTCTTTGGTAGACTTAAGGTATGGAGATCCAAATTACGGAAAGACCCCTTATCCGGAATACCCTTGGTCCTGAGCATTCTGGATAACGGGTCCTATACCTGTACATTCTTTATGGATCAATTTAATATTACAGATCAGTCTGGAAAGCATGCATGTACTCAGCAAAGTGGATATTAAAAACAAAAAGTAAAACAAAAATGTAAACTTCATCAATGAATTAGTTAAAATAATTACAAGGATGGGTTGCAGATAATACTAAACCACCCATCGTATTTATAATTTATATAACTAATGCACTTTCTGGATTATGCTATTCAACTATATACTCTAGTCTAAAGTACAAGCTCTTATGGGCAGGACCACCATGTATTGGTTATCTCTGCCTGTTCAATTGTTTATAATTGGTTTTGTCTCTGTTTGTTGAACTGTTTGTAGTCTCTCAGTGCATTTTGCAGAGCTATGAAGACATGTTGACACTGTATAAAGAAATTAGAATATTTAATAAATTTTAAAGCACCGAAAAAGTAATGTATATTTGAAGAATCTGGTGTGAATAAGCAATTACTTCCAACCCTTTTTTGGGAGGATTATGCACTATGAGACTACCCACTGGAATCAGTCCTATGCAAGTAGAATTCGAGCCTCCCTAGTCCTTCTGCATGATTGTTTTACAAGTCACTTGTTTGTTGACCAAGTTTTATGCAATAAAAATATTTAATGTTGAAAAACTACATCTGTTTTTAATAACAGTTTAAAGATGTTTATTTGTTTTTTAAGATAGATATGGACTAGAGACAACATCCTTTTCAGTCTCCAAATGTGGCAGAAAATGTATCCAGTGTCCCCCCAAGAGCATTATCAAACCCTCTGTTTATTCCCCCCTGTATCTGTCATGAGTTGGTTTGTTTAGTTCTGAAGACAATGATAGACCAGCCCACATTTCCTGCTATCCTTACAGAGAATAATTAGCTATAAAAACATGCAGTGTTTAAACATGAGACTTATAGTTTCATTTGATCAAAGTTCTCTTTAGCAAAATGCTAAAAAAACAGCTGAATCTAAACAACCCCCATCATGCTCTTCAATTAAATGCACATGTGAACTGTAAATCAGTCGAGAGTAGTGTTTTCTCTGCAATCCCTAAACCATCTGCTGATAACCAGCAATAAACTACTCTATAGCTGAAGCCCCCAGAATCGTGTTTTTCCTTGTTTTCAAGTGGAAGAATAATATGTGCTAACCTTCTTTCTAACCTATATGGTGGGTTATTTGTGCTTTTCACTCTTCCCTTTAAGGCAGACAGGATAATGTGGATGCTGGACCTTTAAAAGCAACCTAGATATAATATAAATATGTGCTCCTTAAGAGCAATAGGGTGTCATTGTTACACTGTGAGCAACAATTATATATTGGTTATACGGGCGTATATAGACATTACTCCACAGTACTGGCCAGGGGTAAGGAACATGTTTGGGCGATCTTCAGAAATTTTCGTTTCCAATCCGAATTTTTCCTATTCGGGATTCGAACTCGTGTTTTGAAAAATCTACCCCCTAGTCTACTAAAAAATAATTTCAATTTTAAACCCAATAGGATTGTTTTGCTTCAAATAAGGATTAATTATATCTTAGTTGGGATCAAGTAAAGTTACAGTTTTATTATGTGAATTATTTGCTTATAATGGAGTCTATGGGAGATGGTCTTTCTGTAATTCAGAACTTTATGGATAATGGGTTTCTGCATAAAGAATCCCATACCTGTGCTGGCAAAGAGTGGCTTTTAAATATCAACGTGTACCAGTTCATGCTTAAAGGTATAGGGGTGTGCCGCAACTGAGAAGTATCACTTATGAAGTCACTTATGAAGTATATACTGAGGAAAGTATACAAGGAAAGTATACAGACAAAAGGTCACTGGGTATATCAGTTTTTTAAAGATTATTGTTAGTCAGCAGGCATTATATAGCATACTATAAATAAACTATAGCAACAGGAGATACTTCTCATATGAGTGCCTCCAGAATCCTGCTACATCTGCACCAACATTAAGCAATAAAATTCCTACAATGGTTGTTTCTTAACCCCAAACCAGCAATACTTAATCCTAATTGAGATTCCTTTTTCTCAAAAAGTTCTTTCAAACACATGTATCTTTCCGTGTCTTGCCATCCTTGAGACTAGCTAGCTTCACATAGAGGAGGGATAATAGGGTTTGTAACCTGCTGAAAATGTTTTTTCTACTCTGAGAGTAAGAAAAAACCATAAATGTGCAGTGAAACACCAAAAGTGTAAGTAAAATGTATTATTATTATTATTGTTTAGTATGTGAATAAAAGCAACCCTCTATCAGTGAACTGATAGTATTTGAGATTTATAGTATCTGTATAATGCCCCAAATGAAATGGAGCTCAGTAACTATTATGTATATATTTTATCCTCCTGGTGGTCTTAGCTACAATTCCCAGAAAACAACCCATATCCTCTTGTTTTTGTATAGTATTACATAAATCCCTGTCAGATTTATATGTGGAAGTAGCAAAGCATCATAAAGTGGGAGAAACCGCATGCTTACAACAAAATTAAATACAGTTTATTTCTTAAGCTGAAAGGAGAAGCTAGAAAAAGTGAAGGCCTATTAATTAGAAGATGCAAGTCATACACAACAGACATATGCATGCATAACATCATGCCATCTGAAACAGTATTATCAAAAAAATGCCTTCATTCCATCATAGTCAGACCAGATAGTCACAGTTTTCTAGTTGATTTTCCTTGATAACAGCTTAAAACAATAAACAATAGAGAAGGAAGCCATCTAATGCTTATACTTCACCACTAAGGGCCTAAATGTACATACATAAACTACACAACAAGTAAGAAGTGAAATATGCAAAACATTTAATGGTTATAAATAACTAGTTATCAAAAAATGAAACATACTATACCAAATGACATAAGGGTGCACCCCAGCGTCACATGGTCCCCATGCTCCACCCTTCTCTGTAATTAATTATAACCATTAAATGTTTCGCAAATTTCACTGCTAACTTGAAAACAAGTTTTACAAAATGGCTTCAACCTGCTTGCTGTGATTTTGGATTCCAAAAGAAGAAAGGAAATATTTAAATCATTTATATAATGTAAATGAAGTTATTTGGCCCAATTTGGCACAATAGAATAGGATTTTGAATTATTTCTTAGTGACAGGTCCCCTATAAAATAAATCTAAAATAAACCCTGCATACAAATACATTTTATGGTCAGAGAGCTCCACTGGGATCTGTAATATCCTTGTAATTAACACTAGGGATATATTATATAATGCATATTTAAAGACTTAGAATTTGCAGATTTTTTTATATGGGAAAACTCTTTCTCTTAAAACTTTTACACATTTCTAGGATTGTGCCACAGATATAAAATAGCCACTTTCAAGTCAGACAAAGCTCTAGATTTAAAAGGATGATTTACGCTTTGTTTACAAATTGGTTCTTTTTGCTTCCTTCTCACTTTGAAATTTTCATGTAATTAAGGCAGTGGTTTCTTAGTACACATGGAAAGTCTTAGCAGTTCCAAAGGGATCGCTAGAACTTGCTTACTGCTAATCTTTTCATTTAAGGACAATTTATACCTCTTGGCTTTTGTCTCTTTTAGGAATTTAGAAAGGAAATTCCAGCCAACCACACCAAAATCATTAAATATGTCAACATTTTTACAGACTATATACACATATATACACAGTTATAGGATCTACTATCTCAAATGAGACCTGGGGATTTCCAGGTACAGTATTGTTTTGCCATCAGTTTGGACTTATGCTAGCTTAGTTACCATTGTATTATTGTTACAAAGCAAATCAGCCTAAAATGTCATATTGTTTGTTTAAAGGAGAAAGAAAGGTAAAGTCACTTGGGGGTGCCAAAATGTTAGGCACCCCCAAGTGACTTTAATTGCTTACCCCGTACCCCGGGCTTGTGCCCCTGTACGGAGAAAAAAAACGCACCAGCCCAGGGTAGCAGCGATCGCTTCTTCCTTCCGGGTTCCCTGCGCGTGCATGCACAGTAGAGTGAAAAGCCGAACGTTTAACAGAAAAGTCGGCTTTTCACTCGACTGCGCATGCTCCGACCTCTGGCATTTTCAGAAAGGAAGCAGGAAGGAGGAAGCGCTGCACTCCAGGTACCCCGGGCTGGTGCTGTTACCAGCCTGGGGTACAAGGTAAGCGATTAAAGTCACTTGGGGGTGCCTAACATTTTGGCACCCCCAAGTGACTGCCTTTCCTTCTCCTTTAAAGGATGTTATGGAGAATGGCATAGCCATTTCTGAACTTAAATGAGACTAGTCTCCCATAGATTGTAATATATATGGCACCAGCTGCGAAGAACCTGACTGCCAGCACCACAGATATTATGTTTATGACTTTCATTCTGGAAAGATCCCTTATCTGGAAAGCACCTGGTCCTAAATATTCTGGAGCCTGGATTAAAGTTTGATGAATTGGATAGCCCTTCTGTCCATATCTAAAGGTACAGCAATACACCACACAGTTCAGCTTTTGGCTATGTGTAAGGGAAATGCTCTTTATTAGCCACCAACATTTGTTAAGATTTGGATTTTTGTGGTTTTATAGTTTTTGAAACCAAGACTAAACTCAATTCCACGAATGTCAGTCATTTATAAAAAGATCCAAATTGCAAAAGCATGAACTAAATAAAGTCGCAGAGAAAATGCGAAAACCACAACTTCTTCGATGTGTTGCACAAAAACCGCAACGTTAAGTTCTTGCACTCAGCCCAACAGTTACCTGGCTAAGAGGCAAAAGTAAACCTCTCACCACCAACCAAATATCTGTAGCTCAAATCATGCACCAGAAAGCCACCGATCTCTGTACGGACATGTTTTCAAGCACAGTGTCTCAATGTATACTAAAAAAAACAATTACACTCTTTTTCATTGTAGAGATTGTATCTCCATAGATGGTGATACATTTTTACCTTCTTAATAAAACCCTTAACAAATACTTATTATAATTACATGAAACAATAATTGTACTTTAGCCAAATAGAAATGCCAGCTGAGGCACGCAATACAAGATGTTCTATGCATGGAAACCCATAAGGGTAATTACTCTTGTTTTCATATTAAAAGCTCCATATTGCAGTCATCCATAATAATAAAAAACATAGCAAGCAAACAAAATACTGTTCAAACTAGCTGTACACAGTAAAAACACACCTCACAAAGAAGCAATGTATGCACAATTAAACTCATTAAGATTTTATTTTTAACAATGAAGCCATATGCATAGTTTGTATCTTCTAGTAAATAATATATGATGCCTGTTTGTTTCTACCTGAAACAGTAGTTAATGCAAACAGCCTCTGACATATTCTGTCAATACATTTATCTTTCCTTTGTTCTTATATCCTAAAGGCCAGAGTTCAGGTCAGGCCAATGGAAATAGTTAGTTTTATGTTCCCATATTTTATTACTGAGGGATCCGGCTGGTAACTGCAGTTTGGAACCATGCTGTGGCCACAAATTTCTAGAGTTTTCACGAGAGGAAGTGTTTATTTCTTTTGGGTGACCTTTGTTCTTTTAGTACCTTTTTATGTGTATGGTCCATGTCTTTCCTTTCTATATATGTGTGGTTTAAGATAGCCCATCTTCAGTGAAATATATTCAAAGGATCATATTTAAGAATCAGATATCAGTCAATTAACTTAAATTTCTTATGGTCAGTGTTTATAAAGCCACTTAACAGAAATGCTGTTAATGCTGTGAAATGCTTCAGATGTTTTAGACTAATTAATATTCTCTGGATAGATAAATCTGTCCAAGGGCTTAGTAATACATTAATTAGTGGGCATAATGTGAATGTTTCTTGGATTACGTGGCACAGACAGGGTCATATTTCTATATAGGCACCTGAGGGCCTGTGTCTAGGACGGCAGCTTTTAGGGGTGCCTTCTGGTGCCTATATATTCATTAAAAAATGTTAAAAATAAATAAACCTTCCTAGCTGCCACCAGATCATACCTGTACAAATCTGGTGGCAGAGTTGGGGGGCTGAGAGTACAGAGAGCATTGTGCGGCTGAAGTGACGTTATTTCCGGCAGATGTAACGTCACACACAGCCATGCACTTCACTTCCACAACCAGAGGGGCATGTTTATGTCTGGTGCCTAGGATGGCATCAGATGTAAATATAGCTCTAGGCACAGGGTATCATGTTAAAGGGCTCACACACCTAACTGATTCACCTTCAAGACACAACATAAGTAAACTACTGTAAAAATTTTAAAAATATATTTTTACTATTGTCAATGTGCACAAAAAAGGTGAAGGAAAATGTTAAGGCAACATTGCCCACTACCAGCAGTTAGTTTTAGGATTATGTAGGATGTGGATATTATTAATTTGTTCATGTACTGTTATCAGCAAGAGGTAAAGTAAGATGGCTTAATCAATTCAGTTTATGTATTTGCCTCCATAGTTAAACCTCCTGTTAAGGAAATGAGGCAAGGATTTGCCTACTCTCCAGGGGGAAATCAGTATCTGTAACATAATTCAATATATGTCCAGATGTTTCCAGTTCAAAGTTCCTTCAAATATGATAAGATATGAATTACAGATTAGCATCCTCCACCAACACAAATGGGGATAATGGAAACTATAGTTGTACAACAGCAGCTGAAGTCCAAACGTTTTCTAATATGTGTACATACTACACTGCATATATAACCACAAAGGTTTTGTGATTTAAAATAGCCCATTCATTGTTAGTTACACTTTTAGGACAGTATCACTTTTCATAAAGGAGACTGATCATTCAATTTCTATGCATCGTTATTTTATTTATTTAATATGTGGTATATTTTTTTGACCTTATTGACAACATCCACTGAGTTAAAATAATTTTACTTAATTGCTTTCTTCTCCATAGAGAATATTCAGAATTGGAAAGACTAATATGGCAAAGGAGGCAGCTGTAGCAATCTGTTCGAATGTTCTCAAGAATGTACACCTTTGCAATGTAGTTCATCATATTCATCTGTTTCTCATCAAACTCCTGGTCTTTTCTGCGGTTCTGTCATCATGCTAAGAAGGACAAAATTACCTTGATCAGAAACATATGCCTAAATAGTCCCAATGGCATATGGCATTGGATTCTCTTTAACAAGTTAAGCTTTACAATATGTGAAAATGTAAGACTGAAGCCTACAGAAATCCCCAAAGGTTTGTGATTAGATGTTTCTACATTAATATTATAAACTCTATTAATAGTACCTATAAAAATTGCACCATGATACACATGTATATATACAGTTACCTGTTAAAAAAGGGGAACATTTGAAAGGTCCACTGCGGTCATGTGTGCAGTGTCAGGTGGAAGGTATGGGAGTTTGTTTAGCTGTGCAGCTCCTACTTCTTAGTCTGTATTATATTTGTCTTCTAATTTAGAGAATAGAACCCCACTTTTCCTATGCTACTTTTCTTCCCCCTATTATCAAATCCTAGCAATGCAGGGATGCTTGGGTTATCATTTGCATTCTGTTACTGAGCCAGTTCATTATTGCTTCTAACTGTTTTTATAACTAATGGTGAGCAAAGTAGGTATTTAGTAGGTATCTCTCTTTGGTCAAATAAACCTTTTTGGGGGATATAAAATAGTTTTCCAAATATGGATTTAAAAAGTTTATAGTTTGATGACTGAAAAACAGGGCAGAAACCATAACAGAAATGTTCATGTCTCTTATACTTCTGCACTTGATTCTGCTAATCTAATGTGAAAATGCTACTCCATGGCCATCCAGGGCAGATTTTGACCCCAAATCACATAATTATGACTTTTCATGCTTAAATCCACCCCATGAGAACACTGGCAGATGCTTGAAATGTTCGCAATTTGAGATAATTCCTTATATGGCCATCTATGGGAAATCCTCCTTCAGGAGAGAAAATATTTCTTCCAAATATTTCCCCAGTGTAAGTGTAGTAAATGTTGCCCTAAGTTATTAATTACTGGTTTATCTGCCCCTCTCACACAAACTTTCCTTCACCCTATGCTGTAGCCAGACCCAAGACTTGTATCTTACTGGACCAGTTTATTACAAGCAACACTGATATTTCTTTACAGATTGTTGTCCTAGGGCCAATGAAACCTTTGGACCAGATTTTTACTAAAATAGAGCGATAGTAACACAAAAAAATACTCTTTAAAATACTAATGTACATTAAAAGTTCCCTAAAGGTCATGGTGACAATTTATTGCCATTTTGGCTGCCTTTGTAAGTAATTGTTACTTGAAGTTCCTAAACTTCAACCTGATTGTCCCTTCTCAGCTTCCAGTGCTAACGGCCTACAGCTGTACAAATGTGGCAGCCCCCTCATTAAGGAGCATAAGGAGCAAATAGGATATGTAAAACCATTGGCCAAATACTTTTAAGGCAAAACTACAAGTAGCACTCAAAGATAATGTTATGATGTAAAAATGGTTTAATTTTTGGTGTCAGTATCTCTTTAAATAGAGTGTGATACAAATAATACAATGGCCCAGCCAATGAGAATTTGTGTAATTAACTTTGCTATAGTAAAGTTATCTGCATACTAGAGTTTTTTGTGTGTTTGTTACAGAGCCATCAGCATTATTACAATCTGCATGTGTAAGAGATTCATTTGTGTTCATACAAGTGCACAGAGAAAAGTTTTCAAACAATAAACACTTGTGGATGGTTAATTTTGTTAAGTTCCATTTGCAATTATATAATGCTTTATTGGTTTGCTCCATGAGAAAGGTGCAAGAGTTTTATTTATTCCATAACATGCATGCAGGTGTCTTATAATTTTCTGTTTGCAAAAAGGTATACAGAACACAGGGTTACATACTGTATTACTACATAGATTTCCTCAAAGCTACACATGCTGATAGTGCCCCATCATGCTGACATCATTTTCATCTGTGAGGTGGAGTTTAGTTCTCCATGACTGTCTCCCTTATGTCCCATGGCCCAGAAGTGTTCCCAAAGAAGATTCAGGTTGCATATAAATGCATATATAAACTTTAAAATATTCAGATTTAGTTGTGTGACCTGAAATCCAACTGTCAGCCTAATTTCTGGTTCAGTCCAGCACACTCCAAGGAAGAGTGCTGTCTACTATGATGGTCTAGGGCAGTGATCCCCAACCAGTGCCACGTGAGCAACATGTTGCTCACCAACCCCTTGGATGTTGCTCTTAGAACCCCCAAACCAGGTAATTATTTTTGAATTCCTGACTTGGGGGCATGTTTTGGTTGAATAAAAACAAGATTTACTACCAACTAAAGCCTGCTGTAAGCTGATAGTGTGCATAGAGGCTACCTAATAGCCAATCTTAGTCTTTTTACATTTGACTGTAATGTACAAATGTTGGGGACCCCTGGTCTAGGCGATATTTAGCCCTGGTTAGTCTCTGTTTTTGCACAACATTACATGAATTCTACTGATTCCTATAAGAATGCTGGCAGACCTTGGAGTTTTATGGCAGAAACTTAGCTTCACATCTAAGTTAACTTTTTATGTTATAGAATAGCCATTTCTAAGCAAATTTTCAATTGGCCTTCATTATTTATTTTGTATAGTTTTTTAAAAAATATTTGCCTTCTTCTACTGACTCTTTCTAACTTTTAAATAGGGCTCACAGCCATTAAACTATGGAGTAAACCTGGAGTAAATATCGTTAATTATATGCAATTAACTCAAAAATGTATTTCCTTTAAATGCATTACAGTTCTGAGAGAGAGCAATTACTGGATGCAATGCAGTTTTCTTCTTTGGAGGGAAGAGACAGTCAGGACAGAATGCAGTTGCCACCACTAGTGTTGCAGTTATACCACTCCACCTTAACTATTCTCTTCGGGAAGTGAAACAGTATTTGCATTTGCAGTGGATATATTATTGTACAAAATACAAATAGGCTCTAGTGCTTATCCCTGTGAAATCTGAGCATGACTGTTGGCTGGTTAAGGATGTATGGAAGAGGGCTATGATTATATCCATCCATCCAACCCCCCCCCCCAAACACACTGTTTACCATTATCATATTTGTGAAAAGAGACAAATATACAAATAAAGTAACTTTCTGCCAAACCCTACTATGTAAGGCTAAAGGAAAGGGGCAGACATATCTTAAAGCGGCAGTACACATCCTTGTTCAAATGTTTCGTTTTCATTGCTATTAAATTTAGCTAGTCTAGTCAAGGATGTTTTTTTTCCTGAGATAAACAGGGATATTGAAGCTACTCCATGTTTGGTACTTGTGAGGCAGACAATAAAATTATCAAACACAAGCCTTGTTCCTTTAACTTATTTTGAGCAAGATGTATACTGTCCCTTTAAGTATCACTGCCTTTTGGGAAATCTGTGCTTTTCCTGGACCATTTTCAGAATTATCCAGTGGAACTTGAAGGGTACATGCAACTGCAAATTTCCATGTGTGTCACTTCACACCCAATGACAATGGCATGTTGGAAGTCAAATTACAGCAGTGTAGTAATCAAGATGGTGGCAATGCCAAAACACATGCAGACCACATGGACTTCAAGAGTTTCTTCCTTTCTTGATGACATTTGCAAGATTTTGTATTGTTTTCTGGAAATCACTTTTAAATTTCAACTGATTTTCCCAAATTCTGAATCATAGAAAACTACTATCTTTATCTCTGATGTGACAAACTTAATTTTAAAAAGGACCAATGTCAGGAATAAGCCATTGCTTTGTAATCCAAAAAAGAAACAGAGTACTGGCAGTTATAACATTCCAGCAAAAACATAGTAATCCAGTGCTGTTTAAACTCACAAATGATATGCCCACATTTCTTCCATAAGAATAGAAGGCACAGTATGGTGACAAGCATAGGCTGAAATGCACATGTGCAGTTATCTGAAAGTAGGAAGCAATGGCCAAAGGCCAAATAGCTAGAGATATGGGAGAGAACAGACTCCCACCAGTCCCTGAGACTGCAGAAATCTGACTGCTATTCACTAGCACTATGCATGAGTGCTGAAAGCAGTATTATAGCAACACATTTTGAACATACAGTACTTCTGATTTCAGCATATCCAATAAAGATTAAAGCATTCCCACCAGCTAGCCATGCATAATATGCACAATATGGTCTCAGTAGACTCACACAGAGATTGGATGCAGTAGGTTTAATTTTCCTTTCCAGTCCATCCAATCCCCATTCGGCTTTACCGGGACTTCAACTTCAGTAACTACTGTACACACAGAAAGTTGTAGGAGATAGCAGATACAGGCACCAAGCTGCCACCCTCCCTTCTAAAGTCTGCAGCTCACTGACAGCAGGGGGCCCGGTTTATCCAAGTAAGTGCAGCGGCTGCTGGACCCCCCATTAAGACCCCAAAAAACACCAGGCCCAGGACTCTCTCCCACCTCTCCCAATCCCCCATGGATTCACTGGGGCCAAGGCTGTACAGTCTGTTATACTAATTAAATTAAACTGTCAAGTACCTTCTGTGATCAGTGCTAGACGTATTGTTATCTAGGCTAGGAACTGCTTCTGTATACAATATACTAGTGCTTTTATCAAGCAAGCAGTCAGTGCATGCAAATGTACAATGTAATGCTGGAAGCTGTAGTGCAAATGTGTGTTCAGGCTCAGCGCTGCTGGGTCAGTAATGCTCAAAGTGCACACTGTTATGAATATAAATGAACTAGATTGTGGGTTATTTGTTTAGTCTAAGATGAGTGCTCTCGTGGGCTTCTGTTTGTGTTCCATGCCTTGGTGGGCGATGTGCCAGTATGTAAAGGGTCTATGATTAGCCCTTGATGTTTTCTCTGGGCAGTAAATGGTGGGTGATATTGTGTATGTAGAAACTAGCCCCCCTCCAACATTGCAATAGAAAGTTGAATAAGTGCACTTACCGCAGAATCACTGGTACCGATGAGCCCTAACAGTATGAGCAGCGCACACAGCAGCCTCCAGCTCATGGTCCCTTGCCACTCTCACACACACCCTAGGATACTTCAATGGCTGCAGCTCCAGTTAATCCTGTGCTTACTTTCTGGGTGCCAGCAAGGGAGGTGGAAGAATCATATCCTTAAAGTTCCATCTCTCCGAAAGCAAGATCAGAATGAACTGAGCTATAGACACATATAGACACTTTGTTGGTGCTGACACCCCACCCACTGCTCCCCCCACCCTCCTCATAGAGGACCCTCAGTGAGCCTTCATCACCCACCACCCTAGTAGCCAGCAGCAGAGCACAGGGGCAGCACTCTCAGTGCAGCGGAGACTCAGTTCGGCTGTATCTCTGCTCCTGAGTCCCTAATGTACAGGAATGAGCACACAGCCTGGGACTTGATCACTACTTAGCTGGTGAGTTCCTAAGAGCTGGCTTGGCTGGGGATGGAAAACAGTGATTTTCAATACATGTTTTTGTAAGCATCTTAGTGTGGGAAGCTGCATGACTGCTGTCAAGCTATGTTTTGAATGTGTTTTACATTGCGCTGCTGGTGCTGCTGGATATACTGTCACTGTGAATACTGTATGTACTGCCTGCATGTACTTATCCTAAACAATGTGCTATTTGCAATGTGATGTGCAGCTTAAATGTATACTGGGTGTATTTTCTGCACGTGTATCATGTGTAGTGTTGTTTACAGGTGTCAGCATGTGACTCTGAACTTTACCTATAGAATGAGAGTTCTCAGCTGGAAAGATGCTATTACTTTTTGATCGCTGCTATGTTAGTTACAGCCCTTGATAGTTTCTCTGGGCAATCAATGGTGGGTGACACTGTGTATATAGAGACTAGCCCCCCTCCAGCATTGCAATAGAGAGCTGAAGATACAGCCTTAAGTTGAATAAGTGCACTCACCGCAGAATCACTGGTACCGATGAGCCCTAACAGTATGAGCAGCGCACACAGCAGCCTCCAGCTCATGGTCCCCTGTCACTCTCACACACACCCAGGGATACTTCAATGGGGGCAGCTCCAGTCCTTTGTTTGTTTGCTTACTGTCTGGATGACAGCACAGGAGGTGGAAGAATCATATCCTTAAAGTTCCCTCTCTCCGAAAGCAAGATCAGAATGAACTGAGCTATAGACACATATAGAAACTTTGTTGGTGCTGTCACCCCACCCACTACTCCCCCCACCCTCCTCATAGAGGACCCTCAGTGAGCCTTCATCACCCACCACCCTAGTAGCAGCAGCAGAGCACAGGGGCAGCACTCTCAGTGCAGTGGAGACTCAGTTCGACTGTATCTCCGCTCCTGAGCCCCGACTGTACAGGAATGAGCACACAGCCTGGGACTTGATCACTACTTAGCTGGTGAGTTCCTAAGAGTTGGCTTGGCTGGGGATGGAAAGCAGTGATTTTAAACACATGTTTTCAAAAGCATCTAAGTGTCGGAAGCTGCACTACTGCTGTTAAGCTAGGTCCTGAATGTATTTTAAATTGCACTGCATGTATATACAGTATGCTGCTGATTATACTGTTGCTTTTATATACTGTAAGAACTGTCTGTATGTACATATCCTACCAATGTACTATTTGCTTGCCTATGTGCAGCTTGAATGTATACTGGATGTATTTTCTGCATGTGTACCATATGTAGTATTGTTTACATGTGCTGGCATGTGGGTTAGAACTTTGCCTATAGAATTAAGAGTGTTGTGATGGAACAATGCTATTACTTCTTGATCGGTGCTATGTTAGTTACAGACAGGGCTGCCATCAGGAGTCACGGGGCCCCCAACAACAAAATTATGAGGCTGCCCTCCCTAAGGCCTAGTGGCTACAAACCAAAACACATATTGGTGGCCAATGGTACCAGGTTCTTAATTAAAAAAAGAAACCTACTTCCAATATATATTCATTAAAAAATCCATACCATTTTAATAAAAAATGTGATCCCTTGCCTGCACATTCCCTTATTTGCTCCACTAGCTCTGATTACTTATTGCACAGATCTTTAGATGGTGCTGGCTGCATTTACTTTGAAACTATCGTCCCTGTTCCAAGTTTTGTACAATTGTATGTCTATAGCCACACTGGGCTGATTCTTAGCCTGTGGATATGCTGAGAATTATCTCCTACACTCAAATCAGCACTATTCTCTGCCTGCACCCAAATCCACTACATTGGTGCTGAAATCCATTCTATGTGCCTGCTCCTTGGCCATCACATTAGTTCCAGGTGCAGGCATAGAAAAGCACCAATCTGAGTGTAGGGGCTGATTCTCAGCTTGCGTTTATCTGCAAACTAAGAATCAGCCCAGTGTGGCGACAGCCAAAAGCAGAGTGCAGGGCTGTTTCTTATACACATGTCTGATTATTACTAACTATATGTAGTAATAATCACCAATTAGCTTTTATGTGAGCTTGTACACTTGTAAGAATTCTGGAGATTACTCTAACTTAAAGACTCAAATTCAAAGCCGGTCCCCACTGATATCAGTGAGTTGCAGACTTCAAAAGGAAGGAAGGTACCTCTGGTGCCTGCATGTTCTTTTCCTTACACAGCCTTTATTACTGCTAGTTTGTTACAGAAGCCAAGGTCCCAGTAGAGCTGCACATGGATTGAACTGAATGGTTGAAATTTGAACGCCCCCCCCCCCCCAGACTTTTCAATTCCCATGTAGCTCTGCCAGGACTTCAGCTTCTGTGACACAATGAGCAGTAATGAAGGCTGTAATGAAGAACATGCAGGCACCCTCCCTTTCGAAGTCTTCAGCTCACTGAAAGGAGGGGGCCCGTAATCCAAGTAAAGCTGGCCATACACGTACCGATACTATTGTACGAAATCTCGTTTTGTACGCTATTCGGTGAGTGTATGGCAGCTCGACGGGATGACCGACATCACAAAGGCTGCGGATATCAGTCATCTCGTCAGTCGGGCAGGTTAAAAGATTTTGATTGGGCACCGTTGAAGGCACCCGAGCAAAATCTACGCTTAGGGCTGAATCAGAAGGTGGAGGTAGAATCTCTGTTGTTTCTACCTCCATCTATGACGATTCAGCCCTGAACGTCAATGGAGGGTGGGAACGATCTTTCCTGTGACCAATAGTCGCAGGAAAAATTGTTATTGCTACATGTATGGCCACCTTAAGTGACCACGGCCCCTCTTCGGACACAAAACCCATCAGCCCTGGGACAACTGTCCCCCATTGATGGTGGCCCTGGTTACAGGAGTTATGCAAATCAAAGTAATGGTTTGCAAAACTGGACTGCCTGTCTAACACCTCTATACTGTAATGCTTGGGCTTCTGTCACTGCTACACTGTACTTAAAATGTATCTAATTCAATAGACTGCAGCCATCTGTACAGTATCTGTCCAGGTTGCTACTAAGTGCAGTTTGAAAATAGCGACTTTTTCAAGACAAGAGAAGCTTGTCAACTAGAATCAAACCTGGGTCTCCTTTACTCAAGCACCAAACTACCCCATCTCCTGCAAAGATGAAGGTGGAAGGTGGGCATCCTACAAAGAACAAAAGCTATTCCTAATATAAGAATAGAGTACAATAGAGTAAACTAGAGAGGTACATTTCCTGAAGAAAATGTGAGTGGTGCTTGCCGTGGCAAAACTCGTGCCCCAATATTACAATGTTTCCTTCAGTTCGGTTAATTGCCCCCTGCTGGGGCAATTTACCGCCCACCCCCTAGAAAAGCCATTGCACCCCATTCCCGAATAAGCCGCACGGTTTGACACCTCATTCATGGGTCTACGACAAACATGGTTAATTGCCCCCTGCTGGGGCAATTATCCGCCCACCCCTCAGAAAAGTCATTGCATCCCATTCCCGAATAAGCCGCACGGTTTGACACCTCATTCATGGGTCTACGACAAACTAATTATTTGCCAAAATCCCCATTATAAGTCAATGGGGCAAATTTGAGGACCTCTCTTGCCCCGGGGGTAAAACTTATACCCTTGTGCGGGGTATCTTCTGACACAGGTTGCAAACCTCTTCAAATGTGGTAAATTTCACATTTCTAAAAAATTCACTCTCTGCGCTACAATCCGTCAAAGTTGGCCTCAATGTTAAGTCAATGGGATTTTTGGCCCGGTTAATTGCCCCCTGCGGGGGGCAATTAACCGCCCACCTCAGAAAGTCATAGCATCCCATTCCCAATAGGCCGCACGGTTTGACACCTCATTCATGGGTCTACGACAAACTAGTTATTTGCCAAAATCCCCATTATAAGTCAATGGGGCAAATTTGGGGACCTCTCTTGCCCCGGGGGTAAAACTTATACCCTTGTGCGGGGTATCTTCTGACACAGGTTGCAAACCTCTTCAAATGTGGTAAATTTCACGTTTCGAAAAAATTCCCTCTCTGCGCTACAATCCGTCAAAGTTGGCCTCAATGTTAAGTCTATGGGATTTTTGGGCCCTGCAGGGGCAATTAACCGCCAACCCCTTAGAAAAGACATAGCACCCCATTCCCGAATAGGCCGCACGATTTGACACCTCACTAATGGGTCTAGGACAAACGGTGCGGGACAAGTTCCGTGCCGAACTTTTGTACGGAAGAATAATAATAAGCCTGTGAGATAATAGAAGTGATGCTTTGCAAGCACCACTAATAAACTGCAGGTCACCCTACTAGGCTACAAAAAAGAGAGAACATGTTTCTATGTGTGTATGTGTGCACATGTGGCTGGCCTTAGGGAGAACATATTGTTATATATCAATATATTATAAATGATGACTTTTGGGGGCTAAGCCTCCCTAAATAGTCAGTGTTCCCTGCCTATGAATTTATATGAATTTGCTGCACAATATATAGGGCCTATCTGAAACATAGGAATGCCCTTAATTGCTTGGGTGGGCCAAGCGGGCTGGGCGCCCTAGGCAACCCAGCCCGTCACCTCGCCCCCCTCTTGCATGCATGTGCGCAAATTAACGTGCGCCTGCACAGTGACACTGGGGGGGGGGGGAAGAGATCATATTGACAAGTATTGGTAACAGGGTAAATCGGTAAAGAGAGCCAGGACTAAGGGTAGGCACAAGAGGTACCTGTCTACAGTTCCCCCACCGTTGAACCCTAGGCAGGTGCATCTTCTGCCTACCCCTAGTTCCTGAACTACTTAGCTGGAATGCTGGTGCAGCACAAACACTGAACCTGATGCTATAAGCTTACACAATCCACATTCCATGTGGCAACTATAGACTTAGCATTTTTTCTGTGCCTACTGCAATGTGTTCTCATTATTAAAGTTTACATTTAAAGGGGCAAATTTATCATATGTTAGTATATATAGTTAATGCACATATGTGAGTGTAAAGATAAGTCAGGATATGCTTATGTGCGTGCTGGGAATCACTTGGAACGGTTGAACTTGATGGACTTTGATGGTCTTTTTCAACCCTTTGTAACTATGAGGTTAGAGCCCACCACAGACAAAATTACCCACTTTTAGTTCATTCCAGTGGGATTATTAAAAGGGCATTTATCTAATGGTGAACTGGGCTTTCTGTGGAGAGCTTTAATCTTATATTTTGATAAATCTTCCCCTTAGCCAGTTTGCTGGGAAGGGGGGTTGTGTGGTTTGGTATAAATGTTTTCTTAGAAAGAACAAATCATGTAGAACCATTGTTTATTGCTGTCTACAACTTTCTCTTGAATAGATTATTTACATGCCAAAAAGAACAGCGTTTCAAGCATGGCAGGAACTCAAAGCACCAAGAGATGTCCCACAAGCAGGAGAGAGTACAGCTGTTTTCAGCTCCAACACTATTCAGTCACTTGGTGAGTAAGGGACTATGGTATTAATTATAAAGAAAATTATGTGTTCAACCGCATTCTGGGTCCCCTGTGATAAAGCCATGCATATGATTTGTAGGTCTTAATAATTTGCAGAGAGGCATTCGGTACTGAAAGTGGTTTGCGCATAGTCTGTGTATAGTGCCACACAATGCAGTGGCAGGGAAGTGCACAAATAACAGAAATATTAACTTAAGGATACCAGATCACTAAAAAAATGTAGGCACGTGTCTAATAAATGCACATTGCAGGGCAACACTGATTGCATGTTCATTAAATTGCAATCAGTGCAGCTCTTCTAGCAGGAATTTTTTAGACATGACCCCAGATTTTTTGAGTGATCTTGGTAGCCCTTTTTATCAATGGCCAAAAGCTACCTGGATAAAATGGGCAACAAGAAATGCACTGAACATTTTAAGGGGTTGTCTAAACCTTTTCCATAATAGAATAGATTAAAAAAATAAGAACAATTGTTCAGAGCTTTTCATCAAAACAGCTGATAAAAAGACTGGAGCACATGGCAACAGGAGCTATTCAGCTGTAATGCTGCCAACAGTATCCCTACTTTTGAATATTCCCAAGTTACAAATTAATAGCAAGAAACAATTCAGACATTTCATTATTGAGCATTACCCAATAACAATCAAGTGGACATTTTTGGGGGTTCTGGTACATATAATGATACCATGCATTTTTTTGCATGGTGTTTAGTAACTCCAAGGGTAGGTGACAAAAATCATGGCACTGTTCTCTATTCATTAGAATGCCAAAAGACTGCATTTGCTGTAAAATCAGATTTTGTTAGTGATTGAACACTATTAAGCTTCTTTTTGAATGGGTGGTATTGTTAGGAATACAGCTAGGGCCAGTAATGTGCATATAGTTTATTGTCAAATTTGGTGTTAACACTTATTTATAAAAGGGTGACATTCCTACTACCACCCAGCATCCTCTTGTGGCATAAAGGCCTATATAAAGGCTGTTAACACACTAATTCAAGTATTACAATGGAATTTACACCAAACTCATACAATGCAATGGGCTGGTGAAGCTGAACAAGTTGAAGGCTAGTATACTTGCCTTTTAGTATTTTAGTATTTAGTACTTGCCAATTTTTCACAGTATTACTTTGCAAGCTTGCTAGACTTGGGCCAACTTCCACTTCTTTTTTTTTACATTTAGATTTGCTACCACTTATTCTCTTACTTGTTCTCTTACTTGTTCTCAAGCCTCCCTATTTAGGGCAATGGTACACAGAAGTGATTTTGGAGATTCCAAATCCATGCCTATTATTAGCTCATGGGGTGGTACCAAGTAGCCTCTCCATTGCTATTAATGACAATTGGTAACAGTTCTGGTGTGAGGTCAGAAACTCAAAAGGCAGTGCTAAATCACCTAAAACTGGCCTTCCACAATGTCCACAATGGCAGTTGTCACTTGGAAATTTAGCAGTCCATGTTTCCAGATGGCAATAACCACACAAGTGATTGCATTTCAGGCAATTGCTATTGTGGACAGTGGGGAATTATTTGTTGCAGCCCCTGATTCCAGGGGCCATTCCCTTTAATACTGTACACTTTTAAAACTACATGGCACACAGCCAACATGCAGCTGACTTTTATTTATAGCAGGTTAAATGTGTTTTGTGCAATATTATTTTTATGAGCATAGCACAATCTAACAGATCCCAGATTTGAGTTGAAGTTATATAATAAGGCTAGAATTCTTGCAAGAACTTTGGACACCCATACTAACACAAACAATACTTATTAAATACTGTATGGCTTGCACCTACTGAATTGCCTGCTTTTTATGCAGTAGATGAGTCTTGCAGCAGGTTGGGTGCCCGCAGGTACTCACAGCATACCCACAAAGCATTCAGGCCTCAGTCAGAATATCCTTCATATCCCAACTGTGGGCGGGCACCCTTTAGCTGCAGGTGGGTTAGGTGGCCATTTTGCAGGTGGGAAAAGGAAATTTGACTCTATCATTTAAAAAATAGCCCATCATGTGACATCACTTCCTGTTTATGTGATGTCACTTCTAGGTTACATTACATGTATGTAAGGGGTGCGTTGGGAGTACCAGAATAGGGAAAAGAATGTGGGTAAGCAGGTCGGGTTGGGTGCAGGTCTGCAAAAACAAGTGTGTCTAGGCTTGTCTTGCTGCATGACCCTTAGTTCACGGATGGACACCTAGGGCTGTTACTGGGGGTGGCAGCCCTGATGCCACCCTCTTAGCCTTTTGCCAAACATATTGCTTCTTATTCAAGTCAAAAAGTTGTATTTTAGTCTCATCCTGTCACAGTACATTTTTCCAGCAGATTTCTGACTTATCCACAGGGTCTTTACCCAACTGTAGATGGGCAGCAATGGGTTTTTTTTGGATAGTAATAGCTTTCGCCAGTTACCCTATCTTGCACAAGATTGGTAAAGGTGGACTTGTTAATGCCAATGCAAAAGAGGCCTTTAATTCCTTAGACATTATCTTGTGGTTCTTTAAGATCCTGGAGTATTGCATGCCTTGATCTTGGTGTGATCTTTGTTGATCAATCACGCCGGGGAGAGTAACAGTGGTGTTGCATTTTCTCCATTTGTACACAATCTGCCTGGAATGGACTGGTGGAGTCTAAACTTAAGATAAAGTTTGGTAACCTTTTCCAGCCTGGTTAGTATCAATAACTGTGTTTCGGAGACCTTCAGAATCTCCTTTGTTCGAACCATGAAAAACTTTCTAAAAAATGTGTTGTTAAGTTTAAACTTGGATAGTGAAGACCTACTTTAGATAAGCCTCCCACACTCACACCTTATTAGCATCTCATTGATCAAAACACCTAACTCTAATTTCTAATCCTTAGGGCTCTGGTACACGGGGAGATTAGTCGCCCGCAACAAATCTCCCTTGTTGCGGGTGACTAATCTCCCCGATATGACATCCCACTTGCGAAAATGTAAATTTTCTCTCGAGGCAACTTCGTGATTTCCGCATATCGCTCCGCCGCGTATGCCATCCCACCGGTGATTTACATTTTCGTCGGTGTGATATCATATCGGGGAGTTTAGTCGCCCGCAACAAGGGAGATTTGTCGCGGGCAACTAAACTCCCTCATGTGCCAGAGCCCTAAAGGTTCAAGTACATTTGCCACACATATTTAACTTTGGATTATTTTCCCAAATAAATAAATGAACAAACATTATGTTTAATTGGGTTCTGATTATCTAGTTTAAGGGCATGAAAACAGATCACACATTTATATAATTATGCAAAATGCTGACATGGGAGGAAACAGGGGCATCCATTATGTGTATTGGGATTGGAGCACATTTAGGGTGTATGGATACTTTAACTTGTTCTTTCTTGTATTGTTTAGGTGCATGCTGTTTGTTGTACTGGTGACATGCTTTGCTGGAAATGCCCATGCTGTGAGTATATGTGCAATCTTATAGATTATGTGAAGAATAGCCCCAAATATAATAACAGAAAGGAAAAGCACAGCATAGCTATATTTACTTTGAGACAAGCCAAATGAAAGACTCGTCTAGTATTCTAGATATTGTTTAATCATTAGAATTAATCTACCCTTCCATTTTAATTTATAAGGGGCATATGCAATTATATTTCTTTAAAGCTAATGTATTTATTGAATATAAGAGTTAATACAGTGTGAACAGTATAACATGTAATATGTACAACTTACAGATAACATGCATACAGATGTAAATACGTAAGGGAAATAAAAATGATGAATAAGAATGCTATTTTCACTCACTTCTCACATCTGTACATTAAGAGAATGTAGTTATAGGTATTGCTACATATTTAGAGTATAGTATTACAGAGGATGTAGGATTTTGGTAACACGCATATAGGTGAATTTCCTGGAAAAGATACATATAGATAGATTTATCTGGGGAAGAAATTAAATACTGAAATGTAATGCAATAGGCATGCAATTCCCACTTCCTGTTGTCATGGTGGAATATTTCCACCCATTTTAGTGTAGTTACTAACTCATTCTGGCTCTAGTAATAGGAAACTGAGAAATCCATGGAATTTAATAATTAAAATACAGACAAGCTTAATTATAAGTATCCATAACCTAGTAGAAATTTCTAGCAGCATAGTTTTCTCAAACAGATTTTAATATCTTTTAATAACTTTTTCCCTCATGTGAGGTGATTATGTGTTACACCCTTTGCCAGTGAGTATCTAGAGGATTGCCTGGAAAAACTATCAAACACAGGGTAAAACAGATGGTCCAGATGCTTCTTGCGTGGGAAAAAAATATGCAAAAGCCTGTTGTTCTTTAAACTAAAATATAGTGCTTAAATTACAGTGACACCCAAAGTTACTTGGGTGCATCAAAATGTCATCAACAGGGTTGTAGAGTCAATGGAGCCATATCACCTGATTATCATTTTTGTGCTTATATAATGTGACTTTACACATTCATTTACACAGTGATTTCATGCCCTGCAGTGCTTACAGTCAAAGTTTGTTGGCTGAGGATTAAGGTGACTTGACTAAATTGTCATGGAGGTGAAAAGGGATGAAACCAAGGCCTCTCTAAACCATTTCAGTTTATCACATAATCTAATCTACCTCACATGCAAGATTCCTTCTTAAGCAAGGGGCAAAATAATATACAAACCACATGGTAAGGGGGTTTTCAGGGTTTGATTTCAGGATATGATTCAACTATAAGAAAGGACATCAGGCTCAATGCCATAGCAACAAGCTTGCATATGCATTATATTTTCATATCAGGCATTTTGACACCTATAACAAAACAGAGAAAACAGCTGATCCATTTACAAATAAACATACCAGTCTTTGTTTAAGCTATGAGGTGCCAAGCTGCTAAGCTGATGTATCCTCCAGACTTTACATTTCCTAAGTAGGATCTCCCAATCACCCCCTCCTGGGTAAGGGTACCATCTCCATTGTCATAAATCTATATTATGTCTCATTATGTCCATA
The DNA here is from genome assembly GCF_000004195.4 of Xenopus tropicalis. Taxonomy (NCBI): domain Eukaryota; kingdom Metazoa; phylum Chordata; class Amphibia; order Anura; family Pipidae; genus Xenopus; species Xenopus tropicalis. The sequence goes on along the minus strand of NC_030678.2, from coordinate 117,297,790 downwards.
TTCTTTAAAGTTTCTAAACACAGGCAACTTCATGCTGCCACAGGGACAGACCAGGGCATAGATTACAAAGCTTGTCAAACTTGTATAATGCCCTTTTATTCTGTATTCCGTACTAGTACCAGTGGGAACAAAGCATTTACCCTTCATTACACAACAGCAATGTGTGCAGGACAGACAAGGGTACATAACTTGCTACCTGGTTCCAAAAATGGTGACTGTTGGGAGATGGTTTTAAGCCTCCCTGTCCTGATATTTCTAAGCTAGATATTAGGCTATGTAAACATAGCCTGCTAAGCTCAAAAAAGCCTTTAATTGGTCATTTTTTGGAACTGCAGGGGGGTGCTCATGGGTGTCCTCTCCTCCAGACCCCTAAACACCCCTACCTTGCAAGTCATTCTGAAGCGAAAGAGGACAGGGTTAGCTGCCCATCCTGATGTGGCGCTCTTCACTGAGCAGCAGATTGTTTGGTGTAGTGGGCGGCACATGTGCTCTGTAGATGTGCACTAAAGGACACCCCTTAGTGCTCTTGCACTTGCACCCCTTGGGTCATAAATGACCCCTCTTATATAATGTAAATTTTTTTCACCCAAAACAGTAATCAGTGCCTCCTTAGAGACATTAGTTGAAGCTCAAGTGGCTACAGCTGACTGTAGAATTCCATTTCTCAACAACTATTATAGCCTCTTGTCGCTGCAATCTTTTTTGTACTTTTAACGGGATTTATCATTTGCATTGTCAAAATTGGTCTGTGCACCCTGATGTTATCAGTATAGTTTTTGTCCTTGTTTATTCTCTATGCTGCATTTCCATTTAATAAAGTTCCTGGGGGTTAAAATAAAGTCCTGCACATGATTCATTTAAATAAACTGTAAAATTAACTTGAATAGCAATAGTAAGGATTCACATAAATGTCTGGTATTTTGCAAACATAATCGGCAATTATTAATCAGCTGTTCTTTAAAATCTGTAGATTGTATGTGATTTAAAGAACTTTGCTATGTTTATTTTTATAAAATGCAGCAAATGTTAATTACAGGTACTAGTGTGGTAGCAATCACTGGGGATCTTTTAAACCTTAACTTTATTAACCCAGTGCCCTAAGAAGAAAACTATGCGAAAGGCTAATTAAAACCTGTAACTTTGCCTGAAGGAAGGAACAAGTACTAGAAGGGCTGTAGGAATAGTAGCATGTGATTAAGTTTGCTTTGCACAGCTTTGACTTTCACATGTTCACATTTCCACTTACAAATGCAGTCCACTCCATGCTCTCACTCTTAATAAAAGGAATTCATTAAAAAGGGTTTCATTTTTATTGTCCCTTTAAAGGAACAGTAACACCAAAAAATGAAAGTGTATAAAAGTAACTAAAATATAATGTGCTGCTGCCCTGCACTAGTAAAAGTTGTGTGTTTACTTCAGAAAGTCTACTATAATTTATATAAATAAGCTGCTATGTAGCCATGGGGGCAGCCATTCAAAGGAGAAAAGGCACAGGCACATAGCAGATAACAGATGAAACACTATTGTATTCTACAGAATGTATCTGTTATCTGCTATGTAACCTGTGCCTTTTCTCCTTTTTTCCAGCTTGAATGGCTGCCCCCGTAGCAAACACACCAGTTTTACCAGTGCAGGGCAACAGTGCATTATATTTTTATTACTTTAAAGCTCTTTCATTTTTTAGTGTTACTGTTCCTTTAAGTGACATTTTTGTTATTTATGTTTAAACCTATTAGTTAAGTTCCTTCACAGCTTACTAATTCCAACCCTCACTGTGTTACATGGTTTCACTCACACATTAATGGGCACCAGTTTTTCTAAACCAACCTCAGAATGAATAATTTTCAGGAACATGGCAAATCCTGGTGCCACAGTTAAATAATTATCTAAGTCACATTAAGCTAAAATGGGCCCTTATTGCCGATATGATTAATAGGGAGATAGACAACAGAAATAGAGGGGTCTGTAAAGGGTGGCAACCTCAGTTATAGCTCCAGTATATAGGGATGATTTTTTATTTTACCTTCTGGCAGAAAGTATGGTAGGTTCAAACCATATATTATGGACTACAGATATGCAAATAAAATAAGGCTTTGCAAAATAATGGCAATATGCTACATGTTTACAGAAAATGTGTAGAATTTTTACATACACTGTGCTAATAACTTTATATTAAAATCTGTAAATGCAAAAAGAGGTTTTAAGCTGGGCATACAGAGATTACTTGAGCATCTTTCCAGGCTTTGGAATGTTTCAATAGACACAGTCCTATGATCACAAAAAGGAGGCCATGTGTGGCCAGCTTTAGAACTAGAAATGGTTAGAAGAGATACTTCAGGTCATATGTATAAAGTTATGAGCAAAGCAGTTATTTAAAAGTCTCAAAGCTTTTTCTTAAAGTAGAACCACCACATTTAAGTGATTATAATCACTTTCCCATTATCCAAGGCCGGTGCTCCGGTAAGCAGAAAACTGCACTAACCCAGGGTATTTCTATAGAAGTGTATTCAGCACAATCGTTATTCATCTTCTGTCTTCTCTTCTACGGGCCCAGGCTGGTGAAGGCACAGTAGTATGAAAAAGGCAACTTTGCTGAGTTCAGCTTTTATTTTATTATGCATGTGCCTGCCAGGACCAGAATGAAAAGAAGACAGAAGAAGTCAAAGAAAACGAGTGTATAGGTTCTTCTACAGAAGTGCCCTGGGTCAGTGCAGTTTTTAGCAAGCAGTTGCACCAGCCTGGGGTATCAGGTAAGAGATTTTAATCACCCAATGGTGCCTAATATTTTGGCACCCCACAGTGATTTTAGCTTTAATTGTCCTTTTAATATACTGTATATACTTGAGTATAAGCCTAGTTTTTCAGCACCCAAAATGTTCTGAAAAAGTCACCCTCAGCTTATACTCGAGTTGGGTGCCTTGGGTCCCTCCAGGCTAGCAGCCTTTGACCTTTGTGTGCAAATTAGGCCACCCGCAACCAGACCCTCCAGTGCCCTGGCCCGCTCCCATACTTATGTCCACTTACGTGTCCTCCAGAACTGCATCTGCAGCAAGTTTGCCAATGCACAATGAGCATGGGGTAGTACTCATATTGTTTTTGTTGACCCTCTTCTCCACTTACAGAGCTATTTTTTCTTTGAAATATATATTTAAAAACATATACCCCACTGATGCTTCAATTAATGTAATTACATTAATTGAGGCATCAGTTGGGTATATGTTTTTAATGTTTTTAAATATATATTTTGATTATTGAAGCAGTAGCTGCTGCATTTCCCACCCTAGGCTTATACTCGCGTTAATAATTTTTTCCAGTTTTCTTGGGTAAAACTAGGTACCTCAGCTTATATTCGGATCGGCTTATACTCGAGTATATACGGTACTAGTTTTTACATTCTGTATTTATTGGAAAAGAGGGAACATAATAACAATATTTGATTCCCCACTGTATGACCCTATGCCAAGTGGGTTAGGATAAGAGAATATAGAAGTTAACCCTGATGTCAGTCCCCTACCCCCCTACCCATTAGGCTGGCAATAGGTATGAATACATTGGGGGAATTTATGCAAATTAAGACTCTGGGTCCTGGGCTGTTCTATAGCCTCTCAGCCATTTACATGATAAATGACATGATAAACAAACATGGTATAATGAAATAATCCCCTCTGCTACTTGCATATTCTTGTCTAATGCTTCTGGGACTCTCTATGAACTTTAGAGGTCATAGTTTCCCTGATGTGAAAAAGAAAGTGATATGGTAGCAATATATTCAACAGTGAAATGCTTCATCATAGTATCGTAGGTCAGAAAACTCCCACAAACTAGCTATTAATCTTCAAAGTTTTGATGACTGATACAAAATTCTTACACAAAAGCCAAATGCTGTACAGGTACTATGTTCTCCTATACTGACTGTTATTAGGGATTTAACCATAGAAACATTGCCATAAGTCTCCACCATAAAGGGAAACTCCATCCAAAAATGTTTCTTAGGATTGTGAAAGGAAATGTATTTTCAAAGCAACTTTCCAATATACATTAAGTAAACATTTTTAAAGATTTCAAAATTGTTTGTAAATGTTTTTTCTTTTGAAAACAGTGTGTGTATTCCTTCCTGCAGTGTTGGTTCTGACTTTTGAAACAAGCTTACAGAAGCTAGCTAATCTCCAACCAAGATTTTGCATGCTTCTTCATTAGTCAGTTGATCGGATGGCTTTTGCTATAGTGTTTCAAGGGTTAGAACCAGCAGTGCAGAGAATGGAATAGGGAAGACAAATGCTGCTTTCAAAAGCAATTACAATAATAATTAACAGTAAGAGCATTTAAAATGTTGCATGTATGCTGGAAGTATCCCTTAGAATTACATTTTCTTTTATTATGCAAAAATGAAGGGTGTGAAGTTTCCCCTCCAAAGAAATAATATTGTCTCCAGGGGCTCCAGGGGCTTGTGAGACATACACAAATCCAGGCTAAAAGTGCCAGATTTTTTTTCAAGTCTGACGCATCATTTTAATATAATGCATCCATTTAATATCTGGTATAGTAGATAATGAGGCCACTATATGAAAAGTGTTTAACAGTAGAATAATACAGACAGTAGAAATTATATTGTGGTTATTGGCACAAAGTCCTCTACACATTGTGGGTACTGCTTGTGGGACTGCATCAGTTACAGAGCAGATGTTGAAATTCACTCAAGTTCATAAAAAAGACAGTGTATCTAAGTGCTGTTCTCAATAGGCAATAGGCACCAATTCGTAAAAGTAATGGCTACCTGAACTTACAAAATATATATATATACAGAGAGAGAGAGGAAGAGAATGGCAGAATTTTAATCTGGTAAACTCATATTTCACATTTTGATAAATCAGCCCCTAACACACATCCAAAATAATTTTAAGGAGTACTTAAAAAAAAGCTGGGGATTGGGAATCCATTACATTTAGGGTAAATTATATACTGTTGGAGGATAAACCTGTTAAAGTTTTACAAACACAAGTAAAATCTAAACACATTTAAGTATTAAATGTTAACAGTGCCCTTTTATTGTTCTCCAGTATTTTGACTGCTGTTATTGTGTCTGATTAGTTGGAAATAACCAACTAAGGGGCTCATTTATCAAAGTACGATCACTTCCGAAAATTATTTTTTTTAAGTTTTCGCACTGTGCGTATTTTTTGTGACTTTTTCGTTAATTTGCGAAACTTTTTTGTACTTAACGACAAAAAGCGCGACAAGTTGTACGACAAAATCGTATTTGTTGTGCTGAGTATGAAAGTTTCGGATTCATTCAAGTTTCGGTATCATGACTTTCCTTGGGCCAGGTTGGAGCTGCACAGTGCCATTGAGTCCTATGGGAGGCTTCCAAAAACATGCACAGAAGGATCAAAGTCATGAGAGGTTTTCCCACCGTTTACGATTGTTCGGATATGAAAATTTTGTGACTTTCGGATTGCCAATACGATATTATCGTGACTTATGAATTTCTTCGTAAGCATTTTCGTGATATTTGCGATCAACAGAAATTATCGTATCTAATCCAAATTTTGCCCATTTTGGGATTGAAACTCGTACTTTGATGAATCAGCCCCTATGTGTAAGCCTAAACAATGTTGCCTGATAAATTTAATTTGGAGACAAAAAGGAAAACAAAAATATCAGTGAATGGGAATGGGAAAAGTTAGGGAAAGTTAGGTTCTACAAGGAATTTGTGTATGTTGTAGCAGTCCTAGGCAACACAATGCAAAATGTCTTCAAAGATATTGAGATGGGAACAAAAATTGAGACTTTATATCCTTTCATCATGTCTTCTGTGGGATGTAAAAAAAAATATTAGAGGAAGTCTTTTCAAGAATTAAAAACCATTTATATACATAAATAATCTTTAACCTTTCAAATGGCTAACTTCTGTTTTGCATTACTGGAACAGAATTTGTTTTAAATGAAATGCAGGCAGTGAACTTACTAAATTGATAGAAGCATGAGAATCCGGAAATACGTTCAGAGTGAGTTATAGTTGTTTTGTTTCTGTGACACAACGTGAGAACAAAAGTGGACTAAGTAGTATCAACCATTCTGTACATTTTAATGTGAGCAGGGCTGATCAAATACATCAGTGAGTTTAAACTGAGATCCCTTCATTCAATAGGGGTTTTTATTGAAATGATATCCTAAGGTCCTGGAAAATTAGATATACCATGGAAAACAAAATGCTTTCACCAAACACTATTCACGCTTACAAGAGATCCTTACCCTCAAGGGTAATTCATTTTGTACATGTATCTAGGGTTACCATATTTGGTGAAATGAAAAAGAGAATGCCCTTGCTCTTTTTCCCCTACTATGTGATGTCACATCAACGTCATGTGGGCATGAGTTACATGTGTGGAATCACCGGAAGAATGGAAAACCAGCACAGCAGCCGGATGCTCGGTCGGATCCTCCAAGTCATGCTTAGGGAGGGAGGGTGAACATGATGCTGGGACCTGGTTGTGATGTGATTTGATATGTGATTCAATCTCAGTTGCACCCATACCATGCTTATGTTCAGTTTCCAGCCTGGTGGAGGGCTAAGTTACAAAAGATCACTAGCATGTGTACAGGGGGATGTAATAAAAGTTGGTAACGGAAAACTAGACTGGAACATTGAAAATTTACTCCAGCTTCTTACTGAAAAGTATTTATGCTCCAAATTGCGCATAATGCTTAATTATAATTTGCAGTGTAAAATTTTAATTCTTATTTGTGAAATTCATTTTTCTGTTTTTTTTTTATGCAATGTTTCACCTTTACCTTCCCTTTAAGTTTAACCATAAGATACAGTATACCAAAAGCACTGCACATTTCATTAGTGAGAACTGAGAAACCCAAAATCACAAAGAGCACTAGGTGAAAGGGGATCAAGCATAATCAACAACCTTCAAAGAGAAAAGTTGAACAACATGTAAGCATCTGGACCTTCTTATGCAGAAACACATTACAAACCAATGTAAAACTACTGAGATTTTATAGCTCTTTAATCTCCTGTGAGCCAATCCTCGGCACCCCAACATGGCAAAGAAAAACTAGTGCATGTGTGTTCATGCACATTTGACATGAATGGGAGGGTGGGGGCGATGAGCAGTACTGGCCTAGCAGTTTATATGAGCCAATTTATGACCAGTGTTATACATTGTGAGTAAAAACGTGGGAGACTGCTGGAAGAATTTTGCTGCTCATACTGCTAAATATTTAGCTAAATGGATAAGTAGTAGACTTTGGAATAATGCTGTAACAATTCTCAGTGAGTGAGGAAAACATTGTTTTTGCATATTTTCACAGCACAGACTACATCATATTTGCTCTGTCTCTGATGGGCATCATATGGGTCCAAAGTCAGTTTCTTTATTTCATTGTGTATTTACAAAACTCCCAAATGGTGTTTGAAGTGGAATACTCAGATGAGGGTATAGAATTCTGTTTTGACACTAGCCTCCCAGAAACAATCACAATTTCAACTGAAAACAGTGCCATCTCACTGGAATCTCATTATGAAAAGTGGATCATATATTTACAGCAGAGATACCTAACAAGCTATGCATTGTTCTTGTAGGGACAGTTTAAGTGTATTCGGGTTTTGGAAATGCAAAAATTCCCAGTTTTTTTTATATTGAGATACAGCAACTGCTTAGAAGGGCTTGCATGTCTTAGTCATTGTTTAATGGCTCCTTTGTACTTAATTTCCAGATGTGATTCTTTTAATGGGTCTGTATCCTGTGGGTATATTACCTTCAGGAACACAAGGAACGTGGCAATGATTCAAAAGTTTCATCAAACAACAAAATGTCTGGTGTTAATTCAGCGAGTTCAAGGACATTCTAAGTACTGTCTGTAACAAACAATAGACAGGGTGTGTTTGTATGAAGATGAATATAGGTTTTTTTTAAAAGTTAATAGCTATTAACCATTGTCTTTAAAACGGCAAGATATGATTACATGACAGTGGCAGGTACAGTTCCGTTTCGCAAATCTTTTGAAAGATTCGCAAATTATTCAGAGACAGATTTTCTCATCACTAAACGCCAGTCTTTTTTTTACGCTTGAAACATTGTCTGAAACATTGTTAGTGCCTGGGTCAGAGCCCTTATTCCAATTAAGGCTTTTAAAGAAGATATTGACCTGTCTGTTAGTAACTAGTGATGAGCTAATTTTTTCCCCAGGCATGGATTTGCAGCGAATTTCTGAATTTCGCCATTGGCGAAAATTAAGTGAAAATCCGGAGCAAAAAAATTAGTCGCACATCAAAAAAAGGCACGGTCACAACAAAAATAGACGTGGCCTTGGCAAAATGGGTGCGGTCTTGTCAAAAATAGGCAGGGTCGTGTAAAAAATAGACATGGTAGCAGCAAAATAAGGCAAAAAATTTGTGTGACAAATGCGTTTTTCGCCATTTTGCTAATTTTCCTATTGTTTTGTGAATTTTTCATCACTATTAGCAACATGTTGGATTGGCAGACGGATATGTCCATCATGTGACTTGCACCGAATCTGTGCTGTGAGTGTGCTGACAAGAGATCATTCTTTGGTATAAAAAAACAGCCATTACACAACCACAACAGGAAGTGATGATGGTAAATAAGAGAGCTGAAGCCTTATGGGGTGAGCTTTTCAAAGATCATAAGGAATCCAGCAAATTAATTATTGGGGTATGCTATAGACTCCCTAATGTAAGTGAAGAACATGCGGCTCAGCTTCTTTTGCAAATAGAAAAGGCTGCTAGTTTGGAGAAAGTAATAGTAATGGGGGATTTAAATTACCCAGATATTGAATGGAGCAATAGTACTGCCAGGACAGTAAATGGGAACAAGTTTATAAACTTGTTACACAACAACTTATTTTCACAAGTTGTTGAGGAGCCAACCAGAAATCGTGCTGTACTGGATCTAGTGATCTCTAACAACTTAGAAAGTATAGCAAATATGCAAGTGTTTGAACCCCTAGGTAATAGCGACCATAATGTTATTTCATTTAATGCTTGGTGCAAAAAGGGCTGTCCTTCAGAACATAGATTGTGGCATTAGGTTTTCTGCTAAAAACACAGAACAGAAATGGTTGCCAATTAAAAGTATATTAAATCATTACTGTTCCCAATTTATTCCCTTAAAATGTAAATATAAAAGAGTTAAGAACCACCCTACATGGCTTAATTCAGAAGTAAAGAATTTAATAGGAAAAGCATTTAAGCAATACAAATCAGAGGGGGCAGAAGCTGCATTTAGGGAATATAAATACTATAACAAGTGTTGTAAAGTTGCACTCTAAGGGGCACATTTACTAACCCACGAATCCGAATCCGAATTGGAAAAATTCCGATTGGAAAACGAGCATTTTGCGACTTTTTTGTATTTTTTGTGATTTTTTTGGCGCCTTTACGACTTTTCGGAAATTGAAGCGACTTTTTCATTACCAATACGATTTGCGCAAAAAAACGCGAGTTTTTCGTAGCCATTACGATGCGCTCATATCTTGTCGCGACATTTTCCTATTGAGCGCTCGTAAGCGGCGGGGCACCGGGGCCAGATGGAATACACCCTCGGGTACTAAGAAAGTTTAGATCAGTGCTACCAGGTCTATATTTCTGATATTCTCAGAATCTTTTTCATCTGATATGGTACATATGAATTAGAGGAAAGCTTGTCTGAATATTCTGAAAGGGTTTTTACAGTGTGAGCTTTGAAGTTTTGGTATTCTCTCCCTGAGAGATACATTAGATAACTTTAAGAAGGGGCTGGATGGCTTACTAGCAAGTGAGGGAATACAGGGTTATTGAAGATGGCTCATAGTACAAGTTGAACCAGGAACTGGTACGATTGCCATCTTGGAGTCAGAAAGGATTTTTTCCCACTCTGTGGGCAAACTAGAGAGGCTTCAGAAGGGGTTTTTTGTATTCTTCTGGATCAGCTAGAAGTTATATATAGGCATAAATGGTTGAACTTGATGAACAAATCTTTTTTTAACCTAACTTTCTATGTAAAACCATGAATGGCTTTGGTTTGACTGAGTTGTAGCAAGATAGTTCTGGTTTAAAGCAGACAAAACCAGAAAGTGTTGGGGTGGGGTGCCTATAAAACTATGACCAATTTCCAAAGTTCTATTTATGTTTGCTTAGATAAGCATGTTAGGTCTAGGTAAAAAAAATGGCTTTGGTATCCAATGGACTATAGCATGCTAAGAGGAGGATTTTGTAAATGGAGCTACTGCAGCAATGTCTTGAAAAAACACCTTTTAAAAGCATGTCCAATGATCAGTTGTTCAACGTTGCTCCTTGTGTCAAAAATGGGTCATCTTTTTGCTACTGCAGAGAACATGCATCTGGCATTAGTAAAGGATCCCTTTTGTGGCTCAACATTTTTTCATAGCTTTCTTTAATGCATAAAAGATTACATACATAACAATTATTAGTCTTTCTCCAATTGTTAAAAGTATATCCAAGACAGCAAATAAGTGCTTGGGTAGGGAGTGTTGGGTAGAGACTGGTGGCAGCTCTGTAATGGGCTGCTATTGCATAGTTAAAAGTGAAGGATATGTGCTGGTCTTATTGTCTTGTGGTCAGGTTGAGTCTGGAAAGGCATTTTGTTATACTTTTGTGGAATCAGCTCTTAGCTTGCTGTATACAGTGCTTTTTTTTAAAAAAAAAAATTGGCATATGGTTATCCAAATATCATTAAGTAGGTTTTCTTCTGAAAAATAATATCATTGTTAACTTGCTCTGTAAATATTTTAATGAACTAACAAGATTCTACAATCTTCTGGATTCATGGGAAAATACGTTAGAATTTCTTCTTTCGATGCCCTATTTATATACAGTCAAACAGCTAGGCGCCTGGTTCATATTTCTAAGACTTCCTGTTGCCACCAATTTTTAAGCCTTTCTAAAAGTAAAATAAAAGAAAAACAAACTTCCATGTTGCGATGTTTATTTTATTTTTAAATTTTATTGAAATGTGAAATGGCCAGTGTCAGATTTTATTTATTGCACTTATTTATTTAAGCAGATTGCAGAGGGAGATCTATACCGTCACTTATACTACTTACAAGTGTATTTATTACTATAAGCAGCAAAAACAGATGTGTGAAAACTGAGAGTTTGGCAAATTTACATCTGAGCAGACGGTTCATATGTGCAAATCCAGTTGGTTCCCAGCACTGCAGTTAACAACCCAATGTACTCACACATAAAAGCAGATGTATTGTATTATCTATGAAAAATAAAGATATGATGTGACTGTTCGTATATCTGCAGGGAGTGGGCTGCCCCTATTCTTATCCTTGTTTTGTTCCAATATTTGTCATAGCAGAGCCTTTTATCTGAAAGTTTCTATCTAGCATTTATATCTTTACCACTAAAAACTTCAGTTTTGTGGTAGGCTACTAATCTACTAGGGCTTTTGTTAATGCATATATGTTAGAATGACACTTTCATTTCAAAAACTGCCAATAGAGTAGCCTTGGATAAAGTGATTTACAAAAGTTCAATTATTTTTTTGCATTCCTAGGGAGATGTATTAACATAGTTAAAGAAGAAGGAAAGGTACAATCACTGGGGGGAGTGCCAAAATGTTAGCTACCCCCAGTTATTTTAATCACTTACCTATACCCTGGGCCAGTCCTCCTGTTAGGAGAAAACCGCACCAGCCGGGTTAGCTGTGAGAGAGGGATCCCTTTTCCTTCTGTCCTCACGTGGCTGACGCATGTGCAGTAGAGCAAAAAGCTGAACTTCAAGAAAGAAAGACGTCTTTTTTCACACTACTGTGCATGCCCCAGCCCCAGAATTCTGAAGGTAGAGGAGAAAAGGAAGAGGATCCCTCGTTAGCAGCTACCCGGGTTTTTGTGGTTTTCTCCTAAAAGGAGCACCAGCCCGTGGTATAAAGTAAGGGATTACAATCACTAGGGGGTTCCTAACATTTTTGCACACCCCAGTGATTTTACCTTTCATTCTCCTTTAATATTTATTCCTTTTACTGACATAGAAACACTTCTATCATGCTTTGCAGAAAATAATTAGCTTTTATTAGAACAGCACAATCAGCTAACAGTTGCCCAAGACTGGATCTGATTTTCCATCAGTGAAGATTGTTATACCACTAACAAAATTAACTATCAGAGCCTATGAAGAAAATAATGGAAGTGCAATAAAACTATATATTTGGGTACACTTGCACCCCTTTAATGTTACTACACTCAGACCTTCACAATGCCCTGCAACTTCCTGTAAAATTGGGGCCCAAATTAATTTTTAGTTGAACAATATCAAAATAAAATAAATAATGGTAATGACCAGTTTTTGCTTTTGACTTTGTATTAGAGAGCCACATAACTCGGACCCATAACAACTGGGTCATTCACCAAAGTTATTTCTCATCTAGTTTCATATAAGGATGTGCTGTAAAAAGTACTGTAACACTGATTTTTCTCCATTGGCAGAAAATGTAATTTTCCCATAATGTTTGCATGCTTCCGAAGTCTTGTGAGACTTCATTCTAGTCTATGTAAAACAAGTAAAGTTTTGAGAAAAATAACTGCTACTGGGTGTGGACTTTTGCAGAATGCACTGCAGCTTGGGTTATGAATAGTAATGTCTTTCCTTCCATGTCAGTTGCAATGGAAAAAATTACTTGGCCCAGAAATGCAGACAGTGGGGCAAAACACTGTTACTGAGTAGATGAGAAAACCCCTGAATGAATAAGATCTGCTATTTCAGTTGTAAGTTTAGGGGCATATTTTTAGACGTACATCTTTAAATGAGAAGACGGAGGGGGGAATTCACAAAAGAGGAGATAGCCCTTTTTTGGAGTAGAAGTGGTGGAAATACTGGTGGCACTTTTCCGTTTTTGGTGAAAGAAAGACAGTTTACAGACACTTTTGTGAATTTGTCATTTTAACGACATTTATACGACATTTTCCCAACATTTTCAAAATGGAGTAAAGCTCAGTGTAACTCTGTTAGATCAATTCTAAGCTCTTCTGTTTTGTTTTGTTTCACCCAGTCTCCATTTCAAACCTAAGGTAGGGGCCCCATTGGGGGATCATTAACATATTAATGGGGATTAGTAGACTATTGATAGGGGACAAGTTTCTGTCTAACCCTAGAACAATAGGTGCAAAAAGCCTCATTAACATTTTATTAACAAGTAAAACACTGATTAAAAAAAGTTCAATTTATATCTAAAAGGTTTTTACTTTTATAATATATATTATTTATATATATATATATAAAAAGTTTTTACCTCACATTTACATAATTATGCAAATTTTAGCTTAATCAATGAGGCAATAATAACATTTTGTGTGAATATATTGTAAACATTTTTATTAAAAGGAAAAGTAAAGCCTCCCAGGCAAATTTTTTGTTTTAGCAGCAGCAGTGCCCCGTCTTTAATCACTTCACTGACACTTTCTGCAACTTATCTGTGCCCCCATAGCATGTCCTGAACTACAGAGCTGCTTGACAGCATTGGTCCCAACCTGTTCCCAGCAGCCATCTTGGGGATCAGCAAACAGCGCATGCACACTGGCACCCAAACTGGGATATTGGGGTGCAGGGTTGGACTGGCCCCAACAGGGCAAGTTGGTTTGTGGGCCGGATTGCTGCTGACCAGTAACGAGTAGGGGCTAGAGAAGACGGTATTTAGACCCTTAAATCTTGTTACAGAAGTGGAATTACACAGAAATATAGAAAAAAATTATAGATTGTCCTGAAAAAAATGATGTATAGTTTCCCTGTGCAAACTAAAATTACCCCTCAGGAAATGCCCCCAAAGTGAAATGGCATATGAAATGCAAAATCCTGCTGGTAAAATCCTTATTCCAAGGCTCATGTAGATTTGGGACTCGGTTTGATGGCATCGACAAAGGCAGATTCATAAAACAAATGTTGGGAAAATGACAAAATCTGAAAACTATCTGCTTGAAAAACAAATTCACAAAAGTGGAGATAGAGGTTTGTGAATTAGGTGGAAAATCCCACAAATCTATCCTCACTTTTATTTTGTCTCAATATCACCACTTTTGTGATTTCCCCCCATCGAGTTCCATAAATGAGTAGTGTTGGGTTCCCAAGTGGTGTCATGCAAAAGTTCCAAGCTACGTATTAGCATTATATATGATATTACATAAATTACATTTATCCAGTATTAGGATATATTGTAATAACATGTGTTTTATAAGGACCAGCACTTATTGAAAATGAAGAGTAGAATGTGATTTTGTGGCATTTTTTTTAATTAAAAATGTTTTTTTGAATGTTGATAAATCTGCACCTATGTCTTTAGGGAACTACCTTGTTAGTAAATTTTTATAGAAATTTTACTGGCTATTTTTTTTGCCAGAAAATAACTCATGGAAGGTAACACAGCCCCATAATTCCATGGGGCCATAGTTAAATTAAATATGCAGGAGACAGATGTAGCAGTAGGACAGCTACATGCAGATAAAGAATCCAATAAAAGTAATCATTATAGCAAATTATTTATACCTCTTGGTTAAAATGCAAACATGGCTACTTGAAACAGTAATTACACAAAAGTTACAGTTAGGATCACCCCAGGGCAGGAAATTTTCTGTCTGTGTTTTTTAAGGTTTGTAGTGTGTGTGAATATGTTTGAACAGCAACAATATGCAAAAAAAAAATCCTAAGTAAATCAGTGATAAACATTCTGAGCATTTTATAAAAATATTTTTAGTGATTTTAATGACTACAGTTTCACTTTACTTGAGGTTTCTTTGTTAGCAGCTGGACATCATCAGTGCTCTGCTGTTATGCCAGAAAAAGCTGAAGCCCAGTTCAACGCAAACAATGCAGATTTAATTTTAGCTGTTATTAAGATGTATATATATATACCTTCAAAAGATGATTGCAAGCGCACTCCAAGGACTTTTTCATTAAAAATCGATCTTTATTATATCATTGCCATCTTATCAACGTTTCGGCTCTGGCCTAGAGCCTTTCTCAAGATACAAATGGCCACATAAAAACCTCACATTAAATACACCCACAACCACAGGCGTGTCCCAACTACTTCCCAAACATCTCTCCCTTAATTAAAGGGATAGTGTTATCTAAAAAATCTCCCAAAGGAGCACAAAATAAAGTGAAAATAATTCATCCTCTCTTATCTAATTATTTTCACTTTATTTTGTGCTCCTAGTTGAGACACACCTGTGGTTGTATTTAATGTGAGGTTTTTATGTGGCCATTTGTATGTTGAGAAAGGCTCTAGGCCAGAGCCGAAACGTTGATAAGATGGCAATGATATAATAAAGACCGATTTTTTATGAAAAAGTCCTTGGAGTGTGCTTGCAATCATCTTTTGAAGGTGTTAATGGATCCCTAAGCTGCACCCGGGCAATAAGCAATGCTGGTTGAATAATATTTCGGAGTGCGGATCGTGATGCGATTGTGTGTGTGTGTATATATATATATATATATATATATATATATATATATATATATATATATATATATATATATAGGTGCTTGGAGAAAGGTACCGCTCACACAGGTCTTAGGTTCAGTGTTGAAGTTTTATTGTAGAGGCAAGAGAACTGACGTTTCGGCTGCAACACCAGCCTTTGTCAACTTTGACAAAGGCTGGTGTTGCAGCCGAAACGTCAGTTCTCTTGCCTCTGCAATAAAACTTCAACACTGAACCTAAGACCTGTGTGAGCGGTACCTTTCTCCAAGCACCTGTAAACATTTTGTTGGGACTGCACCCAGGCACATTTACTAGCTTTACACGTGAGTGCCGGCTTCTGCTGCATATTATATATATATATATATTTATAGAACAGAATGCCAAAAGATTAGGATCTTTTTAAATAAACACTTTTTGCTTTTTCTGCAGAATTCTGTTCTCTTATTGATCATTTTAGCCAGCACCTAGGGCAAGTTGTTTGTTTGCAGGGTGTGCTTCTAATTTTCTAGTGTATATACCTTTCTTACTTGTGACCCACAGTCAAATGTGAAAGACTCAAAAGTATCATAAAAGTCCATGAAGGTGCCCAATAAGGGCTAAGATTGCCTATTAGGCAGCCTCTATGCACACTATCGCCTTACAGGAGGCTTTATTTGGTAGTAAATCTTGTTTTTATTCAACCAAGACTTGCCACCAAGTCAGGAATTCAAAAATAACTACCTGGTTTGGGGGCACTGAGAGCAACATCCAAGGGGTTGGTGAGCAATGTTGCCCCTGAGCCACTGGTTGGGGATCACTGCTGTATACAATACATATAAAGCCACAAATATGAATAAGTAGCACACACTACAATGTAAAACTACATCATTTAGACTGCTTGCACTTTAGTTTTAGCTTTTACTGGCAAGGCTAGATTTTTGTCTGCATGGAGTATGGATTTGGCAACTCCCTAGGAATCCCTGATTCATCTCTATCACCAACAACAACTGATTAAAAACATACCTGGATATACATGCTCTCTCAGAAAACTTTATGCCTAAGAAAAATAAGGGGTATTATATAGTTATACTTTGGTTTCTGCTGAGCAGAAATAATAAGGGGAGTTGTTTAGGGGCACTAAAATGAATGTGGTGAAGAGGAGTGCTGCAGTATTCCGCAGATCCCAAAGCAGTCTGGGGATCATTAAACTGAGCAATTTAAAGAGCTACACTCCACACATAACCAGTGCCCTTTTGGTTGTCAAGCTGATAATATAAGCATAAAGAAACCCTAATATTTGGTTATGAATGATCAGCTTAGTTTCAGATAAACCTTTTACCCATTTGTTAACCCCATTGGGAAAGAATTTGCCCATGACGGTGGACAGCCATAGTGCCCAGGGATTACCTCATCAGAACAAATAATGTCCTGGTTACACTTCATTTCCACTGTCCACTAATTCCCTGATATTTGTAGTTATGAGAAAAAAATATGATTTCTTCTTCTATCAGGAAGTTATTTCCTTTTTTTTAAACAGGTGTTTATCACTGTTGTTTATTTCTAACTTCTCAACAGGGAACTTTCCCAAAATAAATAACAGACTGGGTCCTATTCAAATGCATTTGAAAGGGGTGTCAGCTGACATGATTCAGCTTAAGCCAAAAGGAAGTTAAATATTTATATGTTTATATCTCTGCATAGTGGTTGTTTGTTCAGTGATAAGAGCATTCCTGGTTTATTCCCCAAACCACAAGCTACTGCCTCTAAATGTTTAATACTCCAAAAAATTCACTAGTGCAATAGTTTCTGCCCACCGCTGGGCATCAAAGATACAAGGGGTAACTGCATCATATCTGCTCTGACCCCACATATAATGCCCCTGTCTGTAGCAGCCTAACATCTGGCTCTGGCCTACATTTTTTAGCCACCTTTCTATCATTCTATTTCTCCTTTTGCACACGCAAAACACAAGTTCTTGAGAACTGAGACCAGTTGTATTACTATTATGTAACAGAATACAATGCTTTTGTATGGTTACTTTCTGAAACGGACATGCAAACTGCTTATAAAAAAGTAGAGGGCTTATAAATCACCCCTAATTATCTGTTTTGTTTAGTTTGTCTGCTATCATTGAGACAGAATCTAAATAAACATTGGGTTTCTCCAGATGTTAAAGAACAAGTTCATTTTGTCATTGTTAATCCTTTAAAATCCTATCAATATTTCCTGCTGAGCATATGGCAAACAAATAAAACTGCATGTATAATGAATCAGCAGGGTACAACCATTTTTGGTAAACAGAACAAAGGCTTTATTGGCACAACCATATAAACACCCCAAACCTTTTTGTAGCGTCTCCCTTCCCTCACAATAAGCCAGCAGTACTGACCAAGCAGCCAGTAAGCTATAAATAGGCAATATAGTTTAATAGATATCACTAAGGTTATATACGGTACAGGCCAGGGCTTACTTTCCTTCTGTGGTACTTAATTTCTCTATACATTTATTTTAATGTCTGTCCTCCCTTTGTATACTTTCTGCATTGTAAAATTTTACAATGCTATGTATCCTAGTAGCACTATATACATTATACATATAGTTTTATTTTTTAATGATGTTTTTGAGGTGGAACTGAGTCAAACTTTGGGAGGTCCATTTATCATCATTCTGATTTTAGTGGTTTTAGGGTATTTTGAAACCACGAAGAAATGCATTTCCACTAAAACCACAAATCTCCAGTTATTTATTAAAAGATCCCATAAATGAATTAAAAAGTGGAATGCAAAAAAACTCATATGAAAACCTCACATTTTTTGTTTTCTTATGAATTTTCATGTGCAATGAAAAAAACCTCTAAAACCACAAGCAAAATAAAGATTGTTACAGCTTGCCTAGGACAGCTACCTTTGACTTCTACATGATCTTGACAGCTTTTGAATGGGAAGTTTTGTCTTTTTATTGTGTGTGGGTTTTTTTGCTTAATTAATCACAAAGTTTTGAGTTTTCGTGTAATTGGTATAATCCACAATTTTTAGTGCTAAAAACCATGATTCATAAAAACGAAAAAAATATGAACGTTAGTTAATGGGCCCCTTAGAATAAAGAAAGAATTGCACAATTTCCAAACATCAAAGAAATAAGTAAACATGAAAATTTTGGGAAGCAGTTACATTTGATGTGAATCAATATAAAGCATTGCAAGATATAATTCACTGCAAATAATCCAGATGGTCTGTCTAGCCAGAGGGGTGTTATGAAGTGAACTATGTAGGAGTCAAAGTTTCTGCTGTCATTTAAGCAACACTTTCTTAGCTTTTCCTTTCTATTTGATGTGAAAATGTTTCAAATCTAGTTTATGGGCATCCTAGTATGGAAATATATTTCTGATATTTTGGGTTTTTTTTGGGAATTTATTTTATAACCATTTGTGCTTTTTTGTTTTGTTTTAGGGTGACAAGTCATATACAGGCCCCTGTGGAGGAAGAGACTGCAGTCAGGGATGCCAGTGTCTGCCCGAGAAAGGAAGTCGTGTAAGTGGCATATCATGTTATTATCATTTTTGCATATAAGTCCATACAAAAGAGATGTAAATTGTAACAGTCTTGGTTACGCCTAGAAAAGCATTGGGTGAACTGCCCAAAAACATATTTATGTAATTAAGAAAATGGTTGCAATGATATCCTTCGTGGGACATATATTTTTAACTCTCTGCCCATCTGAAATGACAAGTAAACTTTACATGTTAGAACCACAAACATATTTATTAACATGGGGTACCTAATTCACTAATAGCGATGACTTGTGGCCAGTAATAAAATAACTTACCCTGGGACATTTGGTTTCTATGTATTCTTTCCTAATTAAAGGTTTGCTTTGTTTATAGCTGTCTTCTTGCCAGGCATCAGTAGAATCTGGTACCAAATTTACATACACTAACATACACTCCAAAATGCAGAATAATCTTTATGGCACATTTAAGAATACAGTTTATTAAGGTACTCTGAGAGTCAGACATAGATATTAGCCAGCACTCCATTGAAATGAAAAGCTTTTATTTTACTTCAAGGGCAATATCAACATTTCAAGCCTGTCCTGGCTTTTTCAAGCTTGATAAAAAGCGAGGACAGGCTTTAAGGGTGAAGACACACAGAGCTACTAGTAGCAGGAACTTGGCTGCTAATAGAAACAATGCTGAATTTACTGATAATTGTCTCTGCATGTGTTTTTGCAGAGGCAATTCTCATTATTTTCTATGGCAGGGTATTTTCTGGAGATTAGTAGCCGTGAAAAGTAGCTGCTACTAGTAGTTCTAAAATATTGCTGTTGCAATTGATGTAAAATACAGGCTTTAATTTTAATTGAATACTGTCTGATATTTATATCTTCAAGTTAAGGCAGCAACTGAAAGCCTATTGGAGGATGTGCACCCAACATGTTCTGCCTATACTTTTGAACTAAGGCACACCAAGCAATAAAAGTACTGTACTGCCTATCCCCATATTCCAAAGCCATAGGCATGATACTTCCAACCTTTTCTGGAGCATTTGTTGACAATAGCAAGACAATAAAACTGGTCAAATGCAACAGATTTATGAAAAATAGAAAAACTATGTGAAAATCATACATAGGAGGATTTCCTCCTCATCCTCCACCCTAAATTACCAAGGTTAGAGAAACAGGAGTTTCTCTGACAAGAGGCCTGCTGTTCCAACTATTTTCTGCCAAGGGGGAACCACTTTGGTATTGTCAGTGGTTTTGTGCCACAACCGCAAAGGAAATGAGGAAGGATGTTGGGAGAGAGTCACAGAGCAAATGTAACTTCTTGCTTCTGTTCAACTAAAATAGACCAAGGATACAGAGTTAGATATGTAACTCATATATGACAAGGAAGACATTTGGGAGTAATAATGTGAACAGTTATTATTCCCAAACCTTTATAAAGGCTTTGTGAGTAGGAGTGTTTAATTTGTTTGGTCTGTTTAGTAGTCATGACAACACTTTTTATATTATGGAACATAAATATTCCCTTTTGATCTACTAGGGTTTTATTGGCATCATAAGCTGCTGTGCTTGTTCCTGCAATTATTATAAACGTTCCTATTTTCCATTTCCAGTATTGGAATGCCTTGCCATACACAACACCCACCATTGTACAGCTCAGCTACCACTTTAAATGTTGATGTATAAACGAGCAGTGCTAGGCAAACTATCTTATCTGTTCAACTGCATTGATACTTATTTCCCTTAAACATGCTGCTGCTGAAAAGCTTTGGAAATCCTATCAGACACTTACAGCAGGAACGGATGCAGGAAGGATTTCCTAATTTCCTACTTTGAACATACAGTAAATCAGCTGATGTCCTTAATCGACTGCTGGCAGGAAGAACGCTCGCCTTTCCAAATAACATTTTGTAGACTTTAGGAACAATTTTTTAAAGACTTTTTTTCACAGTAGATAAACATCATATCTTCTACACTTTGATCTTAAATTTGCACAAATATGTGGCACTTAATGAATACTTAAAATATCCATCTAAAGGAAGTATACAGCTTTTATCTTCAAATAAATAAGAAAACAACTTTTTTTAGTGTTTATTTTATTGCAAAGTAGGATTATTATGGATGTATTTTTAGATTAACATTTACTAGATTGCAGTTTTCCTTGGCACTCATATTTTGAATCCTAGCAAGCAAGTTACTGAATTGATTATGCTACTAATTCTCTTTATTTTGGAACAATGCATTTTGCATTGTGTCATAGTGATGGCAATTGTAAACCAGCCCTTTAGTCATGCCACATACTAGGAATAGTAAATAGTCCATTTGCTAAGTATCTACTCACATACACTTGTACTATTCCTATAATAATTGATCCCTGTCTTTTATTATCAGCTACTAAAGCCTGCTAGGTGATATTGCATATCATGGTTTTTTCCCATGGGAAAGCTTAGGACATATTTAGACTAGAAATTCTCACTTTATCAGCCTCTCCCAACAATATATTTAGTCATGAGATAACTTTGCAAAATGCCTAGAAAAGGAATTGAGTTAGTGAACATGCCCTTAAAATGATCTTACTATGCATTCCTATAAAGCATTATTAGCGCAATGTTATAGTCCATTTGACTTTTAGTTAATTATAATTTATTTATGGGTGGCTAGTTTATGACTACCTTATGGTACATGTATTAAAAAAAATGTCACTGACTGTTGTATCTGTATCTGTATATGTATAGGCGCAGAATGTTGTTATGCCTGCTAGTTACTTACCCAAGCAAGTATATGTGAGTGCATACTTGGCAAATGGGTATCTTGTACAAAGGGAACATAATATCACACAGCCCCTGCAAACCTTACCTGTCATGATAATATGTTCATTTTGCACAAATGGAAATGTTTTAGACAGATTAGGAGAATCATATATTAACAAAGAGATGCTGTAAGTTATTTTTTGTGGTTCTGTACTAGCCCAGGCAGACCACAGCCCTTCAGCAAGGAAGATCTGTGTCTCAAAAATGCTCGTAATAGCTCCCCATTTTCTTTTCTGCTGTTTCACTGCACATGTTCTGTGCTATTGTCAGTTACCTGTACTTAGGGATCAACTTACAATATTCTGTATATATAGAATATAAAACTCACAAAACAAGTCTAATTACCTGGTAACTCAGAAACCAGTGCCACTAGCATCAGAATTTCATAATCAGCCCTGTAGCATTAGTGTCAATAAGTGTCATTTTATGCTTGTTTGTGACAATTTGATTTGTGACTAGCCCCAAGCTTAGCTTCTCAACAGCTGCCTAGAACCAAATTTCAAAATATCAGTGTCCTGTGCACTGCTTTGGAGCCATGGATCATTACTGTTATAGGGCTGCTAAACCTTCTAAATGGTGGAGTAAGTTCAGTAAAATACAACATAGAAGATAACAGATGAAATGAAAATTGCAGTGCAGAACAATAAAGCATTTAAATAATTCACTTTCCAAGCTTCTTTTTCAAGAAGTTTTGGGTAGAAGAGAAGACATTTAATCAAACAGTCACAGTTCCACCTCCTGTTTATTAAACAGACAACTAATTGGGAGTGGGGCCATGCTCATTTATAGGAAAGTTCTTATCTCTATTGAAACAAAATCTCCTGATTTACTGGTTGAAATTTTGGGAGATAGTAAGGTATTTCTATTAAATACCCAGATAGATAGGAAGTTAAAACCATTTTGAATATTCTAGATTTCCAGAAGAAATCCAATGAGAGTTTAAAATGACAATGTGCTAATGAGCCTTTTTTAAAAGATGCTAGCAAAGCATGTTTCAGACTCCTTTGGTCTTTTATCACTGAACCTGAAGAAGGACCAGTATAACTTCTATTTAAAAAACATATTTAATCCAATGTCAATGCAAAAAGAGATAGGCCCTGAGCAATGTAGAAAGTAATACTGATTTTTTTATCTTTCACCCTTGTAAAAACCAAAGGTTGTCTTCAAATCATGTCTTTTTTCAACTGTTAAACATGGTGATAAATTTATAAAAGTATAGGCAGTCAACTTGTGGAAGTTATTCAGTCTAGTGATTGCTCTTCCTAATCATATAATGGTCAAGCTATATATGGAATGGTCCAGTTATCCAGTATATTTAATACAGATCTAGTATGACAGCATTTCAATTAGAACTAAAGCTGTTTTAAGGATGACCCTACTCCTTATTGGGTACATTAATATAGTATTAGATGTTTGTTTTCACTAATTTGTCTTTCTCTTACTACACATATTGGATTGCTGATTAGCTGATATGTATACTGCTAATTAAACTTTTGGATTGAGGTTGAGCTAATTATTGATATAAAACTCTACTAGGTATAAAGCATTTTGAAGTGTGTTTTGATCTCTTCCCAACAACAGATAGGAGTGCTACAAGTCTCCCTAAATAGGTTATGGTTAACAAAAAAGGATGCCATAAAAGAACACTTGCATGCCATTGCCCTAAGTGGGACAATATACTAACCATTTATGGATTAGGAAATGATACAAGCTCTGCATTGTTCTTTATCTTTAGTAACAATATTATTGTTCTTTATCTTTAGTAACAATATTATTGTTCTTTATCTTTAGTAACAATATTTGTGGGAACATTTTTACTTTGCACATATATAAGATTTGTGAATCTGAATTATCTCATCTACCAGACTTTTATAGTTTGTGCCACAGCGCAATTTTTATGAAATAAAACCTCTTGCTGAAAAGTGTATTTATAAAACAAAGTATAAACAAAATACACTACCAATCAATGCAGCATTCAGTCTTTTAAAGAATATTTCACTGTGAAATGCATTCTTTTGTTTTTAATTTTGTCAGCTTTTGAATACTTTGGTACAGTAAGCACCTCTCAGTGTATATGATATACCGGTACTTCATAGTTATTTGTAAAATCTTCGTCAAGTTTCCATTGCCCTTTACTAAATTTTGAATTAACACATTGTCATTGTAGTCTAGAAATCCCAATAGAACTGTTCTTCAACCATCCATGTGTTTACAAAACTCATTGGTTTGTTTTGCTGCAATATTCAATGGCTACTTTCCAGGCCTCAGTACAAGATGGGTGTGGATTGGATCAGATGAAGCTACAGCTCTCTTGTTCACATCTTACACTTTTTGGCAGAACAATTTGCATTATCTGCTTTATGTCTAGGGACACTGTGTTTTAGCTGCACCTGTTAAAAGAGAGGGAAAATCAGATTACTGGATGTCAAGACTAAACCCTACATGTATCTACTCAGTATAAATATCTATATTTTTTAATGGAATGCTAAATTGATGACAACCAGATGTAAAGTAGCATCTGTTTTGTAATACCCCTTATGAATGTAATTCTTTCCGCATTGTTCTGAAGAAAAGGCAAAGCAAAAGCGTGGAAAATGACGTGATTCATTGGCTTTAGTCTGTGTCTTTGGCTACATTATCAAGAGAATCTTTTTAGTTGCGCAACACATTTTACAACAAGTGATAAAAAATAATGTTTGTGTTCTACAGAACAGGAAATCTTCCAAAAGTCAATAATTAGATACATCCTAAAAAGTGTAATTTAGAAATTGCAGATGAGAACAGAAATAGCAATGGTAGAAATGCCATCCCTACAGAAAACATGCCAAGTGTAGGGACAGAAAATGGTAGAATAGAACCTATAGGCAGAAGAAGTTCACTTAAGTAGAATCAGCGCTATTACTGGCATCAATACTGTGTTTCCTGTACTGCAGAATATCAGGACAGGCCCTTGTAATACACTCAGCCTCTGGCCTTTTTCAAGTTATCTGGTACAGATTTCATTTATTTTCTGTAAATATTTGGTAAAAAGGTCTCTTCTCAAATAATCCATTTGGCTAGAAATGCAATAGTAACCTTGTACCCAAAGCCAGCACTTCTGTTCTCTTAAAATTCTCTCAGGTATCGCTTGCACCAATATATTGATATACCAGGGATCCCTTACATTTTCTATGTGTGAGCCATATGCAGATGTAAAAAGTGTTGGGGAGCCACTCAAGCATAAAAAAAGAACTTTGGGGATGCCAAATAATTGGCTATTTGGTAGCCCCATGTGGACTGCTGGCCTGCAGGGGGCTTTGCTTGGAGTAAAACTGTGTCTCTGTGCTTCCAAAATTTGCCTCCAAATCAGAAATTTAAAAATAAGCACCTACTTTAGGGCCACTGGGAGCTACATTAAAGGGAGTAGTGAGCAATATGTTGACCCCGAGCCACTGGTTGGGGATCACATCACATCATATACGGTACAATCCAATCCAATGAAACACTATACTGTGCATGTAATGGATATCTGGGACAAAGAGTAAACAAGGTGATGTGCTTAATGTGTAGGTTACATGGGGGGATGATATGCATATATATGTAGGGACCCATAGGGTTAAGCTCCCTATGGCTTTACAACCCTACCTCTTCACATCTTTACTGTTATTGGGCAAAGCCCTTGTACTCAGGTTACAGTTAAACCACTATTCCCTATTGGTCTAGTTAGGTTGTTCACACCCCCTGCAGACTGATATAGTGTCTAGCAGGAAGGTGTGACCTCCTCTTTGGCTGCAGTCTGCCTTCCAAGCAAAGCTCTATTGAGCCTGGGAGCAGAACTTTTTTTACCCCAGAGGATACCATCCCTCTGGAGAAGTCGGCGACAGGGCCCTGTGAACGAGGTCTAGTAAGCACAGCAGGTCTGTTATAGCATTTCTAGGAAAGTGACGTAGTTAGCACCTAGTAAGAAAGGGCAACTTAATAGCCCCAACAAAGGAGAGTTTAGTTCTGGGAGTATTTCTCCTATCCGGCAATGTTGCCTCAGTGTAAAGCCACGGAGTAGAGATAGGGACAGGCATAGAATAAACCCTGATCCCTACTCACCCGGAGGACTCATATACTAGAGGTTATCAACCTGAAGGATCAAATATCTACTCCACAGGGGTATTGGCTGAAAGGTGTATTTACCCTGCCCAGACTCTACCAAGAGGTGGGATAAAACGGTGTACACACTCACTTCTTCCTCAGAGTGCACTATTACTTAACATCTACCTATGCCTGTCTGTGAGTATTGATAACCCTGCTGGAAACTGTGTCTTGGACAATAAATCTGTATTATAGTTCAACTCAAGATCCTTTCTGGTGTCCATATTTCTGCACGTGCACTACACAGCTACAGTGAGTTGTAGTTCAACTACACCATCCACTCCGGTCAGGTCTCTTTCACCTAAGCGAAGGCCCATCCTAAGAAAGGGAGTCGCATGTAACCCATGCTCTCATACAACTACTAGCCTGGTTTTAACCCTTACATAGCCAAACAAGTGTTACATATATTTGCACAAAGGTGCACAGTGACTGTATGCAAAGTGTACAGTGTATATTGAATTGTGGCAGAACTTTAGTTTTAGTTGTTTAATTGCAAAAATAATTGCAATATTAAGATTTCTCATTTTTATATGAAACTTAGTTGTCTTTTTTTCTGATCTGTATAAGCAATGTCCACACCAGGATGTTGATGCATCTGTAAAACAAACAGTTTTGTTTATAACTACATTACTGTTTAGACTTGGAAAATATGTGTTTCTTATAAGGCCCTTGAGAATTTGAAAGTATTTAAAAAAGATCCCAGCTAAATTACCATATGGGTGTGGCATTATCTGTTCCTCATCATTTTAGACCACAGTTTTGGAAATGTGGTAATTGGTTCCAAATTCAGGGAGGTGTAAATGAAGTGCATGGAAAATGCAACATGAACATTTATTTATGGTAGTCATTGCAAATATTTTGACTGTGTTTATTTTTCTGTTTTGAGGTCAAAACTTAATACAGTTGTTCTCATGACATACAGAAGACTATACAAAAATCCCAGACTGGTTATTTTTGACATCATGGAAATTTCCTTAAAGGAATTTGGGCAAGAATGTAATCACATAATATATAGTTTTCTCCACGGGGAACCCTCTTCTTAAAGGGAGGCAATACATCTTATTAGTGCTTTGAGCTGTTTATTTATGAAGTATTGATACCCCAAACCCATGTATATGAATAAATACAGAAAGGGCTAACCTTCTTTTGCTGAGTTTTGTGTCACCCAGGGCCAGAACTAGGGGTAGGCAGAAGAGGCACCTGCCTAGGGTGCAACAGTGGGTGGGCACAAGGCAGGTACCACTTCTTATACCTACCCCTATTTCCAAGCCCTTTACCCCCACCATCAGCCCCCGCAGCCCCCACCCTCCATGTGCGCGCACCCACGGGAGGGGGCAGGTTGCCTTGGGCACCTTGGTTGCCTTGGTAAGCACCGAAGGCAACTTCTCATATCCTCATATTGTTCAACAGAAATTACATCACTAGCTGATGACATCACTAAGCACCTTTTATAAGGATATCATTTACAGTTTCTTCCCATAGGGAAATGACCAAACTGTATATTATAATGATGTAATAAAACTTAGCCTGTGTCCAGATTTGTGGCCACAGGATTGGCCTATTCAAAAAAAAGCAATAAGAAAGGTTCCCACAAAAGGTAAAACATTCCAAAACATTATTGTATGATAAATGGAAGACGAGGGGTTCCACTCCCAAAAGACAAAATTATATCTGCCTGACACTTTGCCTCTATAATAAGGCTTTGTCAAAGGTGATTTACCTCCAAAATAAGGCTTTGTCAAAAGCAGTTTGTCAAACTAAATGATATTGAAAGCTGGGAATGCTTTCACTGACTGATTTTGAAGTCAGGTGGAACCAGACAAAGGCATCATTAAAATTAAAGCCACTTTAATGTGCCTAAAAAGGCTTTACATGTTAACACAGTGAGAGAGGAAAAGGATTTGAAAGTAAAACTAGTACATATTTGGTGTTTTGGAGTACATTTTGCTGACTAAACCAAACCTCTGATAGTTCAGAAGTTGCTTCTTTAATTCAAGTTATAAGTAGCAGGAAAACCACAATTTTATAGAGATGTAGCGAACCTCACAAAAAAAGTGCGAACTTTGCGAACCCCATAGACTTCAATGGGAAGGCGAACTTTAAAACCTAGAAAAGCCATTTCTGGCCAGAAAACTGATTTTAAAGTTGTTTAAAGGGTGCCACGACCTGGACAGTGGCATGCCGGAGGGGGATCAAGGGCAAAAATTTCTCTGAAAAATACGTTGTTGACACAGCGTTGCGTTTTGTGCTGTAAAGGGCAGAAATCACACTACATTTCTAAACTTGTGTAATAAACTGCTTTAAAAACGTCCGGCGTCTACATGCCAATCAAGTCGTGTAAAGGTTACAGCCGGTTCACACGCAAAGACAAAATGCAGCAGTAGTGGATACGGAATATATTATTGCTGGTGGAAAAACATCGCTCAGGTGATTTTATTGCAATGCAATGTCACTACTATGTGTAACGTGTTTGGTGCACTACTATGAATAACAGCAAACAGCACTGGACACCTTAAAGAACAGTAACTTAAATTAAAAAAAAAAAAATAATAATAATAATAATAAAAAAAAAGTGATCTCTGGTTGGTGCTGGTGGTGAACTACTAGGAGCAGCACACCAGTCCCCAACACAGCTAGACTAATAGCACTGGGCTCTATAAATTACAGTAGCAAAGTAAAAAAACACAAATAAAAAAAAATGATGTGAATGTGTGGTTGGTGCTTAGTGCACTACTATGAGCAGCACACCTGTCTCCAACACACACAGACGGAGCTGCAGTACACAATGAAAAGAAAAGTAACAGTAATCAGAAAATAAAAGCAGTCCTTACAAGGACTATTGGGTTACAGCAGATGATCAGCAGGACAGCTGCCCACAGCAGCTACATACAGAGCAGTAGAAAGTAGATTATTACATAGTTACATAGTTACATAGGGTTGAAAAAAGACCAGTGTCCATCAAGTTCAACCCATCCAAGTAAACCCAGCACACCTAACCCACACCTACCAATCTATACACTCACATACATACACTATATATACAACCACTAGTACTAACTGTAGATATTAGTATCGCAATAGCCTTGGATATTCTGATTGATCAAGAACTCATCCAGGCCCCTCTTAAAGGCATTAACAGAATCTGCCATTACCACATCACTAGGAAGGGCATTCCATAACCTCACTGCCCTCACCGTGAAAAACCACCTACGCTGCTTCAAATGGAAGCTCCTTTCCTCTAATCTAAAGGGGTGACCTCTGGTGCGCTGATTGTTTTTATGGGAAAAAAGAACATCCCCCAACTGCCTATAATCCCCTCTAATGTACTTGTACAGAGTAATCATGTCCCCTCGCAAGCGCCTCTTTTCCAGAGAAAACAACCCCAACCTTGACAGTCTCACCTCATAGTTAAAATCTTCCATCCCCTTAACCAGTTTAGTTGCACGTCTCTGCACTCTCTCCAGCTCATTAATATCCTTCTTAAGGACTGGAGCCAGCAAAGCTACCTAAACTGTCCCTCAAATCCCTGCACAGCTCTCTCCTATACTAACTCATCAAGCACACACAGGCAGAATGTAAAATGGCTGCTGGGCTTCAGTTTATATATGGAAGGGAGTGGTCCGGGGGTGGTCCAGGAGGGAGAGCTGCCTGATTGGCTGCCATGAATCTGCTGGCTCTGGGGTGAGAGGTCAAAATTTGGCGCCAGCAAAGGCGAACCCAAAATTGCGAACATCGCTAAAAGTTCGCAAACTTGCGAACACCCGATTTTCGTGCGAATTTGTTCGCCGGCGAACAGTTCGCTACATTGCTACAATTTAATTAATTATTATGTTAACAATGGTTATGATAATTGATTTATCAATTGTTGAATTCAAATTGTTGCCACAATTTGAATTTTTGTGCACTAAAATTCATGAATTTGAATTAGGTTATTATTTATTGCAAACTTTTTTCTAAGACATGTATTTGTTCTTAAGGTCACCAATCAATAGACATTGTAGAGATTTCTTCTTTACTGGTCCTCCTCTACCTGGAAAATGTATTACTATTTTATAGAAGGAGTTTTCCCAAAATGTTCTTTATTTTGTGGCCCAGCTAAATCCAAGCAGAGTTTCATTGGTAGCTCTTGTCCTTAAATAACACATTAAATATTCTTTGTTCTTCTAAATCTAAGAATGGCAAATTTGCCAAAATATATGAATTTCTGCGGTTTGACTCATGATCCATTCTCCATTGGGGACCAAGTTGATTCATCTACATCAGCTTCAGCTGGGACTGGAATATTCAGGGTCATTATCTTCACATACAGGCCAGACATCACAGTCAAATGTTATGGAAATTTCCTGTTCTTGTAAGATGACTACTAATGCAGAACTAAAGCATAAA
Source organism: Xenopus tropicalis (assembly GCF_000004195.4). Classification (NCBI taxonomy): domain Eukaryota; kingdom Metazoa; phylum Chordata; class Amphibia; order Anura; family Pipidae; genus Xenopus; species Xenopus tropicalis. Next base: position 117,267,540 of record NC_030678.2, on the reverse strand, counting down.
ATCTCAGTGGGACAGAACAGGATGGACATGTTACCTTCTATAAGTGCTACAGTTAGTTTTATTACCTTGGTAAAATAGTACATTGCTACAATATCTGACATTTTTTAGTTCTTTCCAATTGCAATGACTATTTAACCCTTCTGCTAAACATTACTACCTTTTACTTGTTTTAATAAATATTCCAATATAGCCCCAGTCGATTAAAGGTTTATATCCCCTTGTTCAACATGTGTGCAATGAATAAAATAAAAAAACAGCACTAGTCCATTATGATCTAATGATCTACCTCACAAACATGGACCAAACATAAACATAAAATGTAAAAAATAAATTCTTCTCCGAGTGGTTTTCATCTCTTTTATCCTAGGATTAGCAGGCAATGTTAAAGACAGGCCTTGCTAGTGTTGCATCATAGCTTACCAGAGTTAAAAATGTGCCTTTGTTTAAAAATATTTCATATCAGTAATTGGTGCAAAGGGTTTAACACACTTCACATATGACTAGAAAAGGGAAAGATTCTGAATCTGCTGGCACAGTGCTCTGGTATCCCCAACACTAAGGGGCTGATTTACTAACCCACGAATCCGACCCGAATTGGAAAAGTTCCGACTTGAAAACGAACATTTTGCGACTTTTTCGTATGTTTTGCGATTTTTTCGGATTCTGTACGAATTTTTCTTTACCAATACGATTTTTGCGTAAAAACGCGAGTTTTTCGTATCCATTACGAAAGTTGAGTAAAAAGTTGCGCATTTTTCGTAGCGTTAAAACTTACGCTAAAAGTTGCGCATTTTTCGCGTAAGTTTTAACGCTACGAAAAATGCGCAACTTTTTACGCAACTTTCGTAATGGATAGGAAAACTCGCGTTTTTACGCAAAAATCGTATTGGTAATGAAAAATTCGTAAAGAATCCGAAAAAATCGCAAAACATACGAAAAAATCGCAAAATACCAATCATTACGAAAAAAACGCAATCGGACTCCATTCGACCCGTTCGTGGGTAAGTAAATCAGCCCCCTAGAATATATATTTACTTGTTCTATAAGAAACACAATGGGTTTCTTAGCTCTGCAGGTTTTCAGACTGTCGTCACATTTTTTTTTCTGCTCAGATGTTAATGTTCTTGGATGGAATGTGCTGAGACAATCCTAATGCTGTCCCTTGTGGTCTATACAGACTATCAGAATAAAGAAGAAAGATCTTGTTGAGGCATTGGCATCTATTCTTACCTAACTGCATTTGAAATCTTTATTTTAGCATAGCCAAATCCAGAAAATACTGTTCTGTAATTCAGAGCACTGAAGTTAAATAGGCTTCTGGAATCCAAAACTCCATTTTCCTTCAATCTGAGTAAGGGATATGTGATTCAGAGATATTTTCTAGCTGCAGCACTATGTAAACTCTTTAGTAAAAAGACAGCTTTCACTCATTGCCCCACAAAGCTTTCTGCCTCCTTTGTCTTAGCATAAAGATAGGTATCGTGGATCAAGTCAAATAAAGAGAAAGTCCACGTTAGCAACTGTTTGGGAATGTATCTCCATCCTAATAATTGCCCATACTTAACCTTAATTAGTCTTGCTAAAGGGCCAAAAATTCTTATATTGCGTATGTTTTAGTATAGCAACCCTGCAAAGTTACCACAGCCTAACAGAATTTAAAGTAAGCTTACTTGGTCTCATTTGTTATAGAGGATGTGGCATTCTAATCCGCTGAAGGTATTTTTTGGGATATCCCAGACAGATTTTCTTTTTCTAAATAGATGTCTAAGGGTTAATTTCCTCATATTGCTTAAAATAATATGAAATCATTTCATTTTTACTAGAATGAGCGCATTTAATTATGAGCACAGTTAATTATTGAATATGAACCGATAAAGGTACAAGATTTTGTTCATTTGCTGACTGGAACATTTGTGCAGAAATTTGTTAATCATTTTGTAGATTTGAAAGTTTTGCTGTGATTTGCCAGTATGTGCTGGTAAATGTATGGTGCTGCATATGTAGCATATTCTTTAGAATGTTCATCTTTTCTAGAGCCAGTAGTTTACTAAACAACCTGTACTGTGGCGAGGACCTCTTGTGACTGTGTGCTACCTGGGAGGTACACTGATTGATTCTACAAATATTTCTCTATAATAGGATTAGATTCAGTTGCATGGTAAAACCTTACCTCTCCATGTTTCCTCA